>NC_141695.1:496805580-497303080 GCF_964263255.1 Lissotriton vulgaris | reverse complement strand
CCTCATCGGGACTTCCAGGGAAATTTGCCCATCTGGTCACATGCAATGCTTTCCAATGGGGCTACCAAATGGCCTGGCTTCCCTGGAAGTCCAGATGAGGTGCCATTCGCCTCCCGGATCCCAGTACGACCAGATGGCTGGGATCGAAAGGACTCCCAGCTGCCCACCCGAGCCTTCACGGGAGGGCTCCCACCCTGCCTGCCCTTGTAGGGCTCTGGGGCTGCAGGGCTCTGGGGCTGCAGGGCTCCGGGGCTGCAGCGCTCGGGGCTGCAGGGCTCAGGGGCTGCAAGGCTCCGGGGTCGCAGGGCTCCAGGCCGTAGTGGCGCTACGCAAACTACGCCCAGCCCTAGTTACTAGTTCTCATTATAGGTGGACTTTTGACAGGAGACCGCTAGTGGATCCCAAATGTGTGGAACATCTAAAGAGCTGGGCCCAAAAAATATATGTAAATAGGTATAGTGCTTACCAAAACTGCGTTTGGGACTCTTTTAAGGCGGCATTAAGAGGGGAGACAATCAACTTCTCTGCTAGCCGGAGGACAGAAGCTCGAGAGGAGCATGAGAAACTGATGGCTCAGCTGGTACAGGCAGAGAAGCAACATATGAGGGATATCACAGGTGGGAAAGAGGCCAATGATAGCCAGCATAGAATACTGGCTCTTAAGGCGGAAGTATATAAGTGCATATTACAGAGAAGCGCTGATGATTATCAGACACACAGGGGTAGGATGTATGAGACAGGAGATCAGGCAGGTAAGCTCCTAGCATTAAGGATTAGGCAGGGTTTTAGCAGAAATACAATAGTGAAAGTTCATGAGGGCAACCAGGAGTATATGGACCTAGAAGATATTAGAAAGGTCTTTAAGAACTTTTATCAAAATCTATATCAAGAAGAGGACAGGGCAGAGTTTGCCAGTTTAGCATTTGAAGACTTTGGCCACATTCTGGCCATACAGGAAAGAGTGGCATTAGATAATGACCTGGCACTGAATGAAGTGGTAGAAGCACTGCAGGATTTCGAGGCAGGCAAGGCCACAGGGCCAGATAGTATTCCACTAGAAGTATACAATTGCCCACAGGCAGTGATAGCCCCACTTTTGTTGGATTTATTTATTTGCATAATCTGTTCAGGACTCCTGGAAAGAAACAAATATTATTTTCTTCCACAAGAAGTGCAAACCTAAGGAGGATCCGGGGTCTTACCGTCCAATATCGCTCATAAAAACAGGCACAAAAATCTATGCAAAGGTCTTGGCCAATAGGCTGGGAAGGGTCATTGGCGGTTTGCTTTACCCGTGGCAGCATGGGTTCATCCCGGTTCGAGGGACAACTGACCATATAAGACGGGCCATTCATCTGTTTGATGTGCAGGCTATCATGGGGGACCGGATCGCCATGATCATTCTGGATGCTGAAAAAGCCTTTGACCACGTCACATGGAATTATTTATGGGGGATATTGGAACATAGGGACTTTGGCCGTAAAATATTGAAGGCTATTAAAGCCATGTATGCTGATCCTCCCGTATACTCACTATCTTCATAGCTTGTCTGAAGATACAACCTACTTGCCATATCCCCTAACTCATATTAGAATTCTCTTATTCTTGTTTTTGCATTCAGTACCTCTTGTCTGTTATCCGCAGTCCTATTTCTGAAATATTCTTGATTTGCATGAGCCAGACTATTTTCTATTGCCATTCTCCGCTCCTTCTTAGTCTTTTGTTTTGGTATCACTTTTGAGGTGATTATGCCTCTCAGTTTAGCCTTAAAAGCATCCCATATTATGGTTTTTGGGGCAGAATCCTTATTTATAACAAAAAAGGTAATATTCTCCTTCTCTAATTCTGCACACCATTGCTTATCTGCTAAGTTAAATTTATTAAAATACCACGTTCTTGATGCTTCTTTATCTTTCTTCCCTAAAAGGGATTCCATCTTAATGAGGGCATGATCTGAGAAGGCATTCACAATATATTCATATTTACTGACTTTGAGATTATGGGAGGCTAGAAAAAAGTCTAGCCATGATGATGAATCATATTTCGCTGAATAACAAGAGTACTCACGTTTGATTGACTTATTGAGCTACCAGTTATCTAGAATATCAAAATCTGTCTTACAACTCAACAGAGTGGTGCCTACTTGTGGTTTATTTTGCATTCCGTCTTTGTTTGTTGAATCAACCATGGGATTTTGCAAAAAATTTAAATCACCTCCCCATATGATCTGATCAGGTATACCTCACAGTGCTTGTTTGAACTGTAAAATGGGGAGCGAGTCATCCACGACTGGTGCATAGATTGTATCAAGTATCAGGCTTGTGTGGTTTATTATCCCATGCAAGAATGTCCATCTACCACTCATATCTTAAATTGGACATGCTTGCCTATATAGATGCACACACCCCTCTGGGCTGGCTCTGACACAGATGAACAATAAAAACCTGCCCAATTTTTAAACATTTTACTAGCATCTGCTAAGGCTCGGAAGTTTGTCTCTTGCATAAAGATCACATCTGGGTGGTGACCTTTTAGCCAGCTCTCTATTGCACAAGTTTTATTCCCATTGTTCAAACCGTTAACATTCAGAGACAGAAGGATCAGTTTATTCATATTCATGATGGATTTAAAAATGGGAACATATAGCCTGTTTTATCCACAGGCCCCAGGGCATCCCGTCTAAAGTGCAATTTGTGCTATATGTGCAAAGTGTATTTCTAAAGTGCAACTTGTGCAAATGTGCAAAATGCATAGATGAGTGACCTCTTAGATTGTTGAATATTTTCTCCCAATAAGACAGTAGCGACTAGTTTATATACTAAAATACAGGCCATTTAAGTTGTGCAAACTGCGCAAATATACCATATCTACTATGAAAATTGTGCAAATCATACAATAAAGTGCAAATCACCCATTTAGACCAGTATACCACAGTACAGCTTGTGTCAATTGTGCAAAAGACTATATAAAGTGCAAATCAGGGGACGTAACAGGATGCAACAAGATGGCATCCAATAAAAAGAGGGAAGGATAGTGGGACAAGCTGGGGTTTTCCTTCTTTCGGGGAGGGTGGAGTGCAGGGGTGGTGGTGGGGGTGAAGCAGTTAGAAAAAGAGAGTTCATAGACAGACATTTTTTTCTTTTTTGAATAAGTCAAAGAAAAGGATACGTAATGTTGCTATGGCAAGAAGCTGTCTAATATAATTAACATATTGCACATTGAATACTGCACTTTAATGCACTTTAGTGTTTATCTTGCATAATTGATACAATTTGTACTGTAGTATTTTGGTCTGATTGGTTTAATAGCTGCGTGATTTGCACTTTATATAGTCTTTTGCTGTTGTCAAAGCCTTGATAACTAGTGCCACTTTTAATTGTATTTGTCTTCTAAATTGATATGGGCTTGTTCCCTTTTTAGATTTGAAGGTATGATGTTTTCTTTGAATCTATGTATCTTTTATGGTATTTTAAATTTGATGCATACTTACCTTTTGATATTTTGTCCCGCAATATTCTGTCTGCTATATTAATGTCCCACGATACCAGTAGTCAATATTCAGGATTTTCACCAGTGGAATAGACATAGGATATAACATAGCTGTATATATGTGGAGCCAACTGTCTGTGTTATGATATTAAACATATTAGTCCTGAACCTAAACCATACAAGGCATGTGTATGCTAGGTATATGATCTTCAACAATTCTCCCTATCAGTATGGTAATTACCTCAAGTTTCATAACTTTAGACTCTTTGTCGAAGATGAGCTTAGCACCAACTTGACTGTGACACTAGAAAAGTAATTAACAGGCATTAATATTCTGTTGAAGATGAGCTTAGTCCCGTTTTGACTTTTTGTGACACTGGAAATGTATGCTCTGCATTTTCTATCTTAGCAATTCTATATGCTCCTTGCTAAGTCCCCTAAAGCGTTAGGCATAATTGTAAGTCTGTATCATGTGTAACATTTTCAATTCTTCCTCGTGCATTACAGGGTAGAACTCAAGTTAAATGCAACAATGTTTACAGCCTTTTTAAGTTCAGAATAAAATGCTAAAAAATAGTCCAGAGTTCATTTTCTCAAATCAACTTGATTTTCAGACAACTTCTCAATAATTCCAAAATGCCCACCAACAAGCTACAAAGGAAATAAATATTATTTCAGATGGGAAAACCAGAATCCCCAATGCAAGGACTGGTCTGCAGTAAAATTGTATCATGAGCATCTAGTGAAGACATAATGAAATGAGGGACGTTATACTCGTAAATTCAAGAAGACCACCACTGTCTCCAAACCACATAGGAGTGTAAAAACTTCTGTTAAATATAATTTTGTCATTGATGCCTCACCATTTATTAAGTTCTCCACACAGGTGAAGCCTCACACCAAACAACAATGGCAATCCTGTGAGGATGGCCAACCTTTCCTTCATTGATATGGAGTTAGTGCAAGCAGGTTTAACCCCTTCGATGCTCATGATGGAGTGGTTCAGTCATGAGCATCGGTTGGGCTGTGCTTATGACGGAACCGCTCCGTCATGAGCACAGCCCCTGGGGGAAGCGCTGGCGCTCCCCCCCGGGACATCGATCTTGCCCTCACAGACGGGGATGGTAGCGGAAAAGTTTCTGCTGCCACCCCCAACCCCTTCACATGCTTCCCCATGATGTCAGTGTGCACAGCGCGCCCGATGTCATCAGGAAGCGCTGGACGAGCTGGAAATCATTTCTTTCCAGCACGTGCAGAGGAGGAAGTAGGTGTTTTGTCTCTGGTGGGGCCAAATCAGGATGCCTTGAGGCATCAGGGGAGAGGAAAAAGTATTTCCTTTCCCCTGATGTCTCAATGCAGGGCATTCCTGCTTCACGATCGCGCAGAGCGTCATGATCGTGGAGCAGGAATGCCCCACTAGACACCATGGATGTTCTTTTTTTGCAAAAGGAAGAGACCCTTGGGCAAGGGTTGCTTCCTATGGGGGCCATATTAAATTAAGACTTTTCTGCCCTCCCTGGAGACAGATCAGACATTTTTTCTGGACCCAGGGGGGTGTGCAGAAAAAAACCACTAGACCCAGGGATTAGCTTTTTAATTTAAATGGAAGCGACCCCTTGTGCAAGGGTCGCTTCCAGCGGGCAATTTTCGGCCACGCAGGGGGAAGATCGGCCTGTTTGTTTGGCCTTACTGGGCAGAAACCCCCACTAGACACCAGGGCATTTAGTTAAATTGTGATGGAAGTGACCCCTTGGGCAAGGGTCGCTGCTAGGGGGCTTTTGCATGTGTATTCTGCCCCCCCTGGGGACAGATTAGCCTGTTTTGTTTATTTTTGCCTTTCTGCCGGGGGGAAAGGGGGGGCATAAAACCCCTTAGACACCATGGTCACTTCTAGGGGGCAGGTTTTTTTATATGTGTATTCTGCCCCTTTAGGGGGCTGATCAGCCTATTTTTTTGCCCACTAGGCACCGGGGATTTTGTTTTATGAGTAATGGAAGCCACATGGTTGGTTCCATTACTCATAAAACACTAGGTATATATTACTTTTGCAAGGGGGCACATTTCTGTCTGCTGTTTTCTGCCCCACCTGGGGGGCAGATTTGCCTGGCAGACAACCTCACCTGATCTCTTGGGCAAGATCACCCCCTATTTTTCTCAGCCCTATTTGAAGGCCCATCTGGCTGATTGACCATTTGGGTAGTAACATAGCGTGTTATAATGTTAATTGTTTTATTTTTTGTGAATTGCAATTGCAATGCTTTATTTGTCCCTTTATTTTCTAGTTGAAGGCTTTTGCTCTTTAGACTGTTCCAGGTTGCGGGTTTGTTACTGGAGGTTCTGCTGTTTATGTAGTTGCATGTGTTTGGTAAGAGACTTTTTTTGTACAATGTAATGAGTTTAAGTTTCTGTGCATGAATTTGTTTTTTGCAAATAGTGTAATAATAGCAGTATATTTGGCTTCTGTTTTTTGAGTGGCCAAAACTTTTTGCATTTGTGCTCGATGTGTATTTTGTTGTCTTGTGAGTAATTGGTTTTATTTTTTTCTTTCTAGTGGGATATTGCTTGTTTTTGCTGTGTCTCTGCTGAGTAGGTGCTGGTGAGTGTAGCAGTCTCTTGTGAATGAATTGTATAGTTTTTGAGTATATAGATCTTTGTGATAAAGGCACACATGTTTTTACATACTTGTTTTGCATAGTGTTGGTTGGTTGTTGTTGACTTGTTTGTGCAGTCCCCTTTCTTAGTAAGGATAATGGCTAGCCGCAGGATTACTCCTCAGCAGGTTGTTGGTATGCTTTTTGAGTCTTCCTCCGACCATGGTTCACAGAGTGACTCTGAATCTGAGGCAGAGGAGGCAGGGGATGATTCTGGCAGTGAGTTTTCTCTCCACATGGAATAATTGAATGATGAACATACTCTTAGTGAGGATGAAGTGCTTGTGTTAGAGGAGGAGATTGATGTGCTAATAGTGTGGCAAAAGGCATCTGGGCTGCAGCCTGGGGCTGCAAGGCTTCTCGTATGTGTAGTGCAACAAGAGGCATCTGGGGCTGCACGGCATCCCGTTGGTATAGTGCAGCAAGACGCATCTGGGCTGCAGCCTGGGGCTACAAGGCTTCCAGTTGAAAGTGCTGACCTCTGGGTTGCCCCAGGCATGGTGTAGCTGGCATTGCCAGACTTTACTGGTGTTCCAGGGTGTAGAGTGAATACTGCAAACTTTTTGCCGATAATGTTGTTTATGGACGATGTGTTTTTGGCAGAGATTGTTGAGCAGACTAATTTGTATGCCGAACAGTTTTTGAGGGACAACAGTGCCAGTCTTAAGTCCCACTCTAGAGCTACCCGGTGGGCTCACACAAATCTGGAGAGATGAAGAAGTTTTGGGGTTTAACTTTTTTGATGGGCTTGCTAAGGAAGCCATCAATGTCTTCAAATTGGTCTACTAGTCCCTTGATGGCAACTGCTATTTTTCCGACAGTCATGAGTTGTGATAGGTATTTGCTTCTGCTTCCGATGATGCATTTTGTGGATAATGGTTTAGCATTGCCACAACATCACCCTGATTGTGACTGTCTTTTTTAGATTCAGCCTGTCATTGATCACTTTGTTTATCGATTTTCTGAGATCTATGCTCCAGGGAAAGAAATTGCAGTGGTGTTGTTCAAGGGCCGCTTGTTTTTTTTAGGCAATACATTCCTAGTAAGTGGACACGCTAAGGAATTAAGCTGTATATGCTGTGTGACAGTAGGACTGGATATGTCTCTAATTTCAGGGTGTACACTGATAATGGAATCCAGGATCAAACCCCCTGGTTGTCCATCCACTTTTAAAGTGACTGAGAAAATTGTGTGGAAACTTGTAGAGGATTTTTTTTAAAAGGCCACCATTTATATGTAGATAACTTCTACACTGGTGTGTGGTTGTTCAGGGAATTGGCCAAAGTGGACACTGCTGCTTGTGGCACAATCTGCTCTAACCGTAAAGGTGTCAAAGCCCAGCTCACCTGAGTTTCTGCTCAGTTCTAATGGAGGTTGAAGACTGTCCGACCCCACCCTGAAACTGCTTGTTCCAGCACACTAGTTTTAAAACAGTGCACTAAGAACCAGAAGCTGAAGGGAAGGGGAGAAGTGGATAAAATAAAAAAAGAGCAACAACACCATTCTTGCGTTTCCACTGTAGAAGAGCTGCTAAAATCTGCGACCCTCTCTGACTTCTGTAGAAACTGGTGCCTAATGGAACATAAACAAAGAACAGATAAGTGCAACCTATCCCTGAATGTGTTCCTGACTAAACCTTAATCTTATTAGAAATTCTCTTCTAAAAGTACCTCTTGGATCCTGGTCTCAAGCTTCCAGGTTTGGAATGTGTTACTGTTCTGGGATGTTCTTTCTATTACTGTAAAACTTCTGTAAAATCAAACGAATATCATTATCAGAATTACCAACGCCTAAAATGCACCTTAATATAACTAAAGCCTACATTCTTAATAGCAAACTCAATTTTCACACATTTCCAGACTTTTTATAAAACAAATACTGTACTTTTCCATCCAAATACAGCAGGTAATTTGTGCATGTCCTTGATTTACTGTTTGCCTTGCTGTCAATGGTTTCCTCTGTTCGATTCTTAAAAAGGTTCCATGTAAAACAATGTTTATTTCACAAAGTATTCTTGTAACAAAGGGTTTGAACCACAAAGTTCGTGGGAGATATCTTGTTCCAAATTGTCTTTACATGAATCCAGAAATCGCCGATAAAGTTCTTTCAGTTAATAAAAGGTTTTGCACTTACTCGTTGCTGAAAAGGGATACTAATCCGTCTAACCTTGACTTCTTTCTCTTTTGCAGGTCGATTGCAGTGGACAGAAGCGGGAATGAGGCACGAAGTAGCCAGAAACCAGAAGAAGGAAGAGCCAGAAGCCACGCTCGTTGAAGTCAATAAAAGTCTAGAGAGAGCAGGAGTGCCAGCGCCGAAGGATCTGTTCTCAGGTAAGTGGGAGGTAGACGAGCACAAGCACTGAGTGAGGCTCAGGGGCTGCCTTTTATAGACAGGGCTGGGTGTGGTTCGAAGAGCTGGGTGTGGTTCAAAGAACTGGGAGTGGTTCTCACAAGCATGTGTGCAGAGCTTCAGTTATAATGCTAATGAGTTGAAGTAACACATGGCCTAGGGAGGAATTTTCTAAATAAGCCTTGGTAAAAGCAAGGTCCAATGTTTTCTAAATAAGTCTTGGTAAAAGCAAGGTCCAATGTGCAAACAAGACAGCAATGTCCAAATTTGTGAATACATTGAGCAACATACACAGAAGTCTTAGGGAGGGGCTGAGATAACAAGAAAGGCTTTCAGTAGTATGTTTAAAGAGAGCTATTACAGAGACCACTAGTGCAATGAGAGGGGACATGCTCTTTGCTGTGCACTAACCCTAACAGTCGCCCCCCTCCAAGGCCCTCCTACTGGAAGGGGTTTCCCTGGATTTCTTAGATAAAACTGTCTAATCAACCATGGGGCATGTACACTGGTTCCCATGAATTCTCAGTTTCGTCATATCCTTTCCATTCTACTAAGTAAAACAGACGTCCATGAATTCTTTTTGCCTCTTTTATGCTTTTCACTTCATATTCTAGATTTCCCTTAATTGGTATGGGTGGAGGTGGTGGTTCGGGTCGGGTATTTGGGTTGGACGGCTTAAGCAAGGACACATGGAATGTAGCATGTACTGGGTATTCTTTTGGTAAGTCCAATTTTACTGTAACCGGGTTTACTATGGCAGTTATACTAAAGGGTCCAATGAAACGTGGTTGCAGCTTTCAAGATCCCTCTATATTTAGGTTCTTTTTGGAGAGCCATACTTTGTCACCGATTTTATACATTGGGGCCTCAGATCTGTGTTTGTCTGCTGGTCTTTTCATGCTTTCTTTGTACTTTAATAAATGTTTCCTGGCCTTGTCTGGTATGTCACCTAATCTCGTTAGTCTATCTGTTACTGTAGGCAACAGGGAATCTTCTAATAAAATGGGTATAGCTCTCGGATGATACCCCTGCATGAAATAGAATGGTGAGCAAAGTAGAGCTGCATGCTCAGTATTATTATAAACAAACTCCGCTACAGGGAGAGCTTCCAACCATTATCTAGAATAATCAGCCAATAAACAACGTAGCGTTTGAAGTAAGGTTTGGTTCAGTCGTTCAGTTTGTCCATCTGTTTCTGGATGGAAAGCAGTGGATAATGCCACATCTATTTTCATTTTTTTGCATAATTTTTTCCAAAATCTAGAGTTGCACTGGCTACCTCGGTCTGACACCACTGTACTTGGCAAACCATGTAAACGCACAATTTCTCTTATAAAAATATCGGCAAATTCTGCCGCAGTTGGCAATTTCTGTAATGGTACAAAATGTGCCATTTTAGACAAAAAATCCACTATCGCTAATTCTGTTGTGAAGGATTTTACTGGTGGTAAACCTACAATAAAGTCTACACTCACAGTGTGCCAAGGTTGTTTGGGTGATGGCATTGGTATTAACAAACTGTCAGGGGCCTTATGAGAAGATTTATGTCTTGCACAAACTGGACAGGTAGTGACAAATTGCTTAATGTCCTTACTCATATTGTCCCACCAAAAGTGTTTTCGCACATTTTCCAGGGTTTTTACCCAGCCAGGATGACCTGCCAAAGGTGAGGCGTGATGCCAAATTATCACCTGCGTTTGTAATTCTGTGGTGGGCACTAAAAGCATGTTGTCGTGATATAATAAACCTTGTTGCATTGAGTTATGGAAATCCTTTAACCAATCATGAGGTGCCATTTGCATTTATGCATTATATAGATCTGTGATGAAATCCTTCTGTTGTACTGGTGTCAAAGGTTTTTGGGGAGGAATAATGGGTTCTCCTATTTTGTCTTGTTTCATGTCTGAGGTATGTCTGTATCTAGATAACACATCAAATTGAATTTTTTGTGCACCTGGTCTATAGGTTATTACGAAGTCAAATGTACAAAAAAAATTTAACCAGAGCATCTGACGTGGAGGTAATGCTTATGTGATCCAAAGAACTGTAGGTTCTTATGGTCAAAAAAGATGGTAACGGGGTACTTGGCTCCCATTAAATGGTGCCTCCATTCAGAAAAGGCTACTTTGATAGCTAATAGTTCTCTTTCAGCCACAGTGTAATTTTGTTCAGCTGGTAATAACTTTTTGGAATAGAAGGCTATAGGATGTAATTGGCCATCTATTGTATCTCGTTGAGAGAGAACTCCTCCTAAAGCTACTTGTGAAGCATCTGCTTCGACAAAAAATGGAAAGTCAGGATCAGGATGTTTCAGAATTGGGGCTGAAGTGAACTTTTGTTTCTGGAGTTGAAAGGCGTGAGCCGCCTCATCAGACCAAAGAAATCGTTGCCCTTTCCGCAACAAGGTGGTTATTGGGGCCGCAATATCTGCAAAATGAGAAATAAACCTCCTATAAAAATTGGCGAATCCCAGATTTTTCTGAACATCCTTCACAGATGATGATTTTGGCCAATCAGTAATAGTACTAATTTTCTTTTCATCCATAATTATTCCTTGAGGTGACAGGCAGTATCCTAGAAAGTCCACTTTGCTGACATTAAAAGTACATTTTTCTGATTTAGCAAAGAGATGATTTCCTTTTAACTTTGATAATACTGCACGAACATGTTGGGTATGTTCTTCCGGGTTCTTAGAGTAAATGAGGATGTCGTCTCTGTATACTATGACACAAACATCCAGGAATTCGTGTAGGACCTCATTTATAAAGAATTGAAAGGCCGCAGGGGCATTACACAACCCAAAGCGCATTACTGTGTTCTCAAATAGACCAAACTTTGTCTTGAAAGCTATCTTCCACTCATCCTCCTCTTTTATTTGGACCAGGTGGTAATCTCCCCGCGGATCTAGTTTTGTGTATACAGTAGAATGTCTTAATTGATCCAACAACATAGGTATTAGAGGATTAGGATATTTATTTTTTTATTGTAGCCATATTTAGTCCTCTATAGTTGATACACGCGCGCAGAGATTTATCCGGCTTTGGGATAAAAAAAAGTGGAGATGACACCGGAGATGTGGAAAGTCGGATGAACCCTGACTGTAGTAGGTCGTCTTGGTAGGTTCTTAAATATTTGGTCTCTTCGTCAGTCAAAGAATATACTCTGTTATTGGGTAAAGGGGCCCCTGGGATGAGATCTATACGGCAGTCATATGACCGATGTGGGGGTAACACACTAGCCTTCACTGGATCAAAAACGTCTTTAAAGTCAGAATATTCAGGAGGGAGACTTGGTTCGCCTTGTGTAACACTAGCACAATGTACTGAGCTCTGTTCTGTACCTGCTTCTTGATAGCAATTGGTTCTACAGAATGAGGAATCCAAAGTAACTGTTCTGTTCACCCAATCAATTTTTGGATTATGAGTTGTTAACCAGGGTACCCCGAGAATCAAGCCAAATTAGGGGTATCTATCAGATCAAAGATAATCATCTCTGTGTGCCCGTTTTGACAGACCATGACAAGGGGACTTGTTCATTTTGTGATTAATCCAGAGGTCAATTCTGACCCATCCATTGCACATACTGCTTCTGGACAAGGCTTTAGGCATATAGGAAGACCTAATGTATTAGCTAACTTATTATCCACAAAATTTCCTGTTGCTCCTGAGTCTAGTTGGACAGGGAGAGAATGTCTAACTTGGGTAGCAACAATTAAAAAGATCTGAATTATGAAATGTCTAGGTATGTGCGGTACCATGAAGGCTGCACAATTAGAGGTTTGATTAAGATGTTTTCTCGAACAAGTAACCTCCCCCCTTGTTGAGCTTAATCGTTTCCCGACTCAGTTGAGGAGATAGAGGAAACAGTACCCTTTCGTGAAGTTTTAGGTTTTAGTGGACATTCTCTGGCAAAATGTCCTGCCTTGCCACAATATAAACATAATTGAAGTTTTCTCCTTCTTTCTTTTTCCTCTGACGTGAGTGGACCTCTGAGTGTCCCTATTTTCATAGGCTCAGGTTCAGGGAGTTTATTATCTGTGTATTTCTTCTCATGTCTTATAAAAGTTAACCGCGATTCCAGTTTGGATTTATATCCCTTTCTTTCTCCTAGTCTGTGTTCCAATTTAACGACTAAATCTACAAAGTCAGAATAGTCTTATGGCAAATCAACGATATGAGCCAGCGTGTCTTTTAACTCGTCTCTCAAACCTTTATAAAAAAGGGAGACACGCTTTTCTTCTGGCCAACGTGTCTCGTGAGTAAACGATTAAAACTAGTGAGATAGGTCAATAAATCCTTTGTTACCTTGTTTAAGATTTAAAAGCTCATTATCGCTTGCCTGCATAAAAGTGTGTTTTACAAAAAGGCAGGTCATAGTACGTTTAAATTGATTCCAATTAAGGAGGATGGGATCATCACTAACATCGAAAGGAATTGACCAATTGGCTGCTGTACCGCCCAAATAAGACAAGACGAATGCCACTTTCGTAGCATCAGTAGGGAACTGTTGTGGTTTACAAACGAAGTGTAATTGACATTCATTGATAAAAACATGGAATTTGTTACTATCTCCATGAAAACGTTCAGGTGCTGCTAAAGGCACAGCATTAGGAACATTAACAGTAACCTCTACTGGGGGGGGGGGGAAGTTGCATGTTTTGCTCGCGCCCCTGTCTTTTAGGAGGTTTTAAACAAAGGCGTAAAAGCTGTGTTCCACTGAGATTCCCTAGGTTTATACCTGCTTAAATCCTGTTTTAGAAAGGTGTTTTCCAACTTTAATTTCTCTATTTCCTCTTGCATATGTTGCAAGATGCAAGACACTGATTCATTATGGGCCAAGTCCTCGTTTAGGGCCTGCACCATATCGGTGGCGTCAATGCCCTCTGTTTCTTCCCCGGCATTCATCGTCCAACAGAACTGTTTTAAAACAATGCACTAAGAACCAGAAGCTCAAGGGAAGGGGGAAGTAGATAAAATAAAAAAAATAGAGACAACACCGTTCTTGCGTTTCCACTGTAGAAGAGCTGCTAAAATCTGCGACCCTCTCTGACTTCTGTAGAAACTGGTGCCTAATGAAACATAAACAAAGAACAGATAAGTGCAACCTATCCCTAAATGTGTTCCTGACTAAACCTTAATCTTATTAGGAATTCTCTTCTAAAAGTACTTCTTGGATCCTGGTCTCAAGCTTCCAGGTTTGGAATGTGTTACTGTTCTGGGATGTGCTTTCTATTACTGTAAAACTTCTGTAAAATCAAACAAATATCATTATCATAATTACCAACAACTAACATTCACCTTAATATAACTAAAGCCTAAATTCTTAATAGCAAACTCAATTTTCACACATTTCCAGACTTTTTATAAAACAAATACTGTACTTTTACATCAAAATACAGCAGGTAATTTGTGCAAGTCCTTGATTTACTGTTTGCCTTGCTGTCAATGGTTTCCTCTGTTCGATTCTTAAAAAAGTTCCATGTAAAACAATGTTTATTTCACAAAGTTCCACAAAGTATTCTTATAACAAAGGGTTTGAACCACAAAGTTCGTGGGAGATATCTTGTTCCAAATTGTCTTTACATGAATCCAGAAATCGCCGATAAAGTTCTTTCAGGTAATAAAAGGTTTTGCACTTACTTGTTGCTGAAAAGGGATACTGATCAGTCTAACTTTTACCTCTTTCTCTTTTGCAGGTCGATTGCAGTGGACAGAAGAGGGGCTGAGGCAAGAAGTAGCCAGAAACCAGAAGAAGGAAGAGCCAGAAGCCACGCCCGTTGAAGTCAATAAAGGCCTGGAGAGAGCAGGAATGCCAGCGCCGAAGGATCTGTTCTCAGGTAAGTGGGAGGTAGACGAGCACAAGCACTGAGTGAGGCTCAGGGGCTGCCTTTTATAGACAGGGCTGGGTGTGGTTGGAAGAGCTGGGTGTGGTTCGAAGAACTGGGTGTGGTTCTCACAAGCAGGTGTGCAGAGCTTCAGTTATAATGCTAATGAGTTGAAGTAACACATAGCCTCGGGAGGAGTGTTCTAAATAAGCCTTGTAAAAGATAGGTCCAATGTGCAAACATGACAGCAATGTCCAAACTTGTGAATACATTGAGCAAAATACACAGAAGTCTTAGGGAGGGGCTGAAATAACAAGAAAGGCTTTCAGTAGTATGTTTAAAGAGAGCTATTACAGAGACCACTAGTGCAATGAGAGGGGACATGCTCTTTGCTGTGTACAAACCCTAACAAAAGGTTTCCCAAAAGAACTTGTTTGTCAAAAGCTTGTGCAGGGACAGTGCAGTGTGTTGCGTTGCGAGGAGCTTCTAGCTGTCAAATTTTCAGACAAGAGAGATGTCTACATGCTGACTAGCATCCATGATGAAAGCACTGCACCTGTGACTGTTTGAGGTCAGGTTGCTGAAGCGCGCCAACCTGTGTCCATTTTAGACTATAATAAGCACACGGGTGGTGTTGACAGAGTAGATCAGAGGTTGGAACCTTACACTGCTCTTCGTAAGGCTTACATTTGGTATAAGAAGTTGGCTTGAAATTGAGGTGTGACAACATTGCAATTTGCGCCGTTTTCTGTCACAGGCACTAGGCTGACCCACACAAGTGAGGTAACATTTTACTCAGAAGACTTTGGGGAGCAGAGGGTGGGTGGAAATTTGTGGATCCACACAGGTTCCAAAGCTTTCCACCACAGAAAGGTGGGAAAAATTAGTTTTTTTGACAATTATTTGAGTTTGCAAGGGATTCTGGGTAAGAGAACCTGGTGGAAGGCAGTCAAGTCACCCCATCTTGGATTTCCCTGGGTGTCTAGTTTTCAAAAATGTATAGGTTTGCTATGTTTCCCTAGGTGCCGGCAGAGCTAGTGTTCAGAATCTACTGCTAGGCACTTTGCCAAAAAAGGGTTACTTTTCACTGCGAAATTGAGGTGTGACCGCGTTGCGTTTTGCGTCGTTTGCTGTCACAGGCACTAGGCTGACCCACACAAGTGAAGTACCATTTTTCTCAGAAGTTTCTGGTAAACATGGGGTAGGTAAAAATTTGTGGATCCACGCACATTCCAGAACTTTCCATCACAGAAATGTGTGGAAAAAGTGTTTTGTTGGACATTTTTGGGGATTTGCAAGGGATTCTGGGTAACAGACCCTGGTGGGAGGCAGTCAAATCACCCTATCCTGGATTTCACTGGGTGTCTATTTTTCAAAAATGTATAGGTTTGCTACGTTTCCCTAGGTGTAGGCAGAGCTAGGGTTAAAAAACTACAGCTAGGCACTTTGCCAAAAAAAGGTAATTTTTCACTGCGAAATTGAGGTGTGACGACGTTGCGTTTTGCGCCATTTCCTGCTGCAGGCACTAGGCCGACCCACACAAGTGAGGTACTTTTTTTCTCGGAAGACTTTGGGGAACGCGGGGTGGGTAGAAATTTGTGGATCCACACTGATTCCAGAACTTTCCACCACAGAAATGTGGGGAAAATGTGGTTTCTTTGACAATTTGTTAGGTTTGCAAGGGTTTCTGGGTAACAGAACCTCGTGGGAGGCAGGAAAGTCACCCCATTCTGGATTTCCCTGGTTGTCTAGATTTTAGAAAGTTATAGGTTTGCTAGGTTTCCTTAGGTGCTGGCATAGCTAGGGTTAAAAAACTACAGCTAGACAACGCAAAAAAAGGGTACATTTTCATTGTGAAAATGTGGTGTGTTCATGTTGGGTTTTGAGCCATTTCCTGTTGTGGACACTATGCCTACCCACACAAGTGAGATACCATTTTTATCGGGAGACGTAAGGTAATTCAGATTTGTAAAAAACTGTTATTACCTATTGACTTTTGATGCATTTCTGCTTTCCAAAGCAAAGACATTGGGTAAAAAAGAAGTCATGTTGAAAAATGACGGATAATTCTCATGCTCTTATGGGTATTCCCAATTTCGAAAAATATGCAAATATCTACTGTTTCTAAACTCTATAATTTATTCCCATTTCAGAAATACATAGGTGTCTTTCATACCAATTTTTCCATGTATAAATGTTCCCACAATAATTGCTATATACCGGTACATAATAAAAAGCCATTGCAAATTGCTGCTCAGTTTTTGCCTCTGGGTTCATCGAGTTCTTGGTGAACCTACAAGTCCTATATATCTCCACAACCATTAAGGTCCAGTGGATGTCACAGTATATTGTTTTCAAAGAGCTGTCATAATTAGAAGAAGTTACAGGTGAAAACGTTGACACAAAAGGCTGTTTTTTTCAACATTTTCAATTTTTCCCATATATAACTGTTAGTTTCTATGAGGAAACCTTAATGGATATACACAAATAACCCCTTGCTGAATTCGGAATGTTGTACCTTTCTAAAATATATAGCTTTCCAGGATCCATTATTGCTTTCACGCCCATTTCTGCCATTAACTGAAAGGAGTTTGAAAGCACAAAAAATAGCAAAAATATGCTATGTCCCAGAAAAATGCCAACACTGTGTAAAATGTTTTGGTTTTCTGCCAAAGGTATGTAATTCCCTAAAAGCTGGGAACATGGTGATTCCAGTCCCACAAACCTTTTGCAGGGAAAAACACAGACACTTTCATTTGCAGCCCGTTTTTCCAATTTTTTCCCTAATGAAATAAGTGTTGATGTATTTTGGCTAATTTCTGGGACCCCTCATGGAATCCACAAACCCTGCCACAAACCCTGGGTACCTTTATAATCCCCATGATACTGGAAGAAAAGGATGAAAATTTGGCGTTCATACCTTATGTGGTCTAAAAGTTACAGGGGGCTAAGCGCGCACTGCCCCAAATAGCCAGCAAAAGGCTTAACACGGGGGCGGGAGGCCTAGCAGCAAAGGGGTTAGTGCATCAATATTACACATCTAGCTGACGCTACCAAGCCAGAAAAAATCCGCACCTACTTACATTCTTTCTGACATAAGCAGACTGAAAAACCTCAATGTGGGTAATTTGCATTGAGAGTTTTCAAAAGTCCTGACAATTAAAGATGAGTGTGGAGTTAAATATTTATCCTGCGAAAAGTTAATTCATTATCAATGTTGGCACATGTCACATGCATCATCTTAAAAGGTAACCTTGTGTCCTAACTAAAAGGTGGTGAATTATCAGGATATTTTAGGAGTTTTTAATGAGAATGATCAGCAAGTTGCACAATCGAAAGCTTTATAAATATCAGTTAAACTTTGGTAACATAGAAAACATTTTCTGTACCTGGTTCTGCTTGAAATGCCTGATGATGGGTCTGCTTTCGAGATTTTATGCACTAGTATGGCAACCATTTGTCACGGAATTTGAACAATAAGTAAAAGAAGGAGTAAATACTTTAGATAGTTAAAGTATCTCAACTGTCTAGCCCACATATGTGTCCAGCCCACTGACACTTCCTCCTGCAATGAACCTCATTCTGCTTGTCTGCGCTATATATTGACCCTCCTCCAGCTGCATAGCTTTCTGCCACCCTACCTAGCATTTTTTACTGATGATCGCAAGAGAATGCCTCAGTTACTTACAGGTAATCTTAATTACTCTGAGTCCTGTTCTTCCTTGATGTAGTCCTGAGTCTCCTGATTTTCTTTCCTACTCCTTCTTCGGCTGAAGAGGTGACTGTGCAATCTCTTGATCTTTGCAGGGACTTGTCAGTTTATCTGGAAAGTACTGCCTCCATTTGGTTGTCGGATTGGCTTTTTGTTACTTTTGGTCTTCCTAATAAAGGTTCTTGACCTTCTATTTCTAGGTGGATTAAGTCTGCAATCATCAGAGCTTATCAGGTTTCAGGTTCTGCCTCTTACCCGCAGTTACAAAGTTGTTCCACTAGGGAGTATCTACCTCTTGGGCAATCTTTAGGGGAGCCTTATCGAGGGATGTGTGTGCTGCTGCTATTTGGAAATCCAATCACTTTTTTTATTCCCACTAGTGGAGGACATTGTTCTACTTCTTTTGGGGAGCGGAAGGAACATCTACTCATTTTGTATGAGGATGATAATTACATGTGATTGATATAACAAATCCAGTTTGTTTGAGCAACTCTACGGGGCACTGTTTTTTCTCTTTTTTGGTGCATGTAAATAATCTTTTCTTTCTGTTGGAGAGGAGAGGCATCAAAAGCATAAGCACTGCATGCAGGAAGTAGGACAAGGAGGTGATAAAGCTTTTTTCAAAGATTACCTGCTCCCCAAAGATTACCTGCTCCCAATAACCCCACCATTTGACATCTTTGATCAGGAAATGGTCCAAGGAGGACTGGCCAGTCGCTGTTTGCTATGCCGTCATAATAGGGCGTTCAGGAAATTTTAGCCAATTTCATGATGGCGTCCAACTGCCCAGATTTAATAAATATATGCCCTTCCACGTTTAGCACATGCACCATTTTTTCTATAAGGGAACATATTTTCCCCTTATTAAATATGGAGTTTTGCCTCCCCACTGCAACTGGAAACATACCTATACAGGCCTTTAATGGATGCAAATTGAAGCTTTTCAGAGGTGGGAAACTACCCCCAGAAGCACCGTGATTAGGGACAGGTTTGTTATTTTCCTACTTCAGCAGGTGGACTATTAGAGAAATGACTACAATCTAGTTTGAATGGGCAGCCTTGCTTGTTGTGCAGTGCAAAATGTATTTCCAATTTTAATAAACCCCTTCATAAGGAAACAAATGTATGAAGGCATAGATTTAGCAAATCGTGTGTACTTTACAAAAGATAAATTAGGCCATGTTCATTTTAAGTGCATAACATTTAAATTTAAATGAAGATGATACTTTTGGAAAGGGGCGACCACTCGGTCCCCCCGAACGTATGGTGGAGTGCCTCGATCCCCCCGGGAAGCCATTTTTGGGCGGGAGGCGTGTCTCGGCTGGTATGCCCGAAGCGGCGTAGCCGGGGCGCGCTTTTTCCCGCCCTAGAGTGGGCTGGCCTAGACACCGACGTAGCCAGCCCCGCCCTAGGGGCGGGCAGGGGCGGGTTCTCGCCCGCCCCGAAGACGGATAAAAAGAGACGCAAGACCAGAAGACGTCCTCTTGTTCTTGTGCTCCGAAGCTGCACCTCCTCGCTACACGTGAGCTCGGGACAGAACGAAGAGCCAATTTTGAGCGTTTTGATCCTTTTCTTTGTCTTCTAGATACTTCCTCGGGGAGATGCCCAAGAAAGGCGCGAAGAGAATGACGACCGACCAGATGGTGCGGGCCCTTTGCAAAGAAGTGTCCGACATAAAGAAACGGTTGGCAGAACGGGACGGGGAGGAGGGTACGGGCCCTGCGCCGGCTGGAGGGAGACCTAAGAGGCCGAGAAGGGTTCCAGCCGGTGGAGACGTCCCGGTTCCCTCTGCCCCGCTCGAGGCGCCGACCCCAGTACCGATCGAGGGGAATCCAATCCCTGTTGTCGTCACCCCGACACCCAAGGGAGACATGCCCCCCGAGCTGGCAGCACAGCTAGCAGCATGGTTGGGGGATAGTAGTGATGGCGCCGCGGCTGCCGAGGCACAGGCGCTGATAAAAGGACTTCGTGAGAAAAGGGAGGCGGCTAAAGACAAGCCGCAAGCGGCAGAAGTCGCGTCCGGTTCAGGTAAGCGGCCATTGCCGATTGCAAGGGACGAGTCAGCACCCTCTCGTAGAGAGAGACTGGGACAACATGTGCCTTTGGCTATAAAGGAAAAGATCTGGTCTGGGGAGTATGTGAATATTTTCTCCTTGCTTGTTGACCATTATGATATGGAGCATGTTAAAAGTCAGAAGGACTTAATGCATCCGAGTGTTTGGCGCGCAAAAATGGCCGCCTTTAAGGTGAATGAGAATATTGGCAACTGGGGCAATGCGTGGGGTATTTTCACATCGATTTTGGGGGGTCGTAGGCCCGAGTTGCTTCCTGAGTTTCCCGTTTATCAATCACGAATTATGGGGTACTCGACATCGTATCAAGGTAACCATTGGTTTTGTTATGACAACCTGTTCAGGAAAGAGAAGGAACATAACAAGAGTTTGACTTGGGATTGTTACGATTCTATAACATGGGATAAAATGAAAGAATCGGGAATGTTAAGAATGCCATTGGTTGGGAGCAATGTTATTGATTACTCCCGCCAAAATGTGGGGACGCCCTTTCGTCCAAGTACGAGCACCGACGACCAGTCAAGGCCCGCAGGCAATACAGGGAGAAAGGGTTTCTGTTTTAATTTTAACAAAGGGAAATGTACCAGGCCTCCGGGATTGTGTAAATTCAAACACGAATGTAGTACGTGTGGGTCGTCCCATCCTGAGTCATCGTGCAGAGCCAGAACGGGTGAGAATGGGGGTAAGGGGGGCGCCAAACAGGTCTAAGCTTGGCCGAGGGGCGCCGTTACCAACCCCGATTGATACCTTGGCAATGATTCCCTGGCTCAGCGAATACCCGGATCGTACTTCTGCCGGGGTGCTGCGGAACGGTTTTTCACATGGTTTCCGCATCCCGGTGGGGGACTTTCAGGGGGTAGGGATGTGCAAAAATCAACTTTCCGTGTTGCAACATACATCTGTAGTGCATGAGAAAATTCAGAAAGAGGTTAGCCGGGGACGGGTTGCCGGCCCGTTTAGTGTACCCCCGGTACCGAATTTTGTTTGTTCTCCGTTAGGGGTGGTCCCCAAGAGGGACCCAGGTGAGTTCCGTTTGATCCATAATCTGTCTGCTCCACATGGTCTTTCGGTGAACAACGCAATTGATCCGGAAGTTTGTTCGGTGCGATACGCATCGTTTGATGAGGCAGTAGCCATCTTGAATCGCCTGGGGCCCGGGACGTTGATGGCGAAATCTGATATCGAGTCAGCGTTCCGGTTGCTCCCGGTACACCCAGACGATCAGCGTCTTTTGGGATTCGGGTTCCAGGGGTCATTTTACATGGATAGGTGTATGCCAATGGGTTGCTCTATATCATGTGCTTATTTTGAGCAATTCAGTACTTTCCTGCAATGGGTGTTTACTAAGAAAACGGGTTTTCGAAATGTAATGCACTACCTTGACGACTTTTTGTTCCTGGGCTCCGCCGGAAGTCCCGAATGTGCCCAGGCCTTAGATGAATTCTGTGTGTTGATGGGTCATTTTGGTGTGCCATTGGCAACGGGTAAGACTATGGGTCCCACGACTTGCCTCGAGTTTTTGGGGATCGAGTTGGACTCAAGGGAGGGGTGTTTCCGTTTACCAGCTAGCAAAGTGTTGAAATTCAGGACAGCCCTCCAAGTATGTTTAAATGCACCTAAGGTTACACTGCACCAGTTGCAACAATTAGTGGGAAAGTTGAACTTTGCCTTGAGGGTGATCCCAATGGCTCGCCCGTTTTCCCGCTCGATTGCCCAATCAATGGTTGGCTTAAGAGAAGGGCATCATCGCACGAGATTATCGGCCGAAGTCCGCCAGGACATGCGGATTTGGTTAGCATTTTTGGCGGACTTCAATGGCCGAGTCGTCTGGAACAAGCCAGCCGTGTCCTCCGAAGAGCTTGGGCTATGGACAGATTCAGCAGGAAGTATAGGTTTTGGCGCCATCTTCGGCACAAAATGGTCTGCACAAAAGTGGCCCCTATGGTGGCACGAGAAGGGGCTGACGGCTAATATAGCTTTCCTTGAACTATTTCCCATTCTGGTGGCCCTGAGAACATGGCCAGACGGGTTCAGAGATCATTCTGTCGTGTTCTGGTCCGACAATATGACCGTGGTAGAATGCATCAATAGTCAGGCAGCCCGTTGTAAATTGATTTTGAGGCTGCTCAAAGAAATTGTCTTACTGTGTATGCAACTGAACGTGATATTCAGAGCAAAACATGTCCCAGGGGTGATGAATCAGGCTGCTGATGCACTGTCTCGTTTTCACATGCAGGCTTTCTCGGGTTTCCTTCCTTCAGCGGACCCAGAGCCGGCACCCTTCCCCGAAGCTCTCTGGTCTCTCGGTGCCCCGAACTTCGTCACCTCGTGGGAGAGAGTCTAGCACCCAGGACAAGGAAGGCATATGAAGGGGCGTTTCAGGCCTATTTAGCCTTTTTGGGGGAAGAGAGAGGGGGACTGTGGGGGCAGGAAGAGTGTGTAGTACTTTTTCTGATGTCTTTACGTAGGGCTGGGAAATCGGTGGCTACGGCCCAAAGGCATCGTGCCGCCATTTCCTTTGTTGCCAAGGCCCATGGCATCCAGGACCCGACAGCGTCTTTTACGGTACAAAAAGCGCTGCGTGGGTGGCAACGCCTAGAGGGTCGCAGAGTAGACGTAAGACGACCGATAGGTCTGGATAGGTTGGCCCAGTTACTGGCCTCACTCCCTAACACGTGCTCGTCCCCTTTCGAGACCTGTTTGTTCCGGACTGCATTTACGCTGGCATTTCACGGGGCTATGAGAGTTAGTGAGCTGGTTGCAAGGAACAAACAGGATGTGTCGGGGGGCTTGTGCAGGGAACATGTCCGGATCAGGGGCGATGCGATGATTGTCTCCTTTCTCAGGTCCAAGTCCGACCAAGACGGGAGGGGGGACTGCACGATCATTCGCCGGACCCCCGGATCCTCCATGTGTCCGGTACAGTGCTTAGAAGACTACCTAGCACGAAGGGTGGCATCATGGGGGGGGACATTGTTGAGGCATGCAGACGCCACCCCACTGACGAGGTTTCAGTTTCAGCGGGTGCTTGCAATGGCCATTGCCGCAACGGGCTTGGACCCGGGCGAATTTGGGACCCATTCCTTTCGGATAGGGGCTGCCACTGAAGCTACAGCCAGGGGTCTTAATGTAGAACAAGTAAAACGTGTGGGGCGTTGGTCCTCCAATTGTTATAAGAGGTACGTGCGATTGCACATGTTGTGAAGCTGTAATGATGTACTCACGCCTCTTGTCTTTGTTTGTTTTCAGTTGCGCAAGCCTACGAGGCAGGGCGGACTGTGCAGTCGACCCAACACCAGGCCAGCGGTTGCACATCACCGGCTGTAAGGAAGGAGGTGTGGGTCGTGGGCCACTCATACGTGAGACGGGCCGCGGACGTATTCAAAGCAGGTGACATGGTTCACGTACCTGGGGAATACGGGTACAGAGTGTCCTTCTACGGAAGGGGCGGTCTCTGTATTGACCAGTTTCAGGCATTTTTTGAGGGTTTGTTAGAGCGGATGAGGTCACCGCCGTCCATAGTCATAGTGCATTTAGGGGGTAATGATTTGGTCACTACCGGTAGACGACTTCTCCTGGAGACTATGCTTTCCACGGTAAGTTGGTTAGCAAGGAGAGTTCCGGGGTGCATAATTGCGTGGTCTCATATGATCCCACGAAAAGTATGGCGGGGGGCTATCTCGATCCCTGCTTTAAATCATTCTGTTAGAAAACTGAATAACAAAGTGAGTAGGTTGTTCCGTTCCAAGACATTGCATTCAATCTCGCATAGTTGTATTAATGATGACAGTATGTATCTGGGGGATGGTGTGCATTTGTCGAGGGTGGGGAATGAGTTACTCATAGGAGACTTCTTAGCCTGGTTAAAATCATTAAGACATGACCTTTAGGTAGGATTTTTGTGGGGGGTCCGGATAGCCGGTCAACTATCCGGCCCTGTGGCGGTAAGGTCATGATCGGTGAGCACTAATTGGTAGATCCCTATGAGTGGGCGTCACCCAACACGGATGGGAGCGCTCGGGAGAGGTGGCCATTGGCCCCTCAGTGGGGAGGCGGTCCCGTCTAAGGGCGGGTCGCCGGAAGTAAAGGAAAGGCGGTCAAGGCCCCTTCCGTTGTAGGAGGGGTTACAGCCCCCTCCTGGGGAATTTCCCGGGGCCAGGGTCATCTGCGACGGCAGATGCGGTAAGTTGTGTGGGATGGGGGGAGGTCCACGATACCTTCTAGATACCACACACAAGTCTTCGAACGACCTTTAAATGGCGTCGAGTCTTAAGTGCCCCCGTCAAGTCAAGGGAAATTGTTAGTAGTTGCACTTGAGGTAAGCCTCTGTGCTGTCGCCCCTCACAAGTGGGAGGGGTAAGTCTGGTTAGGGATCTTGACACCGGTTATGACCTTGCCGTTGGCCCTTAAACGTTAGGATGTACAATTTCAGTTTTTCTAGAGAATGTTTTTGTTGGATGCTAGTTCGGCTAGGAGAAACTCTGTATTAGAGAATATGTTAAGGTGAGCCAAACATCGCAATGTGATAATGAAATTGTACATAAAATGAAACGTTTAATGTTTTAATTTTTTGTTTTAATAAATACGGCCGGGGGAGGGTCACTCCCTCCCCACATCCAAAAACTTCAAGACTGTTTCCGGTTTCCCTTCCTTTTGGGGATTGTGTTGAGAGGGGGTGGCGGGTATCTCAGCCATATGGAAAGGGGCGACCACTCGGTCCCCCCGAACGTATGGTGGAGTGCCTCGATCCCCCCGGGAAGCCATTTTTGGGCGGGAGGCGTGTCTCGGCTGGTATGCCCGAAGCGGCGTAGCCGGGGCGCGCTTTTTCCCGCCCTAGAGTGGGCTGGCCTAGACACCGACGTAGCCAGCCCCGCCCTAGGGGCGGGCAGGGGCGGGTTCTCGCCCGCCCCGAAGACGGATAAAAAGAGACGCAAGACCAGAAGACGTCCTCTTGTTCTTGTGCTCCGAAGCTGCACCTCCTCGCTACACGTGAGCTCGGGACAGAACGAAGAGCCAATTTTGACCCACCCACCAGCCCCTGAGGACAGCAAGTTGTTGTGCAATAAAGTGAATTTATAAGTTTGTTTTTCCATTCCGTTTACAGGCTGTGAAAGTATCAGTTTGTTGTTGATCATAATAAAGTATGGTGAATATTGTGTAGTTTGTTTCGATTAAAATGATTTGGTGTAGTGTTGTATTTTTTAGCATGTTCCTTCGGTCGTAGCGACCAATGTTTTTTGTAGGTTGGAATAAAAATTGTCGTATTTATTTTTGGTAGGCGGTAAGGTCATGATCGGTGAGCACTAATTGGTAGATCCCTATGAGTGGGCGTCACCCAACACGGATGGTAGCGCTCGGGAGAGGTGGCCATTGGCCCCTCAGTGGGGAGGCGGTCCCGTCTAAGGGCGGGTCGCCGGAAGTAAAGGAAAGGCGGTCAAGGCCCCTTCCGTTGTAGGAGGGGTTACAGCCCCCTCCTGGGGAATTTCCCGGGGCCAGGGTCATCTGCGACGGCAGATGCGGTAAGTTGTGTGGGATGGGGGGAGGTCCACGATACCTTCTAGATACCACACACAAGTCTTCGAACGACCTTTAAATGGCGTCGAGTCTTAAGTGCCCCCGTCAAGTCAAGGGAAATTGTTAGTAGTTGCACTTGAGGTAAGCCTCTGTGCTGTCGCCCCTCACAAGTGGGAGGGGTAAGTCTGGTTAGGGATCTTGACACCGGTTATGACCTTGCCGTTGGCCCTTAAACGTTAGGATGTACAATTTCAGTTTTTCTAGAGAATGTTTTTGTTGGATGCTAGTTCGGCTAGGAGAAACTCTGTATTAGAGAATATGTTAAGGTGAGCCAAACATCGCAATGTGATAATGAAATTGTACATAAAATGAAACGTTTAATGTTTTAATTTTTTGTTTTAATAAATACGGCCGGGGGAGGGTCACTCCCTCCCCACATCCAAAAACTTCAAGACTGTTTCCGGTTTCCCTTCCTTTTGGGGATTGTGTTGAGAGGGGGTGGCGGGTATCTCAGCCATATTGAATCTCACCCTTATTGTTTTGGATTTCTTTGGCACTTTAAACCACAGCCAGTATCCTTTAAACATCTGGTTAGGTCCTGTGTTGCACGATACTGAGGCTGTGGTAAAAATCTAATTTGATTTTACTGCTACTGCCCTGCAAAATCACCCCAGTACCATGCAATTATGAATAAAACCCCTTGGAATGGGGAATTTTTGTGTGTGAATGTTTTTTCTGGTAGTAAAACCTCAAGGAATCCACCATACATATGGTTTTACTGCATACACATACCACTTGATCTGAGCAGTGGGTGCAACGGGGGATGAGGCCTGGGGTGTGGGAGTAGGAGAGGGAAGACTATGTTCCTTCTTCCAGAATAAAGCAGTGTATGCTTCCTAGTTAGAAAAAAACACAAAATTAAGCTTGGCTACTGCAGTATTTATTTATTTGGAATTGCTGGCTGGAATAATTGGTTTTAGTTCTCCCACATTAAAACCCATCATCTCATAATTGTGTGGAATAAAATTAAAACTTAATAGCATGTGTTAATTTCGTTTTGCATAACTTATAATGAAGCACATAGGGCCTCATTTATGGGTGTTTTGGCTTAGAGCAGCACTGCGCTGCCCTATGGAAAAAGAAAAGGGAAGAAATGCGCCTTATATATTAGATGTGGCACATTCCTGTTGTTTTCCCCTGCACCGGCGCACAATGGGCAACAGTGCGCCAACGCAGGCACCTTTGCACCATGGTGCAAGGGTGCCTGAGTTGCAGGGAGGATTATTTTTGTCAGGAAGGAAAACCTTCCTGCACAAAAACAATTAAAAGAGGCTTTGCTTCTCTTTCTATGTGTGCTAATTGTTCCTCCCTTACGCCTCCCCTGGAGAGTCGTTAGTTTTTGGTGCTGCCTCAGACATACTATTTCTCGTAAACCTGGGGCGGTGTCAAAAAGGCATGGATGTTGCTTGGAACGCCCCCAGCAAAACTCATGGAATTCCCCTTTCACACAGATTTCTGCGTGAAATGGGCACATATTTATGAGGCCATGAAAAGCCACAAAAGGTGGCTATACATGGCCTTATAATTATTCCAGTGGCATATTGTGCCACGGGAACGTCAAAAAGTGACGTTCCAACGACGCAAAAGTGCCAGTAGGGCCTAATAAATGAGGCTCTCAGTGTTTATTAAATATTGGCTGTTCCTCTTAAAGCTATGCAATTTTCCTGATCATTTTTGGGAATGGGAATCATATTGTGGCCAAGGCAAATAATGTATTTTTGGTTCACTTTGGCACAATAAGCACAACATCCAAAGCACGCATGTTTGAAGGAAGTTTATGGGGAGTGCTGAGAGCAGGGAGACCTTCAGTGGAGCGGTAAGAAGGGATAAAAAGATACCGGCGGAATTATTCAGTGCTGAGGAATTCGTTTTGTAAAATCTGTGCATCGTAATGGTACCATAGTGAAATAAACCTGCACTCAGACTTCCACTATATTCGACTAGGCAATGAATTCTCATCAAAAACATAGTTTGCCATTGAAACGTTTTTGCTGAAAATCCAGACAAAACAATCCTTCCACACCTACCTTTTGTAATGATGAAATACATGTAGCTCCAATACTTGGTATACAAAATATGATGCTGTCTATCTTCCAAACATTTGTATGCTTTTGTTCTCAAAGTAATTGCATAAAACAACTCAAATAAAAGGACCTCCCTGTAAATTGTCTCTCTATTCGGATCCAGAGACCCTCTTGCGTGCTTGTATAAACATGAGTAACAACAAAAAATAATATTTATTAAGACTGCTTTATCAGCAACATTCTTCGCAAGCAGAACCACAGCAATACAAACACACTTCAAGTAAACATGTGGAGAAATTGCTTAAAAGAGATAATAGTATATTTGAACAAGTTTTGTCTTTCTACTTTTCCTCCACTTATTGACACGGAATAAAGTGCATTTTTATCTAAGGCTTGCAGCTCGAATATGTCTCTAGCTGAAACAAATAAACAAAGCATGTGATTAGCAGACCACAACTCCAGACTAATTTCGGAGCTGCTGCTAATGATACTAGCAGGTTTCAATGCTCTTCTCTGTAGGTCGACCGCCATTTTGCACAGTTGTTTACAGGATTTCGTTTGTATCAGCTTGGCAGTTCCTGACACATGGATCTCTTATAATTAAAGTCTCTACTCATGGTTGGTCTTGTCTAGGTTTCCTAGTCTTCTTTCAAGCTGGTGCTCACATGAGGCACAAGCAGCAGTATCAATCAATTTGAACATGCTGGCTTTTGTGAGGAAAAGTAGATGCGAGTGCAACGCAAAATGTCTTTGCTTCAGGTAGTGCTATAACGCTATTAATGTATGCAAAGGAGTTGTGGCAGGGTGAGAGGAGTGTGCACCCCGCTAGGGTTCTATGCCAAACCAGATCCACTAACGTACTTCATGCACCCTGACATGGTACAGAATCCTAGCGCCTATTTAAAGTACAAAAATGGCTTAGGGAAGGTCGCATATTTTTCTTTTTCGCATTTTATGTTTCATTTCAACAACATTGCTTATATATCGAATTTACGCATGGACGGTTATTTGGAAAGTAGGAATTTGTACTGGATGGTGTCCCTTCAGCACACATCTCACAAGACACCACATGCTTGCCTTTGCACCATTACACAACGTTTAGCATTGCGCAAAAATGATATATATTAGTGCAGCTTAGAAAGACTTAAATACATTTCCTACTAGGAATGTTAAACCACAACATTGACTGTTTCTTAGGAACCTAATTTATCCAAACCTCACAACACCTTAGTAGCTTAACTCAGACTGACGACTATTATACAGAAACATACCTAAAGAGAACCTTTGCCGGAATATATAAGAATAAGGACATTATCATGCTGTACTCAGATGAAGAATAGTGATTTAGAGAAGCAATTCAGTGATGTTGAATCGGGATGTCCATTCACAATACTGGTAAGGTACATTATTAATCTGTTTTGTTTAATCACACACAAAAGGCAACTGGAATATTCAAGGAGTCCTGTGGGATAACGACTCCTTAACTATTTGTTAAAGGGGTCCCAATGTTAACCTCTCGGAAATCCAAAGATATTGGTTTGCAAGCTTCACTCACTTATCGGCGCCTATCCACAGGATGATACCACCAGTGCAGACTGAACCAAAGGTGGATTGGGACTTCCAAAATTAAATCTAGCTGGATAAGCAGGGATCCAGGTAACATTTTGCTATTAAAAATACCTTCAGGTATATCTAAAAGTTTCCTTTATTTGTCGGTTGCCTGGGGTACAGATAAAAATGTATTTTGAGGTTTCTTATTGAATATAATCATTCAGTAAAACCTCCTATATTTGTGCCAACATGTTTTGGCCGACTCTAAGTGCCGGAAGTCGGGGGTCTTCGTCAGGGCTGTGTGGATATATCCCTTCCTCTTTATGCATGCACACCATGCACACTCATGAGGTCTAGGGCTCTCACCTGTCTTGTTGAGAAATGTCCTTTGTTTTGATGTACCACAAGCCATGCGGACCGGTCCCTGAAGGGTAGCGCTGTCTTTCAGTCACACATTCGTCAGACACCTATAGTACGATAAAGTAAATATTGTTGTGCTGTCTTGTCCGAACATTAAGGCTGCGGTGATATTGTTAGATTCCGCCAAGGCTTTTGATATTGAATGAAGTTACATATTCTGAATACATCAACAAATGGGGCTTCCCAGGGACTTCCGAAAGAGGATAGTGCTGGTATACAACTCCCTAGTGGCTAGACTTGGCATAGATGGGCACATGTCAGGCACACTATCTATACATAAGGGGCACTAGACAGGGTTGACTCTTGTCCCCGCTGTTGTTCTCATTGATGCTAGAAGCAGTGGCATGTGTTATACGGCAGAGGCACGGTGCGTCAGCGGTGCGCTTTAGACAGAAAATAATTAACATTCCTCTTTATGCACATGACATGGTTCTCAATACTACGAACCCAGAGACATATCTCATGCCAATTCTCAGTGAATACATTCGCTTTGAGCAGCATTCAGGGTTTAGTATAAATTGGAACAAATCAACAATTATTACTCTAACAAACTGCATCTCACCATATGGGCTTGAATATCCCCATAAATAGTCCACAAAAATAGTGAAGTATGTGGGAGTGTGGATTCATAGAGACCGAGAACTGGTGAATCAGGAAAACTATGGAAGGGCACTCAATAAATTGGAGAATCAAATCGATCGATGCATAAGAATGCCAATATCACTTGCAGACATGATAGCTCTTATAAAAATGAGAGTTCTCCCGCGTTTTCTCTACCTGTTCATAAATATACTTATTGTACAGCCCAGCTCCCTTTTTGACAATATACGCTCTCAATTGATAAAGCTCATACGGGCAGGAAATCAGCACCGGGTGAAGTGGGACATAATTACTATGCCTTATAAACAGGGAGGATTTGGTGGGCCAGATCTGTATAGTCTATGCGCACATGCACAGTTTGCACACTATTGGTGTAACCCACACATGTATACACCACACTTAGTGGTGGAAGATGGAGATGCTCACCCTATCCTGCTGTGGAAAGTGGTACTACACCATAAAAGGGGAATACAGCGATTATGAGAATGCCCCATTGATGGACATACAGAAAAATCTCTCCATAAACTTCAGATCCCTACAGAATTCCTCATCTCAGCTTCTGTCAGTAATCCCAGAATGAGCAATCTCAAGAGGGAGAGCGAGGAACTAGAGTGGCTAGTTCACTTCCCCATGGGTTAATTGGAAATCAAAAGGAACTAGCTAAACAGGTGTTTGCTCATGTAGTGTGTGTCAGAAAAACATATTTGTTTTTTATGAAGGCCCTCATCCACCAACCTTGATGGTACCATGCTTCATCATTAGGGCCCCACCCGAGGCACCGAGTGCACCTCAGGTGTGCTGCGATGACTGTTTACAGCGGAGCGGTTTTATTGTTAAGTGAATGTGCAGTGATGATGTGCAGAGTGGGGTTTACAAACTGTCCTAAGGGTCCCCGTTTCCAGAGGGTTACTTTATTCGTGGGCACTTGGCAGGATTAAAAATAAAGGCTAGTGGATGTGGCTGGAGAGACTTATGGTCTCCCACATCCCGTGTGGTTGACTAGTTTCAGCCAGGCCTCCTGTTAAATCTGTCTTTCTTCAGGAACTATGTGAAAATGTGATTTAAAAAGGAGCTACATATAATGTATATATGTTCCAATGTGTAGCACTCGCTAAGGTGCTTTAGCTGTAACAGGAGGATTTCCTCCTGAGTTGTACTCTTAGGATTTCAAAGGTAAACTTTATGAATCCCTGGAGGGGGTCCTGAGTAGTGATAGCGTTTTGGACCCTGTACGGCCGCAACAGGTGGAACATCGGGTCACGATATAGTACCAAAGGGGTATCACTACTCAGGACCCCCTCCAGGGACACAAACTTTGATGCAAATGTAGTCTAAGTAGTCTGACTCACAACCAACCACATCCGCTCATCGATGCTGCAACTGATGGATCATCCGGTCAATGACAAACAGCCTCTCAATTTGTGCCTGCATCTTCTCCCACTATTGCTTCCGCACAGCCATGGGGTAGCTCAGGAGTACACATCCACCACTGGCTACCATGTTTGGCAGGTAAAAATTAACAAGCCACAAGAAGCTCCCAAACTCCTGGGTGTTCATGGGACAGCTCTACTCTTCCCAGGTGTTAGCCAACCCAAACACAACTAATACCCAAAGAAAATAGAACCCTGCACCCCCCCAATTAGCCCTATTACATTAATACCTCCAAAGACAAACACCTGACTGAACACAGGACAATACACTACAATGCACAACAGGAAATAACAAAAAGGACTTTAGGATAAGACAAGGACAGCAGACACAACTAAACAGCTCCAGACACACCAAAACATTCTCCAGTGCAGCCAAGACCCAACCACTCAAAAGCACAGACAAACTGTGATTTAAAATTAAAACATTAAGTCAATTATCCTGAAACACATGTCTAGAGATACACAGCACTGGCTGCACCAACAAGGGTGAAAAACTAAAGCCTGACACCAAAGAAAGTGATATCATGCACTGCATTTATTATGATGCATCAGGGCAAACTGAGTGCAGGAGTGTGAGGCAGTATGCGACCACCCCCCTCCTATTTGAAAAGGCTCCCTTGAGCTAACGAGCTGACGAGCTCTGGTTGATGCACCTGCGCCCAGCGAGTGGTACCGAGACCTGAGAAGACTTTGGGCAGCAACTCCAGCACCCCCAAAAAGTGTTGCTCTCTACTGAAGAAGGACAATTATCCTGAAATACGTGTCTAGAGAAACACAGCACTGGCTGCACCACCAAGGGTGAAAAACTAAAGCCTGACACTGAAGCAATTGTTATCATGCACTGCATTTATTATGATGCATCGGGGCAAACTAAGTGCTGGCGTGTGAGGCAGTGTGCGTCCACCCCCCTCCTATTTGAAAAGGCTCCCTTGAGCTAACGAGCTCTGGTTGATGCACCTGCGCCCAGCGAGTGGTACCGAGACCTGAGAAGACTTTGGGCAGCCTCTCCAGCACCCCCAAAAAAGTGTTGCTCTCTACTGAAGAAGGACAATTATCCTGCAGCAAAGACCCAACCACTCAAAAGCACAGACAAACTGTGATTTAAAATTAAAACATTAAGTAAATTCACAGGTCCTAGATTACAGCATGCATGATTCAGGACATCATTTCTTTTCAGCAGATGTGTTTTTTTTTACGCTACCGGTATGTGCGCCGGTTTCACACAAAGCCTGACAAATCACCCTTGTTGGTGCAGCACCTCCAGCACCCCTAAAAAAGTGTTGCTCTCTACTGAAGAAGGACCATTATCCTGAAACACGTGTCTAGAGATACACAGCACTGGCACCGAAGAAAGTGTTATCATGCACTGCATTCATTATGATGCATCGGGGCAAACTGAGTGGTGGAGTGTGAGGCAGTGTGCGCCCACCCATTCCATTTCCATTTTCCATTTTATTTCATTTGTATCACGCATAAATCACCCGAAGGTCTCAGAGCGCTGGCAGGCAGAGAGGATCCATATGACCGACTAATCCGGAAAGTAGGAAGACTCAGCTTGCTAGAAGAGCCAGGTTTTTAGTTGTTTTCGGAATTTCATGTGATCGGGCTCTAACCTCAACTGAATGGGGAGGGAGTTCCATGCTTCTGGGGCAGTTTTACTGAAAGCTCTATCTCCGTTTCTGACTGTTCGAACTCTGGGTACGGAGAGAAGGGCTTTGCTGGAGGAGCATAGCGTCCTGCTTAGGACGTGGGCCTTAAGCTGACGAGCTCTGGTTGATGCACCTGCGCCCAGCGAGTGGTACCGAGACCTGAGAAGACTTTGGGCAGCAACTCCAGCACCCCCAAAAAAGTGTTGCTCTATACTGAAGGACAATTATCCTGAAATACGTGTCAAGAGAAACACAGCACTGGCTGCACCACCAAGGGTGAAAAACTAAAGCCTGACACCGAAGAAATTGTTATCATGCACTGCATTTATTATGATGCATCGGGCAAACTGAGTGCTGGAGTGTGAGGCAGTGTGCGCCCATCCCCCTCCTATTTGAAAAGGCTCCCTTGAGCTAACGAGCTGACGAGCTCTGGTGGATGCACCTGCGCCCAGCAAGTGGTACTGAGACCTGAGAAGACTTTGGGCAGCGTCTCCAGCAACCCCAAAAAAGTGTTGTACTTTACTGAAGAAGGAAAAATATCCTGAAACACGTGTCTAGAGATACACAGCACTGGCTGCACCAACAAGGGTGAAAAACTAAAGCCTGACATCGAAGAAAGTGTTATCATGCACTGCATTTATTATGATGCATCGGGGCAAACTGAGTGCTGGAGTGTGAGGCAGTGTGCGCCCACCCCCCTCCTATTTGAAAAGGCTCCCTTGGCCTGACGAGCTCTGGATGATGCACCTGTGCCCAGCGAGTGGTACCGAGACCTGAGAAGACTTTGGGCCGCATCTCCAGCACCCCCAAAAAAGTGTTGCTCTCTACTGAAGAAGGACAGTTATCCTGAAACACGTGTCTAGAGATACACAGCAGTGGCTGTACCACCAAGGGTGAAAAACTAAAGCCTGACATCGAAGAAAGTGTTATCATGCACTGCATTTATTTTGATGCATCAGGGCAAACTGAGTGCTGGAGTGAGAGGCAGTGTGTGCCCACCCCCCTCCTATTTGAAAAGGCTCCCTTGAGCTAATGAGCTGACGAGCTCTGGTTGATGCACCTGTGCCCAGCAAGTGGTACCGGGACCTGAGAAGACTTTGGGCAGCATCTCCAGCACCCCCAAAAAAGTGTTGCTCTCTACTGAAGAAGGACAATTATCTTGAAACACGTCTAGTGATACACAGCACTGGCTGCACCAACAAGGGTGAAAAACTAAATCCTGACACCGAAGAAAGTATTATCATGCACTGCATTTATTATGATGCATTGGGGCAAACTGAGTGCTGGAGTGTGAGGCAGTGTGCGCCCACCCCCCTCCTACTAGTTCTTCTTCAAGCCCCCTTCCTTCTGATGATCTAGTTCTTGATTGGCAACCAGCAATGCAGTCTGAGAGGGAGGCACGCCATGAGCCGACAAAGCTAGGTAAAAGGAAGGTTCCTGCAAGGCTTTCAGTTATGGGTGATGACCAAGATGAAGTAGAAGGGGTGTATTCTGCTGCTGATGAACAGTCTGACGATGAAGATCCAGTCATCACAGTCATCACTCCAGCCCCAGTGGGCATGCAGCAGACAGACATTTTTACCCTATCCCGAAATGCTGCTGTGCAGGATGTGCGCTGCGTGGCACCACTGGTACCTCCATCAACACAGGTAACTACTACACCAACACGACCTACAGCTTCCATATTTTACTGTCAAAAGGGCCGGCAGGGACCTCCATCCAGCTCGACTATCATTACCTCAAGTAGTGGTGCTGTAAATGGACAACAGAGTCAAATTCCACCACGCCCATCCTCCACTTCATCTGGCATTGAAAGTAGCACCTCCACCACCACCAAAAATCTCAACTCCCCAGTTTGGGACTTCTTTGGTATTAGCAAAAAGACGGAAAACCTAGTCATTTGTTTGATGTGTAAACAAGTAGTTAGTCGGGGTAAGCTTGGTACCAACTAGAGAGATAGATAATGAGTAAAAAAGATAAAAAAAAGTTCAAACAAACAAAGGATTACAAAGATTAAAGCTGGATAGAAAAAGCATGCCCAGAACCATAGCAATGAATGAAAAACAAGATGGCTGCGCCCATTCCAACCATATGGGTAAGTTTGCGCGATATTTTTCCCCACGAGCACGCAAAAACGGACGCTAACTCGCAATCGTGCCCCGCAAGTAGGAAATGCACAACGCGAGCATGCAACTACAGCCTGGAAACGGAAATACGCAATAGGAACACTGAAAACAAGATGGCCGCGCCCATGTACAACCACATGGGTAACTTCGCGGTAGCCATGCTGAAAAAAATCTTGCGAACATGCAAAAATAAAAAAATCCACAATCTCGCAAAAGTTTGTGGATTTTGCGGACCGCGAGTACACTTTCGCACGAATTAGCGTTCCGCAAATTCGCTAAATTCACCCATACTTATATATTTCATGTCTGGGTGCTGATTTTGATGTAGCATATGTAGACTGTAGGTGTGGGACTGTGTTCCCATGTACATACTATGTGGATCACTTCATAATTATCATACTATGAGTGTATTGTATGAGGCTGTACAAATGGCTAACTGTAGGTGACACACACACAAAGTCATAGCACACTATCTACTTTAGCACACCATATTCATTGTGGTTGTCAACTGAGGACTATATGTTACAGGCAGTTGGCATGCACACTATTTTGTTTGTAGCAAATGTCCAATGCTGTTTGTTACACATATCTACATACATTTTCTGTGTGACAATTAGTAGTGGGGTGTAGTAAATATTTTGATGTTTATTGTGACTATGAAGTCAAAATGCATGCACACTGGCTTTGCTCATATAATTATTTACCATTATATGTATACAGTTTCATGTAGTTATTATTTTGTGACATCATGTAAGTCACTCATGCATCTGTAAAAATGTTTTGAATGATGTGGTCCCTCCATGTGTTGCTGATACTGATAAAAAGCTTGACGTGGCTTCTCATCTTCCTCATCCTCATCATCCAGCAGTTCATGCTCTTTATTGGCATCAGCTTGTGGTATATTTTTCCGTACAGAACTATTGTGCAATATGCAGCAAATGAGCATAATTTTGCAAATCATTGGTGGCGAGTAGAGCAATTGGACCCCAGACATATCCAGACTCCTGAGGCAAATTTGAGTGTGCCAAAGGCCCACTCTACTATGGGCCGGGTCCTGCTTGGGGCATGATTGTACCTCTTCCGGAGTTCCAGAGTTTTCCCGAGGTGTCAATATCCTTGGCTGCAGAGCATATCCTTGGTTATCTGCAAAGACATGAGGGATAAAATGAGTTAACAGTTGTGAAAAGGGATGGCTCCAAACTAATGTACATTCTTTTATTCTTTTACCTAATGATATAGACATGCTATGATATTGTGTGGCATACACGCATGTAGGAATTTGATATGACTGACATTGTGCTGCACAGAAAGGTCTACTGTCCTATCTGATACACTTATTATTTGCCATGCTTGTGAGTTCCAATGCTATGACGGTGATGATTTTTCACCAGTAAGGAGAGTCAATCAGCCATTGATTAGACACATCTCTTACACTCATTAATTGTGTTTTCTATTGACTCATATTGCCATTTCTGAACTGATACATGCCTGATTTTACAACTTGTAGCTGGAGCAGATGATGTTGCATACTTCAGGCACACATACTTGGCAGTGAGAGTTGGAGTCATTGGTGTTCAATATCTACTGCCATGGGGAGGGTAGTGAGTAGCTATCAAGGTGTGACATGATAGCGTACACATGGCAGTTCACTGTGTCCACTATGTTGACAGCACACAAGCGGTTTGAGTTATGAGGGAGTCCTGCATTGTACAGTGCACCTGGTACACTAACCACACTACATTACTTCACTGCTTGGGGACAGTGTAGGACAAAATTCCCCCATGATTCTGTGTCCATGGTTTGGTGCCTGTACTGGCAAAAAATGTGCAAAATTGCTGCAAGACAGGAACATTATTCAAAAGATGGCTGTGTTGTTGGATGTCATGGAAGATGTAGTTTGTACATGAGGCTGTACCTTGCGGCACAATCTGGAGCCATGGAGGACAACACCGATCAAGTGGTTTATCTGCCACAAATCAGTGTTCACAAAGGATGGCAAGTGTGTATATAATGAGTTAAGTAATTTAGTATGGTAGACATGATCTTGTGAGGTTTAAATATGACTACTTTTCTCAATTTCACATATCTGGTATACATCACATGCTTCATGACCATGGGATTTACCTGTGGATACACAGACAAAAGAAAAGGAATCCCTTACTTCAACACGGTATGTGGACACAGCATTTCACATACTGTTGCATTAGTGAGGCTGTTTCAAACAATTGAATGTTGTTATGTTATGTTAGTGATTCTTGTATCGCGCATGAATCACCCAGGGGCATCTCAGCGCTTTACCTGAAGGAGGAACCTCAAAGGGGAAGAGAAGACCGGCGTTGTACGGAGTGTTAGAACAACTAAGTCTTTAGTTGTTTCGTAAAGGACATGTAGTTTGTGGATTCCCGCAGTGTCAACGGAAGCGAGTTCCAGTATTTTGGAGCTACGAACGAAAATGCTCTGCCGCCTGTGCGGGTGAGTCGAATCCTGGGGACATTCAGAAGGGATAGAGAATTGGATCTAAGGTTGCATTCATTTGAGTGCTTAGTGAGTTGCACACACAGGGCCTCAATTAGCAGATGTTTCCACAGCACAGCACTGATTTTCACCTGCCTGTACTTACCTGAAGCCAAAGTGAAGGGCTGGAAAGTGCCTTATTCCTAACATGCAGCACATTTAGGGTTCATGCGCACAATCACATATTGGTGACTAACTCCAACCCCCCGTACCATGGTGCTCGTTCATCAGCGGTGTTTCTTCAAATAAATAATGCTTTAAGGGACACAGTCCTGCACCAAAAGCAAACAATCTATGCAATTTTCTCATTCTATATGTAAGCCCAACACTAATATGGCAATGTATTCCAACATAATTGACTGTCATGTGGTCTAACATGTGCTTCAGATGTACTTACCAACCAGTAGGCCATTCCCATATGTCCCATTCTGGAACCGCTCATTGATAAAGGAATGACGGAAGATGAAGGAATCATGAACACTGTCCAGATACTTTGCGAGGACATTGATGAAGAGGCCTAGATGGTCCACGATTGCTTGCACATTCAGGGAATGCATGTGCTTCCTATTGCGGTACAGATGTGATGTAGCTGCTGGAGGCACAAGCTGCAAACGTGGGCAATCCATTGCCTCCAACACAAGTGGAAATCCTGCAGTGGCACACAAGCCTTGCTTGTTTTCCTGTTTCTGCATTATGTTGGGAAAGATGAAGTACTGGGGTGCGACCCTTATGATGGCATGCAGGACAGAGGGAGAAATGCTGCGAAGGATAACTGGGATTCTCCTGCCACTCTGACTTTGGTGGGTTGGAAAGTTCCAGGCATTGACGTTCTCCTCCCTGAGGTCGACTGAGGGTAATCCTCTGGCAGTATATCCGCTCCCTTCTCCTGCACTTCCTCCATGTTGATGGTGGAGGTGTGGTTTTCTTGGTGCTCCGAGCTGCAGTAGGAGTAGGTATAGAGCTGTTGAGCTTGCCAGATTGATGTGGGTGTGTTCTGCTTTTATACCAGTGGCTAATTTAAGCCAGGTTGCCATAGCAGTAATGTTTTTCTGCTATTGGAACTCTGCGCGTCTTCTGCCAAAGTAGGGTAAATTTCCCGATTTGTTGTAAATACAGCAGTCTCAGTTTTGCATGGCTTTTTAAGAGGGAATGCCTACCTTGCATGTCATTATCCCTATCTGCCGCATCCAGATCTGGCGCCCGGAAAAATAAGTGCAGGAGTGGTAAAAGTAATGCTAATGACCTGTAGCGTCCCTTTGTATATATGTCACCCAAAAAAGTAGCTGCTGTGTTAAAATAAATTATGAAGCGGCGGCGCTAGCTCCTTGTAAATATGCCCCCTGGTTGTTTACACTTCGGTTTCTTTCTAGATCCATCTGCCTTTCCACCACAAGGACACCATCGGAGGTCTTCAGAATGCTTTTTATTCAATAATTTTTGTTTGTTGGTAGTAGCTAGTCACCAAAATAAAAGGCATGCGAACTCTATGCTGTTAGAAGTAAAAATGCTTATGCAGTGAAGAAGCTACTACTAACACGTGGGACACCTAAGTAATCAGCATCAAAGGAGTTAGATAGGTGGTACACATGTCTTAATGCTTCAGAGGTAACAGGCGAATAAATGCAGGACTAACAGCTACAGGTTAACAGGATTTGTGATTTTCTGATCAAATAAACATACTGTTAACCACCTCTTGCTTAGCAGGTTCTTAATATTTAATTGAAAGAATATGAAAGCTTTAATTTCTTTATGTACCTTATGGCTAAAGCATTGAGGTGGGTTAACACCTTAGCTGCTTCGCAAATATCCCTCCCCAGTGCTGCGCTGTCCATTGGAACTAGTGCTGAATGGACGTCCAATGGTCGTGCGCAGCACTGGGGAGGTAGCGCTCGTGACGACCGTTGGCCGCCAGCAGCGCTTAAGAGGTTAATGTTATTTATAAAAGGAGGTGGCATTTCAAACATTGAGAATTTTGGTTGTGGAACGTAACTAACTGCTGAGCTTAGATAGTCGAGTTCAAATCCCTGGGAAAATACAGGGCACTCATAAATAGAGCTTCATTTAGAGTTGGATGCGAATGCAGAATTCTATGAATTCTTAATGACCAGGTATATCTAGTAGAGAATCCTCAGGGGGAACGTCTTATACCACACTTTACTATTGGTGGCTTGAATTCCTCCAAATGATTGTGATCTGGCTTTATTCCTTCCGCCTGAAACCAGAGGATTTTCCATTTGCATTAAATCAGAACCATATGGTGATATCTACATAGCCTACCATTATCTTAAAGTAGGGCATTTGTATTTTTAAATCTAGGTTAAAGGAGTTTGTTTGTCCCAGCATACGGGCAGATTGACTGAAACTCCGTTAGAACAAACTGTTGCTCTTCTTGGCTGGGGGTGAGAGAACCCCTTGCACACATTGTAGGCAAATTGCTGAAGATTGTATCGTGAGCAAAAATATAGGGCCATGTGTACTAAGGCTTATTGTAGTCACAAAGGGATTGATTCACAAAATTGGACCCTTTGCAACTGAAAAATTGTATGTTTTGTGCTAAACCCAAATTGTAATTCAGTAAAACGTTACCAAGGGCCCGATGTAGGTAATTTTATTTGACCACTTCTTAAATACCGAATGATACCGAATCGGTATTTAAGAAGTGGTAAAATAGAGGGGGGAATGTAGGTAATTCAGATTCGGTAAATACAGAATCGTTAAGATTCGGTATTTACCGATTCTGTAAATACCGATTCGGTAATACCCATTGATTCCAATGGGCATTGAAGCCCATAGGAATCAATGGGCATTACCGAATCGGTATTTACAGAATTGGTAAATACCGATTCCAGCAAGGGTGCAGGGGGTGTCACTTTGACACCCTCTAGCACCCCAAATACAGGCATGTGTGCCATGTGGCACACAGACATGCCCTAAGGGCATGTCTGTCTGTCACTTGGCATAGGTGTGCATGCACACATGTGCATGCACACCTGGATTCGGTATTTTACCACCCAATTGGATTGGGTGGTAAAATACCGAATCTGAAAGGCCTGTAGCACTGGAAACAGTGCTACCTACATCAGGAATTTTCTGAATCGGTAAAATTACTGATTCGGTATTTTACAGAATCGGTAAATTTACCTAATCGGTAAATTTACTGATTCTGTAAAATATAGCCCCCTACATCTCAATCACCAAATACCGGTCGGTAACAGCCGAATTCGGCCGTTACCGACCGGTATTTGGTGACCTACATCGGGCCCATAATCACGGTTTGAGGCTTTATACTGAATCACTATTGGGAATTGGGGTATTTAGGATGTCAGTTCCAAAGAATTTGGAATGGGACGTATTAAAATGTGAGACCTACATCGGGTTGCAAAACATAAATATTTTATCGACTACTGAAAGGTAGTGTTAACCCATTTGCTTCACCGTGAGAAGCGGTCGCTCCCTGCTCGCCCCGCATTGCTGCTCACACTGCCTGCCTGATTTCAGACTGCCTTCTGGTATCGTAGCCATTGCCGTAGCCATTGCCTGCTTTGTGCCAAGATATCGTAGCGCTTTGTATTTTATTCCGCGATCGCATTGTACAACTTACGTGTATTGTGTGTGTTTGCTTTTGGGAACGTGGGAACGCAACTTCATTAATTTGGCCTGATTGCACCGAGACCATAGCACATTCCACCTCTGTGCCCCAATCTCGGCCAGTTTCACTCAGGGTATCGTTACCATTTTGTTTGTTGTGCCTGCAGACAGCCTCCCCACCCCTCCCCTGCCTCCCAGATTGATCCTCCCTCGCCCCGGCCCCCTCCACCATCCATATATGACAGATGCTTTCCCGTGTAGCATTAACGCGCAGCGGTCGCGCCCCAGTCGCGCCGAAGGTGTGCCAAAGGTAAGCACGTCTGCGCCCGTCCGCGCCTGGACCGCGCCCAGCGCCTGTCCCCCTGGTCCCCACGGCTCCCAACCCTCTAGAATCACATATTATGCCGCTACTCTCCTCGCCCTCAACCCCGGACGTACACCACTATGCTGCGAAGCTACTCCAGGACGTTCTCACGGCCCATTCACCTGCCTCTCCTGCAAGTTTAACTGCTTCAGAACCCTCACCAAATCCACGTCCTCCAAACAGCTCCGACTCTAACCGCCTAAAGTGCATCCTGCTCAACACCCGCTCGGTCCACAGACACGCAACAGAACTCTGGGACCAAATCGATACTGCGTCACCTGACATCGCCTTCCTTACTGAAACATGGATGAACACATCATCAGCTCCCGACATCGCCATAGCCATACCGGACACTTACAAGATTATCTGGAAAGACCGCACCAATCAAACAGGAGGAGGCATCGCCATCGTCCATAGGAACACCATCAAAATCACAACCAGCTCCGACGACAATCTTGCAACCGCCGAACATCTCCACTTTCACATCCACACCAACCCCAGGACCACACTTAGAGGCCCCCTCATCTACAGGCCTCCAGGTACCCGCACTCAATTCAGCGATGACATCACGGACTTCGTCAGCCCACACGCCCTCGCCTCAGAGAACTACATTCTTCTAGGAGACCTCAACTACCACTTCGAAAACAAACACGACAACACCACCACCCTTCTGGACAACCTGGCCAATCTCGGACTCAAACAACTTGTTGACACCCCCACCCAGACACACGCTCAACCCTATCTTCACCTCCAGCGAACACATCTCCTTCGATCGCACTACAGCTCTCCACTGGACGGATCACAGCTGTGTTCACTTCAGCTACAAAACCACCCTGACCCACAACCGTCCACAACCTATTCCTCGGAGAAACTGGAACAAAATCACCTCCGACCAACTCCTCACATCACTCAACCAAAACCCTCCCACCCTCGCAATGGACCCAAACCAAGCGGCCACCAACCTCAGGCAATGGATTACCCACAGTGCTGATGAATTAGCACCCCTGAAAAAGCACCAGATGAAATCATCCAGCAAAAAGGCTCCCTGGTTCAATGATGAACTTAAAAAATCCGAGAAGCTATGCCGCACCCTGGAGATGATATGGAGAAAAAAAACCAACCTCAGTCAACATGGCCTCCCTCAAGACAGCCACCCGCAAACACCACCAACTGATTCGATACGCCAAGAAATCAGCATTCAAGGATCGTCTCGACAACAACACTCATAACAGCAAGGAACTCTTCAACATCGTCAAAGAATTCACCAACCCCACCGCAGCATCTAACGACATCACTCCCTCCCAAGACCTCTGCGACGCGTTATCCTCCTTCTTCTACAACAAAATTGCCAACATCCACAACAGCTTCGAGAACACTCCCAGCGATCAACCCTCCCCACCCCCCCAGATCCTACTCCACCAACTAACAACCTCAGCGCCTGGAACCCAATCACCACTGAAGACACCATTCTCCTCATGAACTCAATCCAGTCTGGCTCACCTGCCAACCCCTGCCCTCACCACATCTTCAACAAAGCTGACTCCATCATCGCACCCCATCTCCGCGAAGTCATCAACTGCTCGTTCAACTCTGCCACCTTTCCAGATAGCTGGAAACACACCGAACTCAGCGCCCTTCTGAAGAAACCCACAGCAGACCCCTCTGAACTTAAAAACTACTGACCCATATCCCTCCTCCCATTCCAGGCCAAAGTCATCGAGAAAGCCGTCAACAGCCAACTCGCCGCCTTCCTTGAATCCAACAACTCCCTTGATCCATCTCAATCAGGGTTCGAGCCAAACACAGCACCGAAACCGCACTCATTGCAGCAACCGACGACATCCGAGCACACCTGGACAACGGAGAAACAGTGGCCCTCATCCTACTCGACCTATCCGCCGCTTTCGACACAGTCTGCCACAGCACCCTTATACATCGCCTCAACAACATCGGCATACAAGGAAAAGCCTTGAACTGGATCATCTCATTCCTCGCTGGGAGAACTCAAAGAGTCCGACTTCCCCCATTTCACTCAGAGGCCACCGAAGTCATCTGCGGCGTACCTCAAGGATCCTCACTCAGTCCCACCCTCTTCAACGTCTACATGAGTCCACTCGCTTCCATCGCGCGTCAACACAACCTTAACATCATCTCTTAAGCAGACGACACCCAGTTAATCCTTTCCCTCACCAAGGACCCCAACACCGCCAAAACCAATCTTCACGAAGGCATGAAAGAAGTAGCCGAATGGATGAAACACAGCCGCCTAAAACTCAACTCAGACAAAACGGAGGTGCTCATCCTAGGATCTTCCCCCTCAGCTTGGGACGACTCTTGGTGGCCTTCCGCTCTGGGCACAGCACCCAAACCCACAGACCATGCACGTAACCTTGGATTCATCCTAGACTCCTCTCTCTCGATGTCCAGACAAGTCAACGCCGTCTCGTCCTCCTGCTTCAACGTACTTCGCATTCTCAAAAAGATCTTCCGCTGGATCCCCTTCAAGACAAGAAAGACTGTTACCCATGCACTGGTCACGAGTCGACTGGAATATGGTAACACACTATACGCCGGAATCACAGCAAAATTACAGAAAAAACTCCAGCGCATCCAAAACGCATCAGCGAGACTCATATTAGACATCCCGCGCCAAGATCACATCACCGGACACCTAAAAGACCTCCACTGGCTTCCTGTCAACAAAATAATTACTTTCCGCCTTCTCACCCACGCACACAAGGCCCTCTACAATCTGGGACCCGAATGCCTCAACACTCGACTGTACTTCTACAAACCCACCCGCCAACTAAGATCGTCCAATCAAGCCCTCGCCGCAGTCCTGCGCATCCGGAAATCCACCATGGGTGGCAGATCCTTCTCCTTCCTGGCTGCCAAGACCTGGAACTCACTCCCCACCCACCTCTGCCTTACTCAGAACCACATCTGCTTCAGAAAAGAACTTAAAACCTGGCTATTCGACAAATAACGAACCCCTCCCCCTAGCGCCTTGAGACCCTCTGGGTGAGTAGTGCGCTATACAAATGCCAAACTTGAACTTGAACTTGAACACTTTAAATATTTAAAAAAGTATTTTTTAGCAGGACTCCATTACACACTTTGTGTGGGCGGGTAAGCGTCCTCACCTCCGCAGAGACCTCAATACACGAGCCAAGGCGGAAGGCGGTCTCGGGGTTGCTGACCTCCTTCGCTATTTTCAAGCGACGCAGCTTCGCTACCTTTTAGAATGGAACAGGCCCAAATCCGAAAAACGGTGGTTGTTTCAAGATCGCGCCATGGGCCAGATGTCCCTATGGAAGATCCCATTCCTGCGCCGCAAGGACAGGCCCTCCTACTTCAAGAGATCCCCCGTCACGAGAACGGTGATGCAGGTGTGGGACAAAGTAGCGGTACCAAAAGGGCTTACCACATTCCCGTCCCCGATGTCCCCCCTTTTTGAAAACCCTGCCTTCCCTCCGGGTATGGCCCCACGGTCATTCCCGCAGGGCGGGACTCGGAATGCAAAGCGGCTGGCGACCTCTTCAACCCCGAGGGCTTTATGACAATCTGCACTCTGCAGGACTATTACACGCTCCCACAGATACAACGCTTCCAATACTTCCAGATTAGACACTGGCTTCTGGAGAAAGACGTGCAGCCTCATGTAGGCAGACCCCTGACAGTCTACGAACACTGGCTTCACACGAAACAAAACGACAGACACGCAATCACAGACCTGTACGCGATGCTTGGCCCACCTTCCCCTGCTGCTCGGTCGGCGGGACAGAACAGATGGGAACACGAACTAGGGCGTGCCTTCACAGATAGAGAGTGGCAGGACATCTATTTCAGGGCCCACCACACCGCCCGCAATGTAGCCAGTAAGGAAGCAGCGGTGAAAATAGCGTACTACTGGCACCTCACGCCGGCCCGGCTACATCAGGGTAACCCACGCAGAGACCCCGGGTGCTGGAGGGGCTGCGGGCAACAAGGGACACTCACTCACATCCTATGGGAATGCCCAGAGGTTCAAGGGTACTGGGAGGAGGTGCTCCACAGCTTTGACAAACACTTCGACACAGAAATTCCCCGATTCCCAGCCTACACGCTCCTCGGCCTCCCCAACGTTATCATGTTCCCTCTGAAATCGGTCAGGGGCAAGCAGATGGGGCTGGCGATGGGGGCGGCCACCCAACATATCCTGTCACTTTGGGGCACCTCCAGGAAACCTACACACACGGGATGGCTTCATCGCCTATGGTATGTTATGGGTATGGAGAAAATACAGGCCTCCCTCACCCAAACACTGGACACATTTCTGGACATATGGCAGCCCTTCTTCTCCCTCCTCTCGGAGGTGTTCCACGAAATCACTTGCCCAAAATATCTTAGAGTACTTCGACTTCCAAGAGATTTTCAGGGGGAACCTTGCTTACCTACCTAAGCGCCGCGGTCGTGCCAGAAACGACGAACTGATGCCATCGCACTTACCACGCCAGAGAGGGGGAATTGCGGGTGGGACTGGGGAGGGCAAAGGGGGGGGGAAGTTGGATGTTTGAAAGACTGGATTATCACTCGCTTCCGTATGCAGGGCCTTCCCGGCTCTGCTGGGCATGTACTATTTAGCCTCTGTGGACCCTGCCGATGGGAGGAGAGGGGTAGCGGCTCATGGCAGGGTGACCGCATGCTCGCCCGAGATGTTGATGTATCCTATGTCTATTGTGTTAAACCTTCAATAAAAGATTTAAACCAAAAAGTATTTTTTAGGAGTAGATGACAGTGGACTATGGGACCACTGCTTGCTCATTAAAACACTTGTAAATGATGTATTTTGTTTTCTTAAATGCATCCCACTTTCATTTTATAAAATCATAGTGTGTCACAATTAGTGACCTATTGCATGCATATTTATAAGAGAGGTTGGATTGCAACCTACTACGAATGCTTATTGTGTAGGCTCTCTGGTAAAAACAAAAAAACGCAGTATATATGAAGGTTGTACTTACTTTTTATTCTTTTTTCCAAATCAAATTATTACATAGGAGAGGTTATTTGTTTATGCTGTGGCATCGTCTATACTCTCCTTCAACTTGCTCAGCTGATTTAGTCAGTATGCTCGTTGTCAGCGTCTTTTAGCTGGTCCTGGCATAAGAACCGCTGCCTTCTCCTCTTTTCTGGGCCAATGCGCTTTGTCCTCCTTCTCTTCAATGGTTTCTACCTCACCTCTTTCTGCATCCCCTCCTGCTTGCCCCAATGCCTCCTCCTCTTCCGGAAAGTCCTGCAGAACAAACAGAAGTCTTTCTTTCCTTTCTGACATTTCGTGTCCTTATTGTTCTTTTTCAGTTTAAACAGGTCATGTCCCTGCAGCAGCTGTCATCCTGGAGTTTGGTAAGTTTAATACACTCATTCTCTCACAGTGATTTTGTGAATCGATTAGTCTGTTTGCAAAATGAGAATTGATTTAGTCAGTTTTTTGGAAGTAAACAATTTGCTATTGCTACAACCAAGCCAGTCAGGCTTTAGACCTAGTTACAGTACTGAAACAGCATTTGTGGAGACATCAGAATATAACATAGGAACTCTGGATGCCGGGGAGTTGCTGCATTGATCATGCTTGACCTAACTGCATCATTTGACACTATCCCCCATTTGATGCTGCTGGATCGTCTTCAGGCCATTAGAGTAACAGGGCAGGCCTTGGACTGGCTAACGTAATTTCTAGCTAAGAGGAGTCAACATGTTTGGATTCCTCCGTTCTCTGACAGCTGAAGTGATGTACTGATGGGAGTTCTTCAGTGCTCTGCCCTGTGCCCTACCCTTTTTAATCCATCTCTTACCCCTCTGGCTAACCCTGATCGTTGTTTGCAAAGTTGCGCTACGCGTAGCTACATAAAGTGCACTTTGCACTACGCGTATTTTGAATTTAAAAACATTTGTACAGCGCTCGTTTACCCAGCGGTTTCATGGCGCTAGTGGTGAACAGTGGACGGCGGCAGCTAAAAAGATTAAGTCAGGTAGGCTTGCGTAAAAAGGAAGGTTTTAAGATTCTTCCGAAACAGAAGGTAGGAAGGTGAGGTGCGCAGGGTAACCGGAAGGGAATTCCAAAAGGTTGGAGCCAGGACAGCGAATCTCGCTCCGCCCGCCTTCTGCTTTTTAAAGCGAGGGATGGTAAGGAGGGCCAAATGAGCCGAGCGAAGTTCTCTGCCTGGACAATATGGCTTAATGACAGAGCAGATGAATTCAGGAGCAGTGCCCAATCTAGCCTGGTACGTGAGGCAGCCGAGTTTAAACAGGGCGCGCTCTCTCACAGGGAGCCAGTGCAGTGTTTTGAGTAGTGGGGTGACCCGGTGATATTTAGGTAGGCCGTGGATCAGGCGGGCCGCCTGGTTCTGCACCAGTTGTAATCGATGGATCGCATATGCAGGTGCCCCATTATAGAATATGTTGCCATAGTCTATACGGGACAGAACCATGGCCAACATGATTATTTTTAAAGCTGAGGGAGAAAAAAAACAGGAAACTTTCCTAATTACTCTAAGGGAAAAGAAGCAGGAAGAAACCACGGAACTGACTTGTGAGTGGACAGTGAGTTGGGGATTAAGAAGGATTCCCAGGGTTTTACTTTGGGCACAGGAAGTGGAGGGGCACCAAAGGAAGGGGGCCAAAAGGAAGGGGACCATGGACTGCAGCCACCTCCGGTCAGGACCAGCTCGGTCTTGTCCGGGTTAAGTTTGAGGTGGCTGCCGTTCATCCAGTCTTGAATGAACGCCATTACTGTCTGGACGTTCAGGGCAGATGAGGGTGAGTGAGACAGGTTAAAAATTAGCTGGAGGTCATCCGCGTAATTAAACACGGTGACCTCCAGTTGCTGTAACATAAAAATGAGGGGAAAAATATAAAGGTTGAACAAAAGAGGGGAAAGTGATGAGCCCTGAGGGACCCCGCACTCTACCTTGCGAGAGGCCGCCGCAAAGCCAGTCAAACGGACCGCTTGAGTTCTCCCAGCGAGAAAGGACTCCAGCCAAGAGAAGGCTATGCCTTCTATGCCCGCCGCCCTGACACGGTTAAGGAGGATGGAGTGGTCCACTGTGTCAAAAGCGGCGGATAAGTCTAGGAGAATCAAGGCTTGCGGAAGGTTGATGTCAATACCTTCACGCAGCTTGTCCATGACTGAGATGACCACTTTCTCTGTAGAGTGCAGGGGACGGAAGCCGGCTTGACAGGGGGAGAGGCAATGATTTGCCTCAATATGGGTGCTCAGGGTGGAGGTGATATGCGAAATGCGTAGTGAACTGTGAAAAATGCTGTTCGCACTGATTGCACAGTGCCGGATGCTTGTCCGCACTGTGCAATCAGTGCAAACTGCATCTTGCACAGTGCTAGCGGTCATTTTCTGCTGCTTGAGTAGATTTCTACACGAGCAGGCAGCTTTCTCAACGTGGACTGGTAGTTTCTCATCGCGAGCGGTGTGAGCATACGTGTCCACTCGCAATGAGAAACCTGACCTCCCCACGTTTAGAAGCTTGCTGGGAGGTTTATTTTCCACGCTCGCGATCGGCAACTTGATGTTGCTGATCACGAACGAGGAAAAAGTCTTTGCTTGTTCGCGTTCTCCAACATGATGTTGAGGACCGCGAGCAAGCAAAAAATGACCGCTGCGCTATGCTACACGTGTTTGCACTGTGCTACGTGCAATCCATGTAGTGTAAAGTAGAGCAAACTTCGCAAACTACATGAGCGTGGCATAGTGCTTTGCCCAGGCTTACCTCTGGCACAATTTGCAGGAGATTTGAGAACTAAAGTGATCTCCTATGAGGATGATATGCAATAGTGTTTCTATTGTGACAAGGGAGTTGCAGGTCACACAGGTTATAAATCTGCCTTACAGCTGGTTTTTACTGGTTAGCAACTTTTCAACTTAAATGCAATGAAGAGAAAACAGAAATTATCTTTTTTTTCTGAGATTCCCCCAGATTTCTTGTGAACCTTTTGGCCAGGTGTTGCACCTCCCCCAGGATCCCAGAAAGACTTGGTTAAAAATCAGGTTATTAAATGTAATTACCAGCTGTCCTTTAGGCCTCAAACAGGCACCTGTTTTGGGATTTTGAGACCCCTAAAGACATTCTTGCCTCTTTTATCCTTCTAAGCAAAGAAACTGGTCATTCAGGCACTAAGAACATCCAGAATCGATTACGGTAATGCCTTACACTTCAGACTACCGGAGTACCTGATGGACAGACTCTAAGTGATCCAAAATGCGGCGGCCCATCTCCTGTTAAATTACCTTTTGAGAACATGGGTCTCACCTTACTTACGTACACCTCATTGGCTGTCCATCAGGGAAAGAGTCAAATTCAATTCTCTTGTGTTGGTGCATGCTGCTTTGTATCAATCGGGGGCCTCTTACCTCAGAGCCAGATTTGGTTTTTATAATCCTACAATCATACAACAAATTGTTGCCAGATGTGTTCAGTAGCCTGGAATCAGCTTCATCTGGAACTGCGAGTGATGAGCGATGCTGAAGTGCTTCAGAAGAAACTTAAAATGCTGCTTCTTGTGTAGGCCTAATGTCTCTGTTCAACTTTTCATCGAGCTGATTTGCGCTGGGACACTCGTTGGAGTAGGTTTGCACGCTATAAATTTTCAACATGACCATCGTAAGAGGGTGCTCGGTTTGCAAGCACTTTCATCAAATCAATTCTTACTACAATAGTTAGCAAGTCACCAAACTGAAAACTCCTACCTAATTCATATTTTTTACTAAAAGACATTAACAATGTAAAATATTAGAAATTGATCACATGCATTAATTCTATTATAGAAAATAAGTAACTTAAAATTTGCAGTTTTTTCCTATGTATAATTTTCTTATGTACAAGATATTTTTAGTATGGAATTATTCATGTAAAAGGTCTAGGGATCAACCTTAAAATTGTATGATTATGCAATTCCTTAAAATTATATTCAGAGGAGGATTTACTGGTGTGATTCTCTCCAACCATAGGCATAGTATAGTGGAGGAACGTCGGGTTAGATATATGGGCTATATCTTCAGAATATTTTGGGTTATATCTTATTATGAGTTTGGTGGTCCGATGGACCCCCAAATCCAAAGTGGAGGAGCGGCTACTGCTGCACTGATGGTCCTAAAGCTCTATTACAAGTAGAGTGGTTAGACCGGCATTGGACCGCTGCTTTTGCCAGGGATCTGCAATCTCTGGTAGGCTTGCAGTAGTCTGTGGCCCGTAATATGGTGGTGGTGTCTCTGCAGCACCACCAGGCATCTTAAGAATTTACTCACTGCCACAGTTTTCATGCCAGTGAGCCTGCCATGAAAACTGTGGCAGTGAGGAAACAAAGGGGTTCCTACAGGGAACCTTGCTGCCTCTGCACCAGGGGATGCATGCAGGGGGAGACATTGTGTACCCCCCTGCAGTCCCTGCCCTGCAGGAAGTGCCTTTGATGCTCCCATTGAGGTGCCTTTTTCATCGGCACTGCAGTGGGACTGTCAGAGAACCGCCTGCCAGAGACAAAAAAAGTTGTCATCTGGTCGGTGGTTTCTCATGGCTTTGGCGGTCCTGGTCCACCAAAGTCTTATTAAGGCCTGTAGCCTATTTCTTCAGGGTTATACCTTCAGTATATTATCTCTACAAAACTCCAAATTAAAAAAAATAAATATAATAATAGATCACTTTTTTTCAACATGAAAATTGATGCACTTAATACACTTTTCTTCGCTCTGCTTTTTTTGATTTCTTATATTCATGGACACAGTGATGATTATTAAATAAAGTACTGGAGTGGATGTATGTGAATCTACCCCTGTAATGAAATCCTTATTCCAAGCTTCATATGAAAGGCCATCTTTGGAAGTCAAAAGCACCACCTAGATTTAGAAACAGATATCAACTTTGGCTTCTGAATTCAACGCCTAAATCCATTTTAAGAATTGGATGTCAAAGCAGACACACCGATGCCCAGAACGCCATGCCAAGATCTCATTACTATACTTCTTCAGAATTTTAAGGTGAAGTCTGAACTTCATGCCAAGTCGATATTTTAACTTTATGTCATAGTCCATAGTCAGAATGCCAAGCCAATTTCGATGCTTAGAATGTCATGTTAAAATATTTGCTAATAATATCATGCCAAAATACAAAGTCAGAACTCCGCACCCAAAGTTATGTTTAGAACCTCACAGCAATTTGCATATTTAAGGTCAAGATTGCATATTAAAACATGTATGTTTAATTTGGCTCCAGGCGCCTATTACCTTCCTCAAGCTAAATATTTAATTTGCAGCATAACAACAAATGGGTGTAGACTGACTTCATTTGCAGTGATAAAAGTTGCCTCCATTTTTAATACAATTTTCTCGACTTAAGTTTTCCTTTATAACCCACAAAGCCAAGTACAACAAAGGGAGCATGCGTCAATGGTCATGTAATTGCTAAAGGAACTATGAAGATAAGATGTTGGAACACTGCAATTCATTTTATTGTGTATGCTAACTTAGTGTTTTGATGACTAAAATAACATGACCATAATCTGTAAAGATTGCTATAATTGAAATGTTCCTGTAAAAGCATTCAAAATAAATATTGGATTAGTACTGGACTTGATATTAGGTTGTTTCTAACTACCCACAAGAGCTGTGACATCACAGGTGAGGCTGTGTTCTTTCTAATGTCAGAACTCTTAAAACCAGATATAGAAATTAAACTCTAATTTAGACCGTTCATTAACAAAGAACCACAGACTCAAACATACAAACATGCACGCGAAAACTCTAGTATTCACACAAATGTGAGCAAACACAGTCACAGACGTAACACACACATAAACACCTTAATGATTTTTGTTCTAAAAAAGAAGCACGCTTCTTTCAAATTTCAGTACTGGTGACCAAGCAGACAACAGTCCAGATTCACAGTAGGAGTAATGGGACAGTCCTCCAAACAAGCATTTGCCATGCAATTAGTCTCGCATTCATGCGAGTTTGAGCTATTGGCATTGTAAATGACAATGCCTTTAATTTATGTTTTGGGTTCTAAATCATAAATAAAAGACATTGTCATTTACAATACTAATAGCTTAAACTCTTGCTAATGCGAGACCTATTGCATTGCAATAAAGGGCATCTCGACCAGTTGTTAGATTGTAAATATCAGAGAAAGAGACCAGCCTGCGATGTCTTCAAAGTAGTGATAAATAGTGCAGTGAAGAAGATGAGTAAGTGTTGTAAATTACACAGACAAAAAGTGTGAAGTGAGAGTTCCATATGATCCAAGCTATAAAAACTAACAAAGCACTCCAACACCTTTTGCTCTGTGATTACACTGTCGCGGCTCAGGTAAAAGTGCAGGAGGGGGGGGGGCTAATTCCTCCCCTCTCCTTGATTTGAATGTGCAGTGTAGCATTGTGTAATGTCATTGTTATCTTTGGCCTAATAAAAACACTCCAGCTGTAGCTGGGCCCTGGCTTCAGCTACTGGTGCAGGGTGGGCTGTGCTTTATGGCAGGCAAGGAGGGAGGGAGGACTGGGTTTGGCTGCTGCTCCAGCCCCATACAGTGCCCCTGCTATAACTAGTGAGTGAGGAGTTTATTTAGCCTGAGGAACCTAAGAATAGCACGAATGGGCACCTATGCCAAATGCTGGCATAAAATACAGGGAGCCGAAGTAACAACAATGGATCACAATCTCTGGAAGGAGCTAGAAACAAAAAAAGAGAGCACAGCTACAATCTACCTACAGCATTCTATAGACACCCTGGTTCTATGAGATCTTTGGGAAAGCACTGGATTGCACAATACGTTCAAACAACTGGTAAATAAATCAGCAAGGATCATCTCGCAAGTCAACGTTAATCACAGGGCCCATGGATGGACTGTCATTCGAATCTACACCAGAGGTGTCTATCAACGCTATCTAGGCATTGGCTTCACACGGACAATGAAGGAGAAGTTTCTATGACTATGCCTGGGCATCCTTCCATCATTGTATCATCTACCCCGGTGGAAACGCCCACAAACAACAACTGTCACCTATGTGGGGATTCAAAAGAGTATATTCTCCATCTAATATTTATCTGCAAGGAAATGGACAAGGTGCGCAGATCTCTATTTAAACCTGCCATAAAGCGGGAATAAGACCATGCAGGCAGGCGTTTAAAGCATGCTTTGACGGCAAAAATATCCAACTAGCGTGTCGCCTTGTCCAATTTCTAGACAAAATCAGGAAAAAAGCTCAACTCCATTTGGCAGCAATCAGACAATGATATTTTATGCTGTACCTAAGGCTCCCTGCCTTCGTCAAGAACAATGAAGAATCAGCAGTAATTTGAAATTATGTAAATGCAAAACTTTTAACCCTTCTATTTTCTATTTTGTTTTTGCAGACCACTTTTTAAACCTGGAGGCTTATGAAATGATACACGCTACTTCACAAACAACGTCCTGACCTTTGATTACATGGCTGTGTACATTTTACCATAACACTCTCCGTTTTTAAATATGTTTGTTCAATTGAATTATTTTTGTTTTCTCTTGATACGTTGATGTTATGGTTGCAAAGGTTTTAAGTAATCATGCAATAAAGGCTATTACTTACTTAGTGAGTGAGAGGTCCTGAGTCGGTGGTACTGGTGGTGGTGGTGGTATTGGTTTTAGTGGTGGTGATATTGGTGGTGGTATTAGTGGTATTGGTGGTCATGATATTGTTGGTGGCATTGGTGGTGGTGGTATTGGTGGTGGCAGTGGTATTGGTGGTGGAGCTATTGGTGGCAGTATAAGTGATGGCGGTGGTGGTGTTGCTATTGGTGTTGGTATTGGTGGTGGTGGTGGTGTTACTGGTATTGGGGTGGTATTGGTGGTGGTATTGATATTGGTGGTGGTGGTGGTATTGTTGGTGGTGGTACTATTGGTGGTCTTGATGGTGGTGGTATTGGCGGTAATGGTGATGGTGGTGGTATTTAGGGTACTGGTGCTGGTATTGGTGGTGGTGGTGTTATTGATGCTGGTGGTGGTATTGGGGCTGGTATTGGTGGTGGAGTTAATGGTGCTAGTGGTCTTGGTGGTGGTATTGATATTGGTGTTGGTACTGGTGGTGGTGGTATTGGTGGTGGTATTGATATTGGAGGTAGAGGTATTTGTGGTGGTATTGGTGGTGGTGGTATTGGTAGTGGTGGTATTGGTGATATTGGTGGTGTTGGTGGTGGCATCGGGGGTGGTGTTCGTGTTGGTGGTGGTGGTGGTATTGGTGTTGGTATTGGTGGTGTTGGTATTGGTGTTTGTATTGGTTGTGATGGTGGATTTGGTGGATGTGGTATTGGTGGTGATGGTGGTATTGGTGGTGGTGATATTGGTGGTGGTATTAGTACTGGAATTGGTGGTGGTGGTATTGGTGGTGGTGGTAATAGTGGTGACATTGCTGGTGATTTTGGTGGTGGTGGTGGTGGTGGTGGTATTTGTGGTGGTGGTATTGGTGGTGGTGATATTGGTGGTAGTGGTAGTGGTATTAGTGGTATTGGCGCTGGTATTGGTGGTGGTGGTGGTATTGGAGGTGGTGGTATTGGTGGTGGTGCTATTGGTGGTGGTGGTATTAGTGGTGGTGGTATTGGTGGTGGTATTAGTGGTGGTATTGGTGGCGGTGTAGGTTTTCGTTTTGGTAGTGTTGGTATTGGTGGTGATATTGGTATTGGTGGTGGTACTGGTATTAGTGGTGGTGGTATTGATGGAGGTATTGATATTGGTGGTGGTGGCATTGGTGGTATTTGTGGTGGTGGTGGTATTGGTGGTGGTGGTATTAGTGGTGGTGGTGGTATTGGTGGTGGTGATATTGGTGGTGGTATTAATATTGGTGGTGGTGGTGGTACTGTGATTGGTGGTGGTGGTATTGATATTGGTGGTGGTGGTATTGGTGGTATTGGTGGTGGTGGTGGTATTGGTGGTGGTAGTATTTCTTGCGGTGTAGGTATTAACTTTGGTAGTGTTGGTATTGGTGGTGGTACTGGTATTGGTGGTGGTACTGGTATTAGTGGTGGTGGTATTGATGGTGGAATTAATATTTTTGGTGGTGGCGGCATTGGTGGTATTTGTGGCGGTGGTGGTATCTGTGGTGGTGGTGGTATTGGTGGTAGTGATATTGGTGGTAATATTGGTGGTATCGGTGGTGGTATTGGTGGCATTGGCAGTGGTAGTATTTCTGGCGGTGTAGGTATTAACTTTGGTAGTGTTGGTATTGGTTGTGGTATTGGTGGTGGTACTGGTATTGGTGGTGGTGGTATTGGTGGTGGTATTAATATTGGTGGTGGTGGTGGTACTGTGATTGGGGGTGGTGGTATTGATATTGGTGGTATTGGTGGTATTGGTGGTGGTGGTGGTATTGTGGTGGTAGTATTTCTGGTGGTGTAGGTATTAACTTTGGTAGTGTTGGTATTGGTGGTGGTACTGGTATTGGTGGTGGTGGTATTGGTGGTGGTATTGATATTGGTGGTGGTGGTATTTGTGGTGGTGGTATTGGTGGTGGTGGTATTGGTGGTGGTGGTATTGGTGGTGGTATTGGTGGTGGTGGTAGCATTGGTGGTGGTGGTATTGGTGGTGGTGGTATTGGTATTGGTGGTGTTGATATTGGTGTTGGCATTAGTGGGATTGGTGGCATTGGTGGTGGTGGTGGTATTGGTAAATGTAAATGTATAGGCATTTATATAGCGCACTACTTACCCGTAGGGTCCCAAGGCGCTTCGACCGCTGCGTAACCCTTCCTGGCTTCCCTGAGAGATGATCCCTTAATGGGTATCTCCAGGGTGAGACCAGGCATCCCCGGCGGTCTGGTGGGGCCGTTAGTGAAGATGAGGCAAGCTAATGCCCAGAGTTGCCGAGTGTGATCGCTGATCAGAGTTGCCACCGAGGCGAGAGAATTATCGAGTCCGCTGACCCTGGTCCAGAAACCTGCCGCGCCGGGAATCGAACCCTGGTCCCGGCCCGTCCTCTGCTCTCGGGTCTGCCGCCTCTAACCGGTGAGCCACACTACTTCACTTCACTTGGTGGTGTTGGCATTGGTAGTGTCGGTATTGTTGGTGGAATTGGTGGTATTGGTGGTGTTGGTATTGGTGGTATTGGTGGTGGTGGTATTGGTGGTGGTGTAGGTATTGGTTTTGGTGGTGTTGTTATTGGTGGTGGCATCAGTATTTGTATTGGTAGTGGTACTGGTATTGGCGGTTTAGATGTTGGTGGTGGTATTGGTGGTGGTGATGGTATTGGTGGCAATGATGGTGGTATTGGAAGTGGTGGTGGTATTGGTGGTGATATTGGTGGTGATATTGGTTGTGGTATTGGTATTGGTGATGGTATTGGTGGTGGTGGTATTGGTGGTGGTATTGGTGGTGGGGTATTGGTGGAGGTGGTGGTATTGGGGTTTTATTGATGGTGGTCTTGGTATTGGTGGTGGTGTTGGTATTGGCATTGATGGTGGTGGCATTGGTAGTGGTGGTGGTATTAGTAGTATTGGTGGGGGTGCTATTGGTAGTGGTGGTGGTATTGGTGGTGGCATTAATGGTGGTGGTGGTGTTGGTGGTGGTGGTATTGGTGCTGGTGATATTGGTGGTATTGGTGATGGTATTGGTGGTGGTGGTGGTGGTATTGGTTGTATTGGTGGTGGTGGTATTGGTGGTGGTGGTATTGGTGGTGGTGGTATTGGTATTGGTGGTGTTGATAGTGGTATTGCAGGTGGTATTGGTGGTGGTGGTAATGGTGGTGGTGATATGGTGGTATTGGTGGTGGTATTGGTGGTGGTGTTGGTGTTGGTGGTGGTGGTGATATTGGTGATGGTTGTATTGGTAGCGGTATTGGTAGTTTTGGTATTGGTGGTGGTATTGATGGAGGTGGTGGTATTGGCAGTGGTGATATTGATGGTGGTTGTATTGGTTGTGGTTGTGGTGGTATTGGTGGCAGTGGTGTTAATAAAACAGGCTTTTCAGCCCTGTCAGGTGGCTTTAGTGCAGATGACATGTAGCACAGATGTGTTGTTGTCAGTTTCAGCCCATTAGCACACGATTAAGTGCTATCTGGAATTCACATGACTTAATTTGCTAATCATTCCTAAATCCATTTTATTTGGAAGGTTGAAACAGACATGAGATAATGCCGGGTTAAAGTGATTGAAAGCGGGTGCCCATGTTATGGGGGCGGCGGCGCTCATTAAAAAAATACAAGCGGTTTCAGCTGAAGCAGCGCATGCCGGGCCCGCAGTAGGAGAAACTCAATAAAGTAAATAGTGCCTACAGACTAAAGAAAACAGGTCTAGTGTAACAACAGACGTAAAGGGGCCAGAAGCCATGGGAGGTTACAAATGAAGTCAAGGCCATACTAAGGAAGGACTAACAAGCCTATTAACGAATATGAAGGCAGCATTTACGAAAGACAATGACACAAGCCAATGAAAAATATGGGCGGAGAGTGGGCGCTGGCTTCTCTTCCATACTCTGCTACAGCAGTCCCGCGGAGTGAGCAGCGCATGCGCGCTGCCCCTAGGCTCGACCTAAAAATGAATGAAGTCCTCTCCAACCACCTCTGTGTTCCGCTACCTCATTTAGAGTTTAGAAAGGCTTCAGCCCTTGCTTAGGTTATGTAGTTTGTGTGGATGAGAGAGCACTGAAGATGGTTGTGAACTGGCTACCCAATCTATGGCTATCGGTCTGCCACTGTAGACAGTGGTGTCTATTGGTGACGCACTATCATGTTACTGTGACAATCCGCCCTTAAACTGCACACAGGTATCCATGGCATACTGAAAGATGATTGCCAGCATTACACTTTTCATGGGATATGGAAAATGCAACTGCTGTTTTGGGGTGCATTTCTTGCTGTTTCGGAACACAGACAATTGCAGTCGAAATGGGGGGAGTCATAGAAGGTGGGTGTTCAGTGGCAGAGTCAAGTTAGCAAACGTTTCCTGGGCATTAGACAAGAGTGGTGAAGTCTTGCCATGGGTATAGCTGCCAGAGTCAAGGAGTGAAGACTTGGATGGTGGAGTCAGGTGGACAGCTCATTAGAGCCAGAGTCTGAACAGATTCATGAAAGCTAGCATCAAGAGTGACAGAGTCATGGAGTCCATCACCAGTTGGTAAATGTTTTTTTCCATAGATGGCCCCTTTTATTTTAGCTGGGACTGACTCAGGAGAAAAGCTTTGTTTTGGTGGTGGAAAAGACAATACCTCCTTTGATATCCGGTGCGCCAAGTTTATGCCTATGTACCACAGGTGGGCCACCCCAAGCCCGAAAGGCCTTATTTGAAGTCTTGTAGTAATGGAATGGTGAACTGCAAAATCCTCTATTGGAGAATCATCCTTTGTAGCAAAGTGCACTGATGGAATTCTCTCCACTGATCCATCACAATGAAAAGGTCATTCTAACAGTAGATTTAGAATTCCTTCCACATACGTAAGTATTTACCATTTCAAGACATGTATAGATAGTCTTTTATGTAGTTTGTACAGAGCACTTTTTCTGCTCCATAAAATGGCCAGACTTTTGTTACAGCTTGTGAATTTTTTGAGGTGGGATTTGTTGAAAGTTCACCACAACTTTACCAACTACACTGACTCCCTCAATTTTTTTTTCTGATAAAGTTTACCTACGGGTAGAATTTTATGAATGGGCAACGTTCGCAGCTGCTTCGTTTGTACAGTTTGCCATTCTCATCAAGCTCCGAGGGCAGAGTAATAATTTTGTGACCTGCAAGGTTACAGAAAGCAACATCACTCTGGAAGCCAGAGAAGAATTCCATGGTCTTCCCCAATCAAATCAACATGTTTTACTTAGACCTCATTCCAACAACACAAACAAGTATAAAAAAAAAATGCTCATTGGATACTCAGCGTAAGATGCTACATATGTATGTACTTAGTAATAAAACATTCATTTTGATGGAGTAAATCATGAAGAGACACTTGACTAAATTGATGGAATGCGCCTGTAAGCGTGCCCGATTCACAGAACTAACTAAAGACAAAGGGCCGTATGTATCATCAACCTGATTTGCGATTCCCAAATAGCGATTTTTAAGAAATCGCTATTTGAGAATCGCAAATAGGTATGTATGTACAAAATCGCATTTTTTTGCGATTTCTTAAAATTCCCTAATTGCGATTTGCAAATTGCGAATCGCAATTAAGGAATACATTCCCATTCATTTCTATGGGCCAGGGGGCCCATAGGAATGAATGGTAAGTTATTCTCAATTTGCGATTCGCAATTTGCTAATCGCAGATTGAGAATAATTTCAAGGGTGCAGGGGTGTCAAAAGGACACCCTGTTGCACCCCTAAAATATGCATGGGTGCACATGTGGCGCAGATATATGCCCTAAGGGCATGTATGTGTGTCACATGGCACTTTGAAAAATGCAAAAATGTGCATTTTTCAAGGAAATCGCAACTAACCACCAACTAGAAGTTAGTGGTAATTTGCGATTCCTTAAGGACATTTAGCACATTTTTTTGCTTCATACATTGCATTTAAGGAATCGCAAATTTTGTGATTCCTTAAATGCAATTGCAAAATAAGGAATCGCAAATTTTGCGATTCTTTGTTTTGAACCACATTTTGCTTCATACATACCATTTAGCACATTCGCATTCACAAAGGTCTTTGCGAATGCGAATTTGCTTGATAAATAAGGCCCTAAATCCTAAACATACTAGAATTTGGTATTCACAGAAGGCACTTACTCATTTTGGTAATCACATAAGGCACTTACTCATTTCAGTATTCACAGAAGTTAGGAGCTCTAACTTTAGGACTCCTAAATGCCTTCCGTGAATGCCTAAAGTCTTAAAGTTAGGATTTTTCTGTCAATACCAAATGCTAGTAAGTTTAGGAGTGTGTCTTAAGTTAGTTCTGTGAATTGGGCCCTTAGTCACCATGTAGTATTACCAGAAATACTAGAATTCAATCACGTATCACCCTTCCTTTGTCTGCTAACCTCACTCAGCACGTGACGCTCCATATCTGAAGAATCCAGACATCTTCAGTCACAAGCTCTGTCCACATATATTGCCTGATCTTTGCTCCACTGACTAATTTCTATTGCCATTGAACCTCCAGACACTCATTATTAATCCTATCCCACTGCTTTACATTGACATATTGTCCTTTTCATAAAGCAACCTTCCATCCAGAAGTGTGAGGATCATAACGATCACACTGTTACCCACTCCTGGATGTACTAGTGCTAAACCTCATTTTAGGTGAAAACCAAATGGATCAGTTGATGTGAAAAAACAGGAGTTATCAGTAACTTTTTTAAGGAGTTGTGAGAATGAATGGTAGGGAGAGTAGATGGAAGAGCATTGTAGTATTTTGAAGCAAGGAATTGAAAAGAGGGCCACCTTTTGAGATGTGTTGGATACTAGGAATGATCGTGGGGGGTTAAAGGCCACCTATATGAAGCTGCATTATGAATGATCTGCAAATGTTGCAAAATGTGTTTTGGAAGAATGATGAATACGACTTACAGTAATCTGATCTGGAGATTGCTGTATATTGAACAACTGTTTTGTGGTGTACAATAGAAGGATAGGGTAAGACTCTTTGGACAGATTAAAGGTAGAAGAAGCAGGACCAAATATGCTTTGCTACATGAGGATCACATTTACATTGGTGTAAAAAAATTCGTGCTAATATTTTTAGATTGAAACGAAGCTGAAGGGGGTAACTAGTTCTATGTGCCACCAGTCGGAGTTCCAAAAGGGAGGTTGCCCAAAAGTCAGCATTTCAGTCTTGGATTAGTTAAATGGAAGTTGATTCAAACACAGCTAATCAGAAATTTCACACACACAGAGTTTGAACTGACCCTGCATCAATTGTTGATGAATATGAGTTGTGATCATCTGCAAATGCAAAAAATATATGCCAAAAGAGCTCACCAAGACAGCAAGAGGAGATAGCTAGAAAGATTAAAGTGAGAAAGGCTAAATGTGGAGCACTATGGGACTTTGCAGGAGAGAGTGTAGTATTCAGAGCTGTCCGGGGGCATGTAAACTGCTGGAGGTTCGTTGTTCAGAAAGCATGTCAACAAGCTAAGGCCTTGCCTTCTACTTTTGAGACCTTTAAATGGTCATTCAGGATGGAGTGGGAGGCAGGATCAAAACTGGTGGAAAGATCAAGTAATATGAAGGTTGGTTAATGCCTTGCATCAAGTTGCATTAGTATGTGACTCAGGACCGAAACCAGTGCTGTTTTGGTGCCAAACTATGCTGTGAGCCCCGAGGGATTAGAGTCAAGAATACCTGCCGCTTCAGCGGTATGGAAAGCTGCTTGTTAGCAAATGATGTAATCAACTTAGAAAGACAAGGGGGGATACAAATTGGGGTAAAGTTGGCAGAATTGAGGGGACAGCTGTATTTTTTTTTAAAGGGGAATAATGTATACTTTTTCCAAGATGTGGGTAGGAATCCTTGAATAAAAGAGATCAATCAAATGTGTCACCTTGGGGAAGTTGAGGTGCAAGACACTTACAAAATATTGCAAGGCAAAGATCTAGTAGCCAACTTGTGTCCAACGTGGAAATGTTTGGGGGGACATTGTTTGGCTTTGTTGGTGAGAAACCTGATAGGGTTTGGATGGTGGTGGAGTAAAAGTGGCCATGTGAAGATGAGGAGAAAGGACTAACATTAGTATAGGAAATTGAATGAATTGAACTACTAATACCCCAGGTTTGAATATGAATTAAATCAGAAAGGTTATCATAGAGGTAATGCAATCGTAATAGGTGCAGGAAGAAGTCTGCAGGCATCAGGAGAGGAAAGAGTTCATAATTTTTTTCATGTCTTTTGTTTCTCTGTGGACTTTAACAATACGACTTCTGTATGTAGCTAAGAGCCTAAAGGTGCACAATTTTATTGGTGGCGTACTGTGACTGCCATTTATACTCTAAAGTACTGATTCTGAGTTATTTGGAGGCATGGGTGCTATCTATTGCACCATATAAATGACAATTCTGTGGGGTATGTTATATAATGGGTGTGATAAATAGCATCTCTTTTGAGTTTTATGTGGAATCACATACAGATTTTGGTACATTTCATAGTTATACACTTTCGCCCTGTTAAATTTCAGCAGGTACGTTATGTTATGTTATCTGAATTTATATAGAGCGCAGCTGCCCCAGCAAAGAGGCGTCCCGGGGCTGCCAGCATCAGACGGAACCAAGAGGCAGGGAATGAAACCGGAAGATACACGGCCAACAGATGCGTAGTGAAAGCTGGACGGAGGGGAACAGAAAAGTTTTAATAGCTTTCCTGAAATCCAACAGACGGTCCAAACTGGGAATCTGGGAAGGCAAAGAATTCCACGGTTTAGCTGCTAAGCAGCAGAAAGATCGACCACCGATCCGAAAATGCTTCACTCGTGGGACTCTAACCAGGTGCTGTCCCAGAGAGGGCAGTTGACGAGTCAAATCATATGGGTCTAGCAAATTAGCAAGGAGGACAGGTGATTCAGACTTCAAGATCTTAAAAGACAGAAAGCCTTGAATTGAATCCGCTTGGCCACAGATAACCAATGTAGGGCCTGTTGAAATATATCTAAGGGTGAGGTATTTACCATACCTGGTAATTACTAGGTGCAGTAAATACCACTCAACTTGGATATCTGATCCTTGGGCAGGCAGGTTCTTAATCAGTGTTTTCAAAATTCCAACTAACTCATAATCTGGTCCACAGTTTTCATAATGAGTCTTCACGTCTCTAAGCAGAGATAAGAACCACAGGGAAGAGCGATGCCTTTGTGACCTCCATGTGGATTTAAGAGGGAATGAGGCCTAGAAGCAGGCAAATTAGAGGATAGGTAAACATCAAAAACTTGAGTGTAAAGCTCAATATCAGAGGACAGTGGAAGTCAAAGTGACAGAAAGACATTGCCTGCACAACTTTGTCCACTGAAAAAACAGACCAGTGTCTAAAGAGCTTGAGAAAACAAGTGTGTGCTAACAGCAACATTGATAATGAAGTTGAAGGCAGAATAGTCAGACCAAGCAAGCTGAAGTATATTCTGTGGTGTGATGAGGTTAACATGAATAAAAAGGAGACAAAGAGGGTGCCCTTTCTCATGAGTGTAGTCCTTAATGTATTAAATGATGTCAACATTTTCGGAAACCTTAATTAGATATTTAGCCATGGTATCAAAAGTGTTGCACTTGAGAATTGATTTCCCCTAGCTTTTCACAATAGGGAGATTGCATACAAAGTGAGAGAAATAAATCCTACTAAATATCTAGAGAATTTAAAGAAAGTATAGATTTTAAAATAATCGCAAGGTTGCTGCCCTGCTGTAATGGAAAATCGTGTCTGATGATAAAGTAAACAATAGGAACCACATGGACTTTGTCGCTATTGGAGAGTTCTTTTAACCAGCTCTCAGTAACTAAGGCACATCTAGATTTTATGTTAAAAGAAAGCCATGAAATTCAGTATTGTGTTTCACAAGGTCTCTAGCATTTAGGAAGGAGCCTTTTAGAGAGGTTTAGAAAGAAGTCTGTGTGACTGCGATGAGTTCGGGCGGCAAGCTAGAAGGGAGGGTCAGCAGGGTAAAATCTGACCATCACACAAACTCATGAAGATCAGGGGCTGGCTAAGAGGAACAGCCAGAACCAAGGGTGAATCTAAGGAAGAGTAGTATATCACACTCATAAGAGTGTGTGTTTGGGGAAACATACCCTATATGGAGCAGAATCCCCTGCTCTGACCCTGGCTAGTGGAAGGATGGGTGCAGACGGGCCTGCCTTTGAAGTGCCTTCAGCACGTGGTTGGCACTATACTGCAAGCCTCCGCGCTGGCAGGCTAGATAAGGAGTGTTCAATACCGCAGTGGGCGGAATCAAAGAGAGCTCAGTAAGAAAATCATAGAAATAACAAATAACATGCCAGGAGAGAAATTAAAGATTAACGGGCAACCAGAGGTGCCTGGCTGACTGGGGTGGGGGTGGTGAGAAGGGGGCTCCTCCCCTCCCTTGTGATTACTTAGAAAGAAAGAAATGTTAAAATAAAAGAATAAAACCACACCAGAATAAATGAGGAAACAGGAATGGTGAGGCCAAGCAACCTGAAGCCGATAGATACCACAAAATGTTAAATTGGTGGCAAAATAGACAATGCGTTCTGGTGGGCGAGCTAAATAGTGTTCAGTGGGCTTGTGAAATAGTGTTCAGTGCTCTAGTGGTTGGGGTGAGAACTCAGTGAGAAAAGCAAAGAAATTAAAAAGAATGAACATTGAATTGATATCCGCCAAGACGAGTAAAAAGAATATAACTACGCTACAGCGCCTCTTTGTAAGATGAATAAAGCAGACTAAAGTAAGGAAACAGGAATGGTGGGAGTAGACAACCCTGAGAAGACACAAGGACATTAGAATTTGGTGCCCAGCCTCCAGCTGAAGGCTCTTTACTCTTCCTCTGCACAACACAACTCTATGTCATATGCATTTGACTGCAGCTCTTTGCCATCCAGACTACAGCCATCACAAAACCAAATAGAACACACTTTCGGCCATCAGCAGACTGGTCCTTTACAACTAAAAAGTTGTCACATGGATGTTATGTTATCTGAATTCATATAGAGCGCAGCTGACCCAGCAAAGAGGCGTCCCGGCGCTGCCAGCGTCAGACTGAACCAAGAGGCAGTGAACGAAACCGGAAGACACGCTGCCAACAGATGCGTAGTGAAAGCTAGACGGAGGGGAACAGAAAAGTTTTAATAGCTTTCCTGAAATCCAACATTCGTTCTAAACTGGGAATCTGGGAAGGCAAAGAATTCCACGGTTTAGCTGCTAAGCATTTACATTTACATTACATGGATGCTGCTGGATGTGTCCAAACTTTAATACACAAAAAAGACTGGAAATCCTTCTATATGCTCCGATTTTCTCTGTCCACTAGTCCTCTGGCTTGAGAGTTTTTAAACCAACTCCTTTGTTTTCAGTGCAGCTACTCTATGCAAAGTATTTCATTGCAACAGAAAGAAATCTTATACAATTTTAGGTTACTAAATTGAAATATAATCCTTCATACATAAATACCCAATTATTAATATTTTCTGATGTTAGGTTGCTAATACATTTGCACTTTAATCATTTGGGAAAATAATTCACCTGTCTATTCATATGTTTTACGTCCTCTACCAAAACATCCATTGTGAAAACAACCCCTCAAAAAGCAAAATAACCCAATCAAGTAACGCAATAAGGCACACGACTATATTCTGAGTACTTCAAAGAAGCCAAGATATCTGGTTGAAATAGTGCCCAAAAACGAGGGAATGGGTGCTGAAACACCAATGCTCCTGTGAAATTGCCCCAAATCCAGTCCCTATATCCAGGGGCGGGTGATAATACCAGACCGAAGTCTGCACACATCAGAATGGAGCGATTAATTTCAATGTTGTTAATTCTTATATGTTGCTGTTGAATATAGCTGGATTGTATTTCCTCACCATTGCATGCACTCTATGTTCACTGTAGCGCAACCACCCTGAGACTCACCCTGTATCAGATTTCACTGTTCATGGGCAGGTTGAACTGGGGCTAGTGCATCTATGTATGTATGTACTGGTAATTTAACATAGCGCACACCTAACTGTTAAGCAACAGAATACTATACATTGCATGAGGGGCTAGGAGATAATGTCAAAGATCGTGTAAATCAAGTTGGAATTACACAAATGCATTTTACACACATTATATTACACATTGTTAGGCACAGGGAGTTTTGGACATTTGCCGGGAATCACATGATGTTGAGTTTTGTGAGAAGGGCAGGATTTCAACCTATGTCCCCATGTTCCAAATGCAGCAGCTTAAGCTGCTAGGCCACATCTCCTTTCTGCATGTGCTAAAATGAATGTCTACTCCATGCATCTGCAGTTAACCATTAATATTCACAGTTCTAGGGCCCGCTTTGCAAGTGGCAAGATTTTTCCTGAAGAATAACTCCAGATGAAAATTCACCATAGCAGTATGGTCCGGGATGCCCGCCACCCCTTCCACCACCGATCCCAATGGTAGGAGACAGACAGTTTGTACTTTTGGAAGGCAGGGGGGCCTCGCGACCCGCCGGCCGTATTCATTAAAATATGAAACAAAATTTAAAACTTTAAATTAAAAACGTTTCATTTATCATGTACAAAATTCAACTTTCATTACACTTGATGAAGACAGGTATCCAGGCTAACCTTAACAAATCTCTAATACAAAGATTTTCCTAACCGAGTCTAACATCATGACATCATGCATTGCATACGAATTTTGTACATCCTATAGTTAGGGGCCAACAGCAAGGTCTTAACCGGTGTCAGATCCCTATCACCAAATTTCCGCCCTCTCGTGTGAGTGGCGCATGCGCAGAGGGCTTTACCCTCGTAGCCAACCGTAACTTCCCTTGTCATGGGGGCCCCCTTCCACTCGGCGCCATCTTAAGGTCGTACGAGTTCCCGTGCGGGGTAACCGTAAGAAGGACAGCATGGACTCCCCCCCCCTTTTCCCCGCACTCTCTTCCGCTGCAGCGGATATCCGGCCCCCGGGAAATTCGTGGGAGGGGCATATAGCAGTCTCCCCCTGGGAGGGGCCTATGGCCGTCTCCCCCTGGGCAATCCCATCGGTATTGGGTGCTGCCCCCCTGTGGGAGGGGCCAATGGCCGCCTCCCCCCGGGCACTCCCACTAGGGACCTTGAAATCACTGCTCACCGATCATGACCTTACCGCCACAGGCCAGATAGTTGACTGACTATCTGGCCCCACACAACTCCTATAGGTCATGTCTCCTCAATCCCACTACCAAGCTATCATGTCTCCTATCAATATGTCATTCCCCACCCTGGACAGGTGTACCCCATCGTCTGAATAACAGTGGTCCCCCCAGATGCACCAGTGAGGTATACTTTGAAGGTGGTTAGAATGAAACAATTTCTCCATTTTATTGTTGACCCTCTTTACCGAATGGTTCAACGCGGTCGTGGACCACCCACCCCTCCATACCCTCCTCGGAATCATGTGTGACCAAGCTATTGTGCACCCCGGGAGTGTCTTTGCTAACCAACTGCTGAAAGTATGTGTTTGATTAAAGCCCGTCTGCCCAACCTCACCAAGTCATTGCCCCCAATGCGCACTATGACTACTGATGGCGGTGACCTGTACCGCCCTAACAATTCCTCGACAAAACTTTGCAGTAGGTCAATACACAAACCGCACTTCCCATGGAAGGAAACCCTGAAACCACATTCCTCAGATGTGTGAATCGCATCACCTGCCCTGAATATGTCCGCGGCCCGTCTCATGTATGAGTGGCCCACGACCCAGACAACTCGTCTTCCATTCCTTGCTCATGAAGTGGTGGTTAGCTGATACTGGGCCGGTCCCAATTTCTGCCCTGCGTCACAGGCCCGTGAAACTGTAATCCAAACAAAAGACAACAAGCGTGAATGCACTTCTTCAATAAATTACAACATGTGCAACTGCACGTAACGTTTGAAACAGTTTGAAGACCATTGCCCCAACTGTTTAACATTGTCTGCCTGCAGACCCCTGGCCGTCGCTTCTGTAGCGGCCCCTATCCTGAATGAATGAGTTCCAAAATCACTCGGGTTCAAGCCCGCAGCTGCAATCGTGATCGCCAGCACCCTTTGGAACTGAAACTTTGTTAACGGGGTGCCGTCAGCATGCAGCAGCAAGGCCCCCCCCCCCCATGTCGTCACCCTTTGTTTTAGGTAGGCCTCAACGTGCATCACTGGACAACAGGGATTACCCGGAGCGCGCTGCAACACAACACTACTCCCCTGGGCCTCCTGGTCTGTCTTTGACCTGGCAACCGTGATCAGCAGGGAATCCCCCCTCACTTGCGTGTGGTCCCTGCGCAGACCCCCCATCGGTATCCCTTTTATTGGCAGCCACTAGTTTGCCTACCCGCAGGGCCCCATAGAATGCCAGTGCAAATGCTGCCCGGAATAGGACAGTACAAAAGGGGGTGGTGATGGACGGAGCATCTGAATCAATCAAACATTCACACCCAGTCAAAAGATCTGGGTTTAATCAATCACCGTTCTTTAGCCCACTCTGCCACCCCAGTTCAGACATGGCTATATGCAAATCAGTCTCACCCTGTGCCTCATGGGAACAGTCCAGCCGGAACTGCCAAGCCATGTCTTCCCTGGACCGGAAACAAGCTTCCGAGGACCGGTTTCTGGCATTCCAGCCGTCTTCAGCCGGGCTCGCTTGAATCCAGTGGCCAAGTGAGCAAGGAAAAGGACATCCTCACTAGGTGAGGAGCATGTCTCCTCTAGTTTAGCCAGCAAGGCGGTCAACCTGTCAAATCCTATCGGATGCCTGGTATCCTTTTTGCGCCCCTCTAGGCGCCACCAGCCGCACAGTGCCTTTCTGACTATAAAGGAGTCTGTCGGGTCCCTGATCCCTTGGAGCTGATCCATAAACTATATGGCGGCCTTATACCGACCGGTGGTTGCCGCCGACCGGCCCTCCTCATGAAGTGCCACTAAAAATTGGGTAAAGGACCCCTCCTGACCCCATCTATGCTTCCATGCAGGTCCCAAAAAGGCGCAGTACGAGCGGAACGCCCCTTCATAAGCTTTCCTTGTCCTGGGCACTAAACTGGCTGCCACGAGGTTTTGTAGTCCGGAGTGCCGATTTGCCATAGTGCTTCGGGAAATGGCACTGCCACTAGCTCCACTGAGGGTAAACAATCCCTGAATGCCTGCATTTTGAAACAAGAGAGCGCATCAGCTGCATTATTCAGTACTCCCGGCACATGTTTTGCCCTGAATTGTACATTTAGCTTCAAAAGCATTTCAACACAATTTCTTTCAACAATCGCAATATCCACTTGCAGCGTGCTGCCTGCTGGTTAATGCATTCCACCACAGTCGTGCTATCAGACCAGAATATCACCGAGTGGTTTCGGAACTCTTCTGGCCAGGCCGACAATGCTACCCAGATCGGGAATAACTCTAGGAAACCAATGTTGCTCGTCAAGCCACTTGCCACCCACCATGCCGGCCACTTCTGGGCCGACCATCGGTTACCAAGGATCGCGCCAAACCCCACACTGCCCGCAGAGTCAGTCCATAGACCTGACTCTGCTGACGAGGCCGGTGCTTTGCTCCAGACTACTCAGCCATTGAAATCCGCCAGGAATGCCAGCCAAATGAGCATGTCCCGGCGACCCTCTGCCGACAGTCTCGTGCGATGGTGCCCTTGATGGCCTGGGCAATGGATCGTGAGAAAGGGCGAGCCATCGGTATAACCCTCAGCGCAAAATTCAGCTGTCCCACTGTTTGCTGCAGTTGATGCAGTGTCACCTTGTCGTTCCTAAGACATTGCAGCAAGCAGGCCCTGAATTTGGTGATTTTGTTCCGCCGGCAGACGGAAGGAACCCTCCACGGAGTCTAGTTCAATACCCAGAAACTCCAGGGAGGTAGTTGGCCCCACTGTCTTACCTGGCTCCAACGGAACCCCGAAACCCCACATGAGCACGCAAAATTCCTGCAATGCCCGTGCACAGTCCTGAGAGCCCGCCGGGCCGAGAAACAGGAAATCATCGAGATAATGCATCACATGTTGGTGCCCTGAGGCCCTTGAGAATGCCCACTCCAGAAATGAGCTAAACATTTCAAAGTAAGCACAAGAAATTGAACAACCCATCGGCATGAACATATCCATGTAGTACTTTCCCTGGAATGTGAAACCCAACAAGTGCTGATCCTTGGGATGAACCGGCAGTAATCTAAATGCGGATTCAATATCCGATTATGCTAACAGTGCCCCGGGGCCTAGGCGATTGAACATGACCACTGCGTCATCGAACGATGCATGCCTCACATTGCAAATGCCTGCATCGATTGCCTCATTCACGGAAGCCCCCCCCTTGGCGCAGACAGATCATGTATGAGCCTGAACTTGCCCGGCTCCTTCTTGGGAACTACCCCTAATGGGGAACACACAAAATTGGCAGCTGATATTTCATCAAACGGTCCTGCAACCCGCCCCAAGCGAACCTCTTTTGCAATTTTTGTGGCGACCACAGTCGGGTTGTGCGTAACGAACAGTTGGTTCCTGCATAAGGGGGCCCCCCGAAAATCACCCGCCGGGATCCTGAAGCCATACGAGAAGCCATCCCTCAGGATCCCGGCAGACACATGATCAGGGTATTTGCTCAGCCAGGGGGTCATAGCCAAAATCTCCATGGGCGATTGCTTAGTCATCCGAGCCACAGTGTCAATCCTGCTTGGTACCCCTTTTTCCCCCAGTAACATTGCCTCTGGATCGGCAGCTAGTTTCGAGGTGGGAGGTGTTACCACAACCTGCGCAGGCATGCCTGAACATGCATGTTCCCTGCAGCCTACTACACGTTCCCTTGTTAAAACCCCAACATACCCCTCGCTTGTTCCCATTCCCGCCCGATCTCGACTGAGTTTCTCCCCCATGGGCTAGTCGAAAGGGCTGCGGTTGTTTCTGCTGAAAAGCCCTGAAACCATTCGCACTCAACCCTGTTCCTGCCGCCGAGCCTGGCGTGAACTGCGCATGCCATGATACAGTGTCCAAACAATCCCAAGTCAATGATTCATTAAACTCTTTCGCTTTTCTAAACGACACATCGTACCGTTTCCATGCGTCTCCCCCATATTTCTCATGGAAGCCAGTGATCCTGCTCTGGTAGCAAGCAAGGTCACCCAACAATTCTGGTGTTCGCTCACCCATAATTGCCACAAACACAGAAAAAGCCCTAATCCATTTCATCATGGACTCCTCCACCCTGAATTCTGCCATTTTGGCCCTCCATTCACTTGGGTGCAACCATTCCTTCTGGGTTTTGGCATACTCTAATTCTCGATTGTTCGTCAACAATGAAAACATATTATTCTTTTTGTTGGCCCACACCATCTCTTTCGTGGCCATCGGAACATGTTGTGCCAGGCCTTACCGCCTTGAAGGCACAGCGCCCTCCCCCATTATTGGGAGCGACCTCTTACCAATTTCCGTCGTACCTCCGGTCGTGTCCGTCGCCTTATTCTGATTCTCGACCGTGGCCATTTTCGCCACCTGCAGAGGAATAGAAGGCATGTTCCCTGCCCCAGAGCCCCTTGCATGCCTGAGCTGGTCGATAATTTGCCTGGCCTCCTCAGCTGGATCTTCCGCAGCCGCGGATCCCCCCGCTCCTTTCTTCAACCACGGCGATACCACCGCTAGATGCATCGCCAGTTTGAGGGGTACCTGTTCCTTATCCAGTGGTGTGATAATCACAGGGATTGGCAATCCCCCATCCGGTGCGGGCACTGGGCTGGCCGCTGGGGTTACTGGGACCAGCGGGACTTCCATCGGGACCGGGACCTTGCTAGGACCCCTTTTCTCCCTTCTTTTTCCCCTTGCCCCCCCCCTGGAGTAACGTTTGGCAAAGCAGGCCCCACAATCCTCTTAGGTCTCCCTGAGGGCCCCGCCTGAGCTTCCACTTTCTTCTGGAGTGCCGCTAAGCTGCAACCCAATCGGTCCACTTTACCAAATTTCCTGTCCATCGCCGACACTTGGTTTACCAGTGTGCGAAGCATACGTTCCATCTCGGAGCTTGACCATTCTTCTTTCCAGGCATATCCGACGTTCTGCTTTTCTCTCTGCCTGTTTTCCAGCAGCTCCTCGGATCCCAGATACACCTCGACGACCGAAACAGAAAAAACAACGATTACCACGTTAAAAAAACTGCTGCTTGTTCCCTTGAGGGCTCACGAGCGACGAGTGGTGCAGCCTTCAGAGCGCGGGAACAAGAGGACGCCTGCCTGGACCTCCGCGCCTTTTAACTTGCAGTGGGGAGGCGGGCTGCATCCCGCTCCCGCCCAAAAGTGCACAGACTTCCAGTCTTCAAATTCTGGACCCGATAATTATGTTCTAGGCTTCTCCCAATCATGTATTTTCTAGGCTGGATAGCAGCAGGTAGCAACTTATTCCGGACCCAGATTGACTCCTGCAGGAGTATGCAGGCAGTATGCATTGCGTACTTCGGAAGGCTGAAATCCACCCTGACCCTCACATCGACCTCCTTCCCCCCACCAGACCAGTATTATCTTAATGATTTTTAGCGCTAAGACATATTTAGGTTCCCCTTTTCACAATAACGTTACATTTTACAAACAATTTATAAAAGAATGGCTGAGGCAGCTAATACCACAATTATCACTTATTAGTACAGGAATACATAAGAAAGAAAAGTGCACAAGTACGGGGGATCAGCCACCATAAACCCCCCCTATCAGGAAAACGCACTAGTCAATAAGAAATGTAGTAACTCAGCACCCCAAAAAAAGGTATTTTGAACATGATACGACTATCATTTTTATAGATCAAACGTCAATGCTTCCATGTAACACAATCAGCATATCACATTGTGGTTCACTTCTTTATTATCGATCTTCTTATATTTGCTTTTGGGGGCAGCACTCACCGCTGGAACCCAGGGGCACAGGGAGACGCAAGCCAGCTGACAGCTTCCCCCGCCGCCGAAGACCATTCCGGCCACCGAGTGGGGACGAGCTGCGCTTCACAGGACCACAACTCCCAGCGTGCCTAGCCCCCCCTGCTAGACTGGGACACCGCCTCCACACGCCTGCTGCTTCCGCCCGGAGGTGCATAAACACCACCAGCACCTCCCGCGTCGCAGGACGCGCGCGGGCAACGCCGGGCTGAGCCCGGGCAGAGGGCGGGCCGTCTGTGGCCGTCCGGGGACAAAGAGGGACGGGACGGGCCTCCTCCCTGTTATTTACAGCTCAATATGGGTAAGCGTAAACTGCAAACTTCCATCACTGGGGGCACAGGGAAATCAAAAATCCCACGCAAAGCCACATCGGCCAACATTATGACCTATCTTACCACTGCCGTGGGTAAACTTAACCAAGAGTTTGCAGAAAAGGAACGTGAACTGGGTCTAGATTCTATAGTTCCGGACACTCAAGTATCCCCATTGCTTAATAGACAGACTATCCCCCTGGAGCCCTCAATCCTCATTAACACAGCAAATGAAATTTTGCCTCAAGCGCATGCTAGTACATCTGGTCAAGAGGACCAAGAGATTTGCTATCCAGCTACCCATCAATCTTCTCATGACTTATTGCAGGAGGCTGCATGCCAGGGTACCAAGCGTACTAAAAGGCTGATTCAAAGACCTAAACTACAAGGTTCGTACTATCGTAAAAAACCTTGCAAAACACTAAGTGACTTTGAATTTTCCATAAAGGAGATTGTGGAGAAAGTGTTTACAGATAAGTTAGAAGCTGCGCTTATACAGATCTCCAGTGACATTGTAGAGACTTTAAAGGAATGTGTTGCAGACATATTGGGGAAATGTGACAGGATTAATACATTTTTATCAACTAAAATGAGTGAACAACCCCCACCTATAATACCCACAATACCTCGGTCTTCCACCCATCGAGCTCAAGAGGTTCAATGCCCAACGGAGATAGGGAAAGACATGCCTTTAGGCCCTACTCTACCAACTGAATCATTACCCGTTTTTAAGGCTTGTGTAAGTAAGGGTAATGACAAATGTATAAATATTCCGGTGCAGGGTATATGCAAAACCAGTACTCCCCCGGTTAAGGCTACACCACATGTTGAGTTAAATCCTCCTGGGGCTAGGAGGCAGCGTGCTAGGCCACCGGTTAATCTCCCCCCAGAGGCTACACCTTTTGTTGCTGTTTTAGTGAATGTTATAAAAATATTTTTGATTGTAGCCATAGCCAACACATTTCGTCCCTCTTGGGACTGTTTCAGGATTTATCCCAATTGCATTTATAAATGTCTGTTGCCACTTTTGGTTCTCCAATATTGTGTAGAGGTTGACCTTTATGGCCCCAAATGAAATAAGTGTTTGTCCATGATCAATAATAATGGCATTTGGAGGAGCCCTGTGTTCTCTCCCAACTCCAGCCCAGCACTGTGTCTCTACTGATGTTGTGTCTGCCTAAAACGTGTTGGCTATTGCTACAGTCACAATTATTTAATAAGAGGATCAACAATATTATTAGGCAATTCATTTATTTATTTATTTTTTATTTGTTAGGCAATTTATTGAGCGAACAAATACCCTTAGGGGTCTCGGCGCTGAGGACAGCTGAGTTGAGAAAGAGATGGGGAAAGGAATGTTTATTGATTGAATAACCAAGTTTTTAATTGTTTCCGGAAGGATAACAATGTGGGTATGGATTTGTTATGTAGAGAGAGTGTGTACCAAAGTTTGGCGGAGGCAACAGTGACTACTCTGTCTCCCCAGGTGGCCTTTTTGGTTCTGGGCACAGTCAGCAAATAAGCTGCTGAGTAGCATAAGAATTTTGTCGGTCTATAGGAGCATATACTTTTTTGGGGAAATTCAGGTCCCATGTTGTGGATTGCCTTGTCGGCAATACAGTGGGCCTTTGAACTTTGTTCTGCTTTGAATGGGCAGCCAGTGTAGCTGTTGGAGTGCCTTGGAGATAGGATTGAACTTAGGGGTGCCTGAAAGAATTCTTGCTGCAGCGTTTTGCAGCCTCTGCATTTTATGTAGTACTCTTTCCTGGGCATTAATAAGTAAGTCGTTACAGTATCAATAAAGAAGTGAACAATAACATTACATTTTATTACCCATTTTCTGCTTATTCAAGCCTGCAAGATGCCAAACATTGCTAAATTATGCATTACATTTTCTGAAACAGGGGCAAACAGAACAGCTAAAATACTCCTTGGCCGGGGTCCCAAATTTCCTACCATAACACAAAGTAGAGAGACCGAATCTTAGGTATGGGTACGCAGACAGAATGAAGGAGGTTAAGATACAGAAATTGAGCCAATATAGAGAAAAACAATTACTTGCTCAGTGCGCCACATGGAAGATGGCGTCCCTAGGAAATCACACACTTTGCCCATACCTGAAAATTTCTCTGCACCAGCCGTCCCTTTGGCATTTTCTATCTGCTCTGAGAAGGGGAAAAGTGTCAGTGGTTTTCTTCCCTGATCAAGGAAATTCACATATTTCAGTGTAGTCATTCCCGTTTCAAAAAGAAAAATCGAATTTTTCGGGAGTTTGGTTCTAAATTAAAATTCAACTTTTACAATGCAGTGTAATGTAACCTGCACTCAAACTTTTCTTTTTACAATTAATTATGGCCAGGCCCAGTGGCAACTAAAGCTAAGAAGGCTACTTCTAACAAAGAATCCTTAAGCACCACTTCTGGACAGTTGTCGGTCACAATACGTAGTCCGCTTTGTTCATTTCGAATGCCATTAACTGATACATTTTGTTATGCATAATATTGTCATGTTAAAAATTAGAAATATTTGTAATTTTTTTTCTTGTTTCCTTGTGAAGAATAACCCAAATATATCGCATCAAAAGATCCAATGACCTACAGTTCAGTGTATACTACTGTGAACTGCCATTTGACAAAAATAAATCAGCATTGCTTAGAATAAACAATGGCCCACACTTACGAAGTCCTTGCGTTGCCATGTCATCACCAAGGCAGCGCAAGGGCTTCATTGAGATTTTCTCAGCCACGTAAAGCCAACTTGAGTGGCGTAGCAAATCTGGAGCAACACAGTTCAGCATAAGTTGTTGTCTTGTGTTACAGCGCCCTGTCAAAAAACTCTATGCGTGGAGCGTGGGTGTTGGCACATTCCAAGATTTACTAAGACTAGTAAACCCGGGAATGTGTTAAAATGCTTCACCTTGCCAGGTGAGATTAAACGAGGAGAAATATCTTTATTTCTCCTCGTTTTTTCTTCTTTGTACGTGTGCTGCATAGAAAGAGGAAAAAGCCTCTGAGGATTGTTTTTGTTCTGCACAAAAAAATCCTGTCTGACACAGGCACCCTTGCACCTTGATACACGGGTGTCTACGCTGGCACTAGGCTGACTCTGTGCACCAGTGCAGAGAGAGAGAGATGAAATGCGCCATATTTGAGTAAACAAGGGGCCGTATTATAGAAGTGCTCTAGGGGTGCAACGGACATTTGCACCCGCTTTGCGTGTCCTCAGGGGACTTTGGTATTAGAGAAGGAGCCGCAGACTCTTGTGCGTCCCCTTCTGTAATACTGGAAGCCCTGGTGCACATGCAGCATTTCTGTGCCCGTGCCGTATTGCAGACACGGGCACAGAGGCAAAGAGGGTCTCAGGAGGTGTACTGAAAGTGTGCCACCTAAAAAGTGCTGCACTGTCAGTGCGTCTCCTGATTGCAGCCCACTGGCAGGGGCATAGAGGGTCCCATGGACCCCCCAGACATCCCCTTTCAGGCGGGTGCTGTCTCTTACTGCACCCAACTGCAATGGGATCTCTAATCCCCTATAAAAATGCAGGAGCTTCAAAGCAGCGGGTCCGTTTTCACATGAAATTGTGAACAAAAGGTGGGAGGCGCACCCAGTAAGGAATTACACAGATTCTTATAGTCTGAGTTTTTTCTTCTTTATTTAGGTAATTTTACACAGAACACATAAACAGCCAACGCATTTCGTTACTTGTTTTAACTTTGTCAGGGCTGAAAACAAACACGACAAGATACAGATTACATTCAAAACTTAACAACCAGAATTATATAAAAAAACAAAAACACATGTAATAAACAAAACTCACAGAACAAGCGTAATATATACTCTTAGTAAAAAGACATGTTGCATGTACAAAACATTAAAAATCACAATTCGTAATCATAATCACCAGATTTTAACCTGATTGTTATATAGAGGCATGACAAATAATGCCTACTCATCCAGTTGGACAAACATCTTAAAAAAAGGATTTCCTTATATGTACATTTCTATATTACAAGCCATGCATAACACAAACATTTGATTATATAAAATATTATTAACACATGAAGAGAGAGAAGAAGAAGAAAGAGAAAGAGACAAAAGAGAGAGGAGCCTATGTTTTGAAAGCCCAAAGGTAGCAGCCGATAATGTCTTACAACCAAATATTAGTACCATTGCCAAAAAGAGTGTGGGTATCCACTGCATCCCAAAAAAAAATGTGCGCCCCAAGGTAAAATCCAAATAGGCAAATGAATAAATTTCCACTCACCATGCGCTCTACTGTTTTATTTCAAACTGAGAGCCGGTTATAGTTGAAAAGCAGACGAGATTTAAGAAGTCGCAATTCCACACAATCTAGAAAATGCCTGCGCTCTCTTGTAGAAAATTAATCCTGGGAACTGAGCGTCTAAACGAAACAGTGACGTTAAGAGGCTTCATATGTCCACAAGTTAACGAAGACACTACAAATGGAAACACCAAAAATAAAAAGCGCATGTTAGAATCTACAACCCAAGTGTATATGCTAGGCTAATATAAGGGCTAGAACCAAATGATACAGTAAAAGTATAGGGCAGGATCAATGGCTCATTATCTAAATCGATCCTGCCACAGATATAGTTGTTTGTAGAAGAACGCTTACCAAATGCTCTACTTGATGAGAATAAATAAAAAAGATGAGAATGAAGGGAGTGGTCTTGGAAGGGGAAGACACAGTCCACTATCAAGAAATATAGCATACAAGAAAGGCAAACAAAAAAGCCAATGAAATATATTGCAGGTTGGGCCCCCAGGGGGACTTGGCGAAGCCGATGTCCCCCTGGGGTATTTCGCGCGAGGGACGACCTCACGCGGCCTGATTGGGTGACGGGAGGGTGGGAGGGTTTAGGTCCAAGTGAGGGGAGGGGAGGGAGGGTTTGACGTCACTCTAAGCGAGTGAGAGGAGCGGTGGTGTCGCGTTTGACAGGAGCAGCTGAGGTAATCCTGTCAGCGCTGTCATTCGTTTCTGTGGGCTGTTGGACGTTTTTCTCCTCATTGTTGGAAGAATGGCGGCAGATGAAATTGCCAGAGAGGCAATTAGAGCGCTGGTGGCAGTTGGTCGGTGTGACTTGCTGAGGCCTGGCGCTGTGGTCGACACTTCTGTGGCAGTGAAGCGCCCCCGCCGCCTAGCAGCAGAAGGAGTCCTGCGCGCTGTGGCTGCCTGCAGGTCGGTCCCGAGTGATGTTTCTGCGGAGGCGGTCGGTGGCAAGGTGCCGGCTGGGAGAGCCAGGAGAGCGCGTTCCGTGAGCAGAGGAGGCCGGGGTAAGAAGCCCCCACCCCTGTGCTCTGCATTGGCCCGAGTGTGATTCCAGCAAACCGAAGGTTAGTTACCACACACGCCAGAAGACGAGCAGGCAGGCGCGGAGGCAGAGCTGGTGGCGTGTTTGACACACGTGTGGCGCAGTTTGAGATAGCAGAAAAGGATATTGACAGGGTGTTCAATGAAGGCATGGACACCGCGCCGCAGGCGTCAAGAGTAGCAATGATGCAGGCAAGCATGGCAGGGTCAGCAGATATGCCTCAAAGGTCAGGAGGTTCAGCACAGACCGGCAATAGAATTGAAATAGCGCCGGAAGTGTCCTTTGAAGGGCACAAACAGATTTTGGTAGACTATTCCAGTGATAGTGAGACTGAAAACTTTGGACAGTCAGAAGCTGAGGAAGGAGAAGATGACAGGGGTGGTGATCAGGAGTTAGAGGATCTACTACAGCAGGAGGAGTTTATGGACTGCCAGGACATTATTGTTCCTCAGCCTAGAGGCCCCCCAAAGCAAGTTTGGGGTGAAGGTGTAGATGGGGATGGAGCATACACTACATATTTTCAACAAGATCATCAAATGGTGGGGGGTGCGGGGGGGAATCATCGAGTGGGGCAGTACAGGAGTGGGAGGAGGGGGGATAAGGGTGGTAGGGGATGTGTGGGCAAATAAGGGGAGAGGGTGCATTGTTTCCAGAGGCGAGGCCTCCGCCTAGGCATCCTCAATTGGTTTTTGACTCGGGCCCGAGTCTCAGCAGGGCCAATGGGTATGGGTGGAGCATGCGGATTTGCCAGTGAAGCAAAGGTCTGGTATTTCAGCTATACAGGTATCAGGTAGGTATGGATCGGTTCCTTGCTCGAGCGGCGAGTACCTTACGGAGGCTGCTGGTTTGGTGACGGATGAGCAGTTCTTTTTGTCTCAATCTGCGAAGCTGAGTGCGGCTTTTGGGGGAGGGGTTAGTTCAAGACGCGAATCTGGCGCGGATTTTATACCTGCGACTGGGCGCTTTCCACTGAGGCCTGAGTCTGAGATACATGGTCAGTTTAATAAAGTTACATCTGGCAATAGGCCAGGTACAAGTTTTGGAATTTCGGAAGTTGACAATAATCAAGAAGGTGTTGATGATGAATCTGATAAAGAAAATGAGAATTATTCAAGAGGTGGTTTGTTTCCTGAGGAAAGGGTGGGGGCTGGGAGGGGGGTAGGACAATTAACTTCTGCCAGTGTGTTTCAGAGTTCTGGAGCGGTTCTCTCACCGGCACAGAGGAATCAAAGCGGACATCATAAGCGTGATGGTCTGGAAGACTTTTGTCAACGAGCTTCGCAGTTACCAGCAGGTAAGACAGACTGGTGGGCTGCTTCGACAAGGCCGTTGGCAGGTGGTTCAGGTGTTGCGCCTGTGGCGGGTGGTCATGGGGGGGTGGCAGGGGGTGAAGGGTTGGGGGCAAAAGCAGTTTAAAGCTTGCAATCACCGGCAGGGCATGGAGGGAGGAAGGATAAAGAGGGGGGAGGGAGCCCTAGTTCGTCAGTAACTAGCTCTGTACACAGTGACACACCAAGGTTAGGCAGTACGAAATTGCCATATATGGGAGTGTCGATGCCATTGGGTATTCATTTGTCTCATAGAACTAGGCAAAGAATTTGGAACCATGATCACGTGGATGTTTTCCGTCTACTTCATAGGGAGTTACAAGCCAAGGAAGGGTCAAAAGAGGAGGAAGTGGAATTGTCCCGTCATCCCAAAGTACCCAAAACGATAGAGAATTGGACGGCGGCATTCCTTATTTATGCCAGCATGTACTGCGAGCGTTACCCCGAAAGGGCAGTTTCGCTGTTTAAATACATTGATGTCATTAGAAGGGCGCATTTGCAGGAGGGAGGGTATGCGTGGTTAAATTACGACGAGGAGTTTTGGGCGAGGGTGAGTTTATTTAACGATAAACCTTGGGGAGAAGTTGATAAAGAGTTGTGGTTGCAGTGGTTGTCAGGACATTCGTCCTCTAACACGATTCATACGGCAAGTGGTTTGCCAATACCTTATCGGCCCTTTTCTCAGCGTCCCGCCACAATGGGGGCGGGTGGTGTTGGAAGAGGTCAGTTGCCCTCAACCGGAGCGTGTTGGAGCTTTAATAGAGGTTCCTGCGTGCGTCAGTACTGTCAATTTAAGCATGAATGTGCACAGTGTGGTGGCAGACATGCCATTTTTCAGTGCTTTCCCAACCAGCAATTCGGAGACCACGGGAGAGGTCAGAGGGGGCGCGGGCCATTGCCACCCCTTATGCCAAAAGGCTCCTACCCCAATTAGATTGTCAGCAATGTTGAATTATCTGGAGCTTTACACGGAGGCGGCAGCTAAGTTGTTTTGGGGCTTTCGTCTTGGTTTTAGAATTGGATACCAAGGTCCCAGAGCTTTACGTTGGGCGGATAACCTCAGATCTGCCAAGGAGCTGTCTACAGTGGTGAGGATGAAGTTGCAAAAGGAGTTGGATTTAGGCAGAATAGTTGGACCTTTCTCGAGCTGCCCCTTGCCAAATCTGATAGTGTCACCTCTTGGCGTTATTCCAAAGGCGGCGCAGGGCAAGTTTCGCCTTATTCATCATTTGTCTTGGCCGGAAGGGCAATCAGTGAATGACTTCATCTCAACAACTGATTCTGCTGTTTCATATTCGTCAGTGGACGATGCCCTACAGATGGTGCGCAAGGCTGGGGTGGGAGCTGACCTTGCGAAATGTGATATTGAGGCAGCCTTTCGGCTTTTACCTATACATCCAATGGATTTCGAGTTGCTGGGTGTGTATTTTGAAGGAGAGTACTATGTGGACCGTGTGTTACCCATGGGTTGTGCTATCTCTTGCTCATTGTTCGAGACATTTAGCACATTTTTGGAGTGGTGTATCATCCGGCGATCAGAGCATGTGGCAGTTTGTCACTATTTAGATGATTTTCTGTTTGTAGGAAAAGCTGGTACAGAACAATGTGCTAAGGTTTTAGCATGTTTTCAGGACATGGCTGGTGAGTTTGGTGTGCCATTGGCGAAGGACAAGACGGAAGGTCCAACGACAACATTGACCTTTTTGGGTATAGAAATAGATACTGTGGCAATGGTGGCCCGTTTGCCGTCGGCAAAGGTACAGGAGATCAGGCTTTTTCTTCTGGAAGTGTTAGGAGCCAAGAAAGTGCAGCTGAGGCAGGTCCAGAGGCTTCTGGGGTACTTGACGTTTGCATGCAGAGTGGTCAGGGCAGGTAGGACCTTTTGTAGGCGTCTAGGTTTTGCAATGGCCTCTTTGCCCCACCATCACATACGCTTGACATCAAAAATCAAGGAGGACTTGATCATATGGTTGAAATTTTTGGAAGAATTCAATGGGGTGTCTGTGAATTTTGTGACGGAAGATACAGTCTGGCCAGTGCAAATTTTCTCGGATGCGGCTGGAGCCATGGGCTTCGGCTTATTCTGGGAAGGAAGATGGTGTGCGGAGTGGTGGCCGACACTGTGGTTGCAGCAAGGTCGCAGCATCGCTTTTTTGGAATTCTTCCCACTTTTGGTGGCACTGCAGGTGTGGGGAGAGGAATTCAGAGACCGCTGCGTGTTATTTCATATAGATAACATGGCAGTGGTAAGCCTGGTTAATGGGCAATGGGCTAAGGATGTGCAGTGCTGCAGTTGCTAAGGGCGTTCATGTTGCGCGTTCTGCAGTTGAATATTGTTTTTAGACCACAACACATTCCAGGAGTCAACAACTCAATTGCCGACGCTTTATCTCGTTGTCAGTGGCAGAGGTTTCAGGAATTGGCGCCGGGAGCGGACAGATGCAGGACATCGATACCTTCGAACATGTGGGACCTGGGGAACTGAGAATGGCAGAGTTGGTTGAACAGTCATTAGCGGGCTCCACAAGACGCAGTTATCAGCAGGCATGGTCTGGTTTTTTAGGCTATGCTTATCAGCACAACATGAACGGTACAGCTGTGCAAAATTAACAGTTTATGTGGGAGTTTGCGTTATATTTGATAGACAAGGGTTTGTCGCCCTCGACAATTTCAGGCAAGTTGGCAGGTATTTCTTTTTATAGTCAATTGTTTTTAGGGTGCGAGGTCCGGATGGGCTTCCGTTTACAAAAAATGTTAAAAGGTTTTGGGAGAAGCATGTGGCATGCGAAAAAGTTGAGACCCCATTACTTTTGCCTTATTACAAAAATTGTTGGATGTTCTGCCCGCCTGTTGTTATAATGAATGGGAATGGTTGCGTTTCAAGTTATGTATGGTATGGTTATTCTTTGGTGCATTTAGGATATCTGAGTTACTTGGGTTGCGAAATCAAGTGGGGATCCAGTCATCAGACATTGAAGTTTTGGGAAATGGACTGTTGCAGATTACATTGAGGCAGTCAAAGACAGACCAGAAAGGGTGTGGGATGCTGGTGCGGCTCGGAAGGAGTGGGGTGGGGGGTTGTTGCCCGGTGGGGGAGTGGGAATCATTTGTTCATTCGGCAGTATTTCAAGAGGGAGCGATATTTTGCCATGAGAATAAAAGCCAGTTGAATTGTTTCCGATTTTTAGCTGTTTTGAGAAAAGCATTGGCGTTGGTGGGGAAAAATCCGCAGAGTTTTGGGACGCACTATTTTAGAATTGGTGCGGCTACCGAAGCTGCTAGATTGGGTTGGGGGAAAGCGGAGTTGCAGCAAATAGGGAGATGGAAATCTAATTGTTGCTTTAAATATGTCCGATTGTAAATAATTAAAAAAAAAAAAAAAAAAGGGGGTTTCTGTTTCAGTATTAACGACAGTTTTTCCATCACAGGTAGAGTGGCGGATTTTCCTCGGAAAAAGAGGACCTGGATTGTTGGTCACTCAATTGTAAAGTGGGCAGCGACCTTTGCTGAACAGCAGCTGTGTGGGAGAGGTCTTGGTTTGTACAGTAATGACCATGAGGTGATTTGGAAAGGTTTAGGGGGGATGAAATGGAGGGAGTTGTTTCCAGTGTTAACCAAGTTGGCCGCGGCATGGGGTACTCCAGATTTATTGATTCTGCACTTGGGCGAAAACGATCTGGTGGAGTTATCTGGATTGGCTTTAATCAAACAAATGAAACTGGACTTGGCGTGATAAAAGACAGATGGGTGGGGACTCGGGTAGTGTGGACGGAGTTTTTGTACAGGAGTCAATGGAAAGGTGCCAGAGTTAATGCGGCTGTGGAAAGAGCTCGCCGCAAAGTTAATAGGGCTTTGAAGACATTCTGTACAGCAATGGGCATCACGGTGATAGCACATGAGCATTTCAACAACAAAATGCAGCATTTATTGAGGAGTGATGGAGTGCACCTCTCGCCAATGGGTCAGTCGTATTACCTAATGGAGCTGAGAGACACGTTGGCCAATCTATGGTGTGTTGACCTGTGGTGCTCCAAAACAAAAAACCATATCAGCTGAACAACAAAAGGCAATGTTTTCCTTCAATTAGATTTTGCACCAGACTTGAGCGGTCCATTTAGGAGGGGGGGGGGGGGGGGGGGGGGGGGGTCTGGGTGGGGCAGGAAAACTCAGAGGTTTTCCTGGGTGGCGTGTTTGATGGGATAGGATAATCTAGAGCGGATTCATCCTTTCTCTAAGGGGGAGGGCTTGGGAGGGTAGGTGGGGGAAAAGATGGAAAGAAGGAAAACATACTGATGGTATGGAAAACAAGTTATGGTTATTTGGAATTAAAGCATTGGGAAAAAAGGAAATGTATTCTATGGAAACGGTTTGGGAAAATAAAAGCAAAGTATTGTTGGAAAAGTTATTGTTGCGGGTCTGTCTTTGGCTGTCCTGGTAATAAAGGTGACCTTTTATGCTATATTCAGAGTTGTGTGAGAGTCCTTATTTGCGCGATGGGCCCCCAGGGGGACTTGGCGAAGCCGATGTCCCCCTGGGGTATTTCGCGCGAGGGACGACCTCACGCGGCCTGATTGGGTGACGGGAGGGTGGGAGGGTTTAGGTCCAAGTGCGGGGAGGGGAGGGAGGGTTTGACGTCACTCGGAGCGAGTGGGAGGAGCGGTGGTGTCGCGTTTGAGACCCTAGCTTTGAAAGAAGTCAAGGGTTTGGTTGTTTTTGTCTATAGTCTCGTGTTATCGTGTTATGTGTCAAAACAAAATAAATAAATAAATAAATAAATAAATAATAATAATAATAGATAAAATAGAGGTCCTGGATGTCACCTCAGGGCACTACAGGCAGACTTTTTTGTTGTGTTGTTGGCGTGTTTGATGGGATAGGATAATCTAGAGCGGATTCATCCTTTTCTAAGGGGGAGAGCTTGGGAGGGTAGGTGGGGGAAGAGATGGAAAGAAGGAAAACATACTGATGGTATGGAAAACAAGTTATGGTTATTTGGAATTAAAGCATTGGGAAAAAAGGAAATGTATTCTATGGAAAAGGTTTGGGAAAATAAAAGCAAAGTATTGTTGGAAAAGTTATTGTTGCGGGTCTGTCTTTGGCTGTCCTGGTAATAAAGGTGACCTTTTATGCTATATTCAGAGTTGTGTGAGAGTCCTTATTTGCGCGATAAACTCATGACTATGACCACAATGTTGTGATGTTTGGTTAGAGATCGATTGAGAAACAGGCCATATTATGGCATTGCAATTGCAGCTACTTATCAAAACCTCAAGAAAAGGGACACTTTGATCGGCGTACCATCTCAAAACAACTGTTTTGCCGTGCAGATTTCAAGTGCAAAAGTTACTGGCTACCTAGAATATATAGGCCCCAATGGATGGATCAAACTGTTTAAAAGTGCAGATTTTAGGTGCATGAGTTGTTAGCTATCTAGAACATAAGCCTAAATGGATGGATCATAACAACAACGATAACGTGATTCTTTACCTGAGAAAGAAGCACTCTCCTGAAATGTATGTAGAAAAGTAATCTCTATCAAATATGTGCACCTCCTATTTTGAACACGCCAAAACAGAATATCACAGTAAAAAATAATAATAAAGGCCCTCAATGTCTTACCTGACCCCTCCGATATTCGCCGAGGAAATTAATAGCAAAGTGAGGTCTTTAATTAGTATATGTTTTCTCCTATATTTGGAAAGGGATAATACAGGGAAAAAGAAACCCCATGAGTGTGGCATCTAAAGTAAGTATGCCAAAATGATAACATTGCTACCCATAAGTAAAACATTTTTATTTACAAAAAAACAGGCAACATATATTGCTGATGACAAATAATTGTGCGGTCAAACAGGAAAAGACAGCTGCAAGTTAATGGTGCAATGAAAGGCTTAGGGGATCACCTCTGCCCGAGATTACTTCAATCTTAGTGGGCCCCCGATCATGTCGAAACATGTGTTCTATACCCCACCTCTAACCAGCACTAACCTTGGCCTGCGTCTAAATCCAAACAGCAGTCAACGGACCTTCGAAGTTCTGTTAGGGACATAAGAATGTGTATAAGATAACCAAATGTCCGCCCGACATAGTACATATGCAGAGAAATTGGGCAGCTTCACATCTACAAAAAAGCCCCTCAATTGAAAATTGCATGTTATCTGTGCACAACATTCAATACCTAAATGAAAAATCGTTGCTTATATTTATCGAAGTAGCGCCGATACGAGGTAGTAATACAATTGTGAATCACTCAAGGGAGAGCATATAGGCCTTCAATGTAAGGTATAAGGTAACCGAGTACCATAAGGGAAGTTTATACGGGCATAGCAGAAAAAGAAAAAACAGCCTTTACTTATATGCAAAGCCGAAAGCCAAAAGGGCAATCGTGGTCCCCAAAGCTATCCTTATGGCGATGCTGAGATTACAAAACGCTACAAGTTACGAAAGGTTACAAACAGGATTGCACCACCCTACAAATCAGATATAGTTCTAGCGCAAAAACACAGTATACACTGTAGTATCGGGTTCCCAAGGCCTACATGCTCCGAAGATAACCCACTTACATCGAAAGAACTGTTGGCACGGAAACTGAAAAATTCAAAGAACAAGTTTATTAAGACCCCATGGGGTGGTGGTACATTCCTACAGCACCCTTCGGTAATGCAAGAAGTATCACCCCGAACATCGGTGTGACTCGCTCTTTTATACAATTTACAGGTAATAAAACAATAGGCGGTACAAAGTTACAAAGCGTTATGTACATATATGGTCATCTTTGGAACACAGCCAGCTCATTGGAGGGGTTACAACTCCGCTGGTCAGTTTGGCGGCACATTCCTGAGGGACGACTAGTCAGTGGGGACTGCGCATGTACGGGCTTGACCAGTACTAAAAATAGCCTGTTGCTGGGTAAACTCGAGTGGTCAGTGGCACGGACAACGGACTAAAGGCCATGCTGGCCACGAGGCCGCTTATGATCTAAGATGGCCGCCGTAACACACAAAATGGCGTTTCCGAGTATAGTCAAGTTAAACGGGAAAACATGTAGTACAGCTAAGCGCTAACTCGGCCATCGCCAAATTACGACAGACGACCCTTTTAGCGTTTAGCTGAAGCTACCTCATAGTGAACATAATCAGGGTGTTCATCTTCAATATCGATCAACATTATTTGGGTTACTTCTTTATGAAGCATCATTTTATCATGAGCAAGAGCTCGTCTTGATGGTATACAAGCCGATAGGCACATAGAACATAAAGCAGGGCCACATTGAATACATAAGCATACACCAAACAGTATCCCCACAATGATACATAAAATCGTTAGCAATTTCCAACCCCAACTGGTAAGCATTGACCAGAACCACCCTGAAAGAGTCCAAGTTCCATTATCCGGGTGTATTTCAGCAGCTATCTTATGCAACTTTGAAATGGCATCATAAACAGATGGTGAATTGTCAGGTACATATACACAACAGCTGCTTCCGATGATTCTACATGCCCCCCCATGGTCAGCTAGAACTACATCTAGAACCATTCAGTTCTGGAGCGTAACAATCCTAGAAATCTGAAGTTCTTCAGTAATATTCCCTAATGCGATAGCAGTATCATTTGCTACAGCCTCAACTACACGGGTCAGTCGTCGTATCTTTCGACTATTCAAAGCAGCCCCAACAAAGGAAAACAGTCCCAAATTGAAATCCACATACTGTTGCAAAGCAGTGTCCGTCTGGTCAATGTCGTCCAGAACAACAGCACGTTTAACACGATTCAGCACGAAATCATGATACAAAATATATTCATTATGATACATTGGTGGGGCAATAAATACAGGAGGCAGTACAAAAGATACATAGCAAGTACCTAACCATCCCAACGGGAGCTGATGATAACCCTTCGCTCCACAAATAAAATACGTATTTCGAGATGCTACAAATGATATGCCATTCGGGCTGTCAAACGTGATTGTAGTATTGCATTCGCTTTTCCCAACCGATATTGTACCTTTATTGCGTATACACAAATCAGCTTTAGTGGCAATAACATTAATAACATGTGAGCTGGAAACATTAATGTTACGTTGGTTGCTGTAAACACGTGGGGCAGACACATTGTCGGGGCGATACTCCTCCCATTCAAATCGAGTACCCTCAGCTCGTGGATATCCATCCCGGTCATGGTAACATACTTTATTCAAACGGAAAAGCACCCCCCCTTTTGTTGGCCATCTCAAAGTGAAGAGAAGAGTGTACCAGGCATTGCAGGATCCATTATGTGAGAACGGGAGTGGAATGAGTGGAGTGCCCCCTTTCTTCTGGTGCCCGGGCAACATCCCACACACCCAGCAATTAGACGTGTTTGTCATGTTATGTGTATGATGCAGGATTTGAATAAAGCTATTGTTCAAATAAGTCTGTCGGTGCCGTTCTTCATGGTAAGGCTAAGTGAAATGAAAATGTTCAGACGGAGCCGGGGTAGTCGGCAGCAAATGTTCACGTGCAGGCACCACAAGTTCAACTACCCAAGCTATCACTGCTATTACCACAATCGTTAAGACAAAGAGGATGGCACCAAGTATTCTTTTGTCCCGTGATGCAGAAGACGCCATAGTTCATTTATTTTCAAAGTCTTAAAAAGTTCAGAAAGTTCACAAATTCTCAAATGTACATATGTGTGTATTACACCTAAAAAAGAAAAATACGGTGCTGAGCTCCGAGGTAGCCGTTGTTTTCTTCTCCGGGGTCAAGACGGGTGTTGCTACTCTTGGCAGAACTGATCCCCCCCCCTTGAGATTCCCGGCTTCCGTTTCACAAACCCCAGAGCGGTAACCAACCAGTCTCGAAAACCAAAAATCTTCCTATCGTGGCCGCAGATTGTAGCGCTCTCGTCCAGAAGCAGTGTGGTCCGGGAAGGCTCCCTCAACTTCGGCCGATGTCACAGCTGGGCTCTTTTCTTTCTCCAAAATCTCTTGGAAGTCGGTCAACACAGCAGGATTCACCAGATCAGGAGAGACACGACGACAGTGTGTTGAATGTATCCACCGCTTCCTATTGGTCACTCGTACAGCTGTTCGAGTCGCCAGGAGGACCTGCTCGGGGCCTCTCCACCTCGGTTCCAAGCTGTTTGCCCTCTCAAACGATCTGATCATGACGTGGTCACCAGGGCGAAGATCATGGCCTTCTCCAGTAGAGTGGTCAGGGAGCACTTCTCGAACCTGTTGATGAATAGAAAGCAAATCATTTGTTAATCGTGCCAAATAATCGTTCATCATTATACAAGGCACATCATGTATCAATCGTGGCTTAGGCACCCCCCAAATATTAATAGGCCTTCCAAACACCACTTCATATGGTGTGAGGCCTGTTCGAGAGTGGGGCACTGATCGGAGAGAGAGAGCAATGCTAGCGGTAAGGCATCCGGCCATTTCAATGACGTGGACGCCACAATCTTAGCCAGTTTTAGTTTCAACGTGGCATTATACCGCTCGACAAGACCTGCCGACTGAGGGTGGAACACAGCATGAAACTTCTGCTGGATCCCTAACCCCTTCAGCACATACTCCACAATTTTCCCGACAAAATGAGGCCCATTATCGCTCCATAAAAATTTGCAAACTCCAAAGCGAGGAAAATACTCCTTGAGCAACACCTTAGCTGTTGTTAAAGCTATATTATCCTTCATGGGGAAGGCCTCAACCCATTTGCTAAAAGCACACACCACCACTAAGACATACTTAAGGTTATTGCAGCGCTCAAGCTGGATGTAATCCATTTGAAGTACCTCGAATGGTGCAGAAGGTGGAACAAACCCTCCTTTCGGAGTATGGGTCCCCTTAGCAGGATTGTGCTGCAAACATATCAGGCAGGTCTGCACTACTCTCTTGGCAGTATTAGCAATCTCGGGATGCTCCCAGACTCGTGTTAACAGTCGAGTGATTGCAAGAGCCCCCACGTGCGCCAACCCATGTGTCATCTGAACCATCGCTTGCAAGTAAGCTGCAGGCAATTTCCATTTCTCCATGTCCTTGCTTCTCCAACACCCTTCATCATCTAGCACCCCATCAGTTGCCCATGCCGCAAGTTCTGATTCAGTAGCTGATTTCTGAATATCTAATATTTCCGCTCTAGCATCATTCCATCGCTCTGCTTGGGATTTTGTCACGTACATGGGGGAGTCAGTTCGGGACATAGCCGTTTGTCTCGCTATGCTGTCCGCAAAGGCATTTCCCTGACCCACTTCATCGGTGATCTTTTTATGGGCGCTACATTTTATTATCGCTACTTTCTTTGGACAAAGCAACGCATTTAGGAGATCACGCACCAGTTCTCCGTGCATAATGTGTACTCCATGAGAAGTCAAAAACCCACGCTCTCTCCAGAGTAGACCGAAGTCATGTGCTACTCCGAAGGCGTACCGGCTGTCTGTGTATATGTTCACACATAGGCCAGCACTCAGTTCGCAGGCTCTTGTCAAAGCTATCAGCTCCGCTGCTTGAGCCGATTTCTGTGGTATTCTAGCTGTTTCCACCACTGTCTTAAGTGTCGTGATTGCATAGGCTGCGGAAGTCGTGCCATCTGGCAGCCTCAAACATGATCCATCGACCCACAGTTCCCCATCCACATCTGGAAGTGGCATGTCCTGTAAGTCAACACGACCCTTTGTCTGTTCCTCGGTCAGGAAAACACAGTCATGATGTTTTTTTTCCTGACCCTCCTCGACCGGATAGGGCAATAAAGTGGCAGGGTTCAGGGTAGCACATCTTTTCAGTGTGATATGTGGCGCCAACAGTGTAAGCTCATATCCTGTTAACCGTGCACTCGTGAGATATTGGGTCTTTGTTTGATTTAGCAGGGCATCTACCGCGTGGGGAACTAACACCAACAATTTGTGCGATAACACTATTCCCTCACTCTGCCGTATAGCTACTGCTGTTGCTGCAACTGCTCGGAAACACCCAGGTAACCCTCGCGCTACAGGATCAAGAATAGCGGAGAAATACGCACATGGCCTCTGCTTATCCCCGTGTGTCTGCACTAACACTAACGCGCACCCATCTTTCTCGTGTACGTACAATGTGAAAATCTTCGTGTAATCTGGTGTACCTAATACAGGTGCATAGCACAGGGCTTGTCTCAGTTGATCAAAAGCATTTTGACATTCATCTGTCCATTCAAGGGGCATTGGTGTAGTTTTGGACAGTAACGCTAACAAAGGCTTTATAATGTGCGAAAACCCCATGATCCACTGCCTACTAAAGGACGTTAACCCTATGAAGGCGCGTACATCTCTCTGTGTGCGGGGGACTGGTGTATCTAAAATCGCCTGAATTCGATCTGATGTTAATGCACGCCCCTCCTTAGACAAAAGATGACCGAGGTAGGTCACCTTGGGTCTACAGTATTGTAACTTTTTCTTAGAAACCTTGTGATTATTCTGTGCCAGAAAAGAAAGCAGCGCAATCGTACTCTCCTCACATTGCGCGTAAGAATCTGCAGCAAGCAGAAGGTCATCCACATATTGGATAAGGACAACCCCCGATTGTAACTCAAAGGAATCAAGCTGTCTGTTCAAAGCCTGGCTGTAGATACTCGGGCTCTCAGTGTAACCTTGAGGAACACGACAAAATCTATACGATTTATTATTTAACGTGAAGCCAAACAGATATCTGCTATCGGGATGTACAGGGATGGAAAAGAAAGCGTTTTTCAAGTCAATTACACTAAAGGTCGTTGCCGTTGGTGGTACCAGTGTGAGCAAGGTCGTAATGTCGGACACCACCGGGTATTGGGTAATGACAATTTTGTTGATTTCTCTCAAGTCAATAATAAACCGATAGACTTTGTCGTCAATATCTCTCTTAAGGATCGGAAGAATAGGGCTGTTACAAACATTATAAGGAACCTCTTCCACCACTCCTGCAGTTATCAAATCTTGAACAATATGAGTCAGGGCAATTTCACCTTCCCTCAAAATCTTATACTGTGGCACCCGTGGCAGAGAGGCCCCATCCTTAACAGTTATATGAATAGGTGGAATACGCATCTCCCCCACATCCGTGTCTGAGGTCGCCCATAACGTGTGCGGGAGAGAGGCCAAAGCCGGAATGTCTAGTATGGTATAAAACCTATTCGGGTCAGGGTAATTGTCATTCAGGATAACCCGCACTCCTTCAGGAGCGCACCGTATCGTTGCTCGAAAATATTTAAGAAAATCAATGCCCAGGATATTATCTGGTGTATAGGGCGATAACAAAAATTGACCAAAACTAAAAAATTTGTCAAGACAGAGTGCAAGGGGTTTTGACAATGGGCTAGGGGAGGGTGTGCCATCGAACCCTACACATGTTATCATTTCGCCAGACAGGGGAGCCCTCGGAACCAATTTCCTTGACAAAGCGCTACGAGTAGCTCCGGTGTGGACTAGGAATTGATCAGTAGAACCCAGAATGCCCGCTGTTACATATGGACCCTCCTGATCTACCGGCACTTCAATTGGTTCCGTACCCCATCCTACGCAGTCCTATGCATGCACATAATCCTGGTGCTCCACATTCCCACCCTCTGATATCTGATATTGGTTTCGTCTATCAAAAGTATTTCGTTCATCCTGGCCATGGCCCCTCTCCTCAGCCCTTCCACGATCACCTCCACCACCTCTCGCCCCCGTATAACCGCCCCGCGGCCTACCACCTCCTCGACCACGCTGGCTACGTTGTTCACGAAGTACCGGACAATCCTCAGCCCAATGCCCAAACTCTTTACAATAAGCACATTGATCCTCCGCTATATCCGTACGACCATACGACGTATTTCCTCCACCTCGTCTACCTCTTTCATTCGCTCTACCCTGTGTTCCACGAACCTGTGCCAACATCACCTTCGTTTTCAATTCTTTCGCTTTTTTATCAACACTTTCTTTAGCCTCCAACTCCTGCCGCTCATAATACTGAGCCATAGTCAACAAAGACGCAGGGGTCGCCGTGGCCCAGGAACTTTCACTCGATTTCAGTCGCTTTGCAATCTCCGGCAGGAGATTAGCCACGTACTTATCTACAAACAAATGCCGACCTGTATCGTCTGTTAAAGATTGACCACTGTAATCGTGAAACGCCTCTTCGAAGCGTGTAAAGAAATCTGAGACCGTTTCATCTGGCTTTTGTTTGCACGAAGCTAACATGGTCCAATCGATCTTTTTAGAAGGTACGAGCGTTTTTAATTTATTCAAAATGGCCGCCGGGAGGTCTAGAATCAACTGGCAAGGCTTACATGCCGGTTCCCTATCTAAATCAGCTGCATTTATTTCTTTCCATGTTCCCCCAAGTATTGTTTCATCATTATTTTTACGAATTTGTCTCCACATGTCAGGCGGAAGGATTAACCCAAAAAACAGATCTATGTCGACAAATGTCATCACACAAGACGAAATAGCCCCTTCCACCCCTTCATAGAACGCTGCCGGATTTTTACGAAGGTCAGGTAAAGAATTTTTCAACGCCATAACATCCGCTCTATTCCAAGGCGTATACACCCAGTTATATATAAAATACCCCTTCGCATCCTTTGACATTTTATCATCATCTGTACCTTCCCCTTTTGGTGGAACATACAAAGGTGCGGCTTCACGCATAGGCATAACATGCATTGCAGAACTCTTATCTGAACCCCGGAGAGAACACTCCTTAGATTGCCCATTAGACTCCGGCCCGGACTCCTTATTCTTTTTCCGCTCGTCCCGCAATCTGGTAGTCTCATCTCGCAGCTGGATCAGTTGCTTGTAAAGGGCATCGACATCTGCAAGATCAAATATACCTTTATCCAAATTCTCACGATGAACTGACACAACCTTAGGTTCTAGCGTATCTGAAAGTTGACGATATGCGATAACAACTTCATCTGCCAAAGTAACCAAAAAATACAGTAATTCTTGTTCTGTCCAATTACCCCTTTCAGTAACAACTTCAGACTGAGAAACAAAATTCGTATTCACTTTACGAGCCCAACTACGTAAATGTGCGGATCTCTCCGCAGAAAACCTGAGACCAGATACACCCTTCTTTCCCGGCTTATCCTGTCTGTCCTCGTCCGAGTCTGCAGTTGGAGCCGTGGGCGAAACGTACGGAGGCGGTGATCGATCTAGCAATGAAAAGTCATCAATTTCATTATTAAGGACAGGATAAAGCGGTCGCCGAATAGGAAATTGACCAGTCGTTTGCAATTGACGTTCCCGTTCCTCCCTCTCTTTCTTTTCCTGAGCCTCTTTTTCCTCAAGCTGTAAAGCCTTATCTCGAGCAGCCTTGCGCTGCTCTTTGTCCGCCAAGGAAACTTCACGCTTCATTCGCTCACGCACCGCTTTCTCCCACATTCGTACACAATCAAACATGTTCTGTCTAGACCTTCGTTGAAACAAACATTGCTCCACAAACTGTACTTTACGTAAATCGAACGACCCATGTAGAGGCCATTGCAATTCAGGACCTGACTTGGTGTACTTATTCCATAATTTACTGTACATTATAGGTGGAAGGCCAAATTTTATATACATTTCCCTATTTGGTGTTCCTTCTGGGGGAGCCGGCTGTGCTTCCGCTAACCTAATTGTGGTACCATTTCCACAACAGCACATCCCTCGGAGTGTGCTAAAAACAGGCATGTTCAAAAAGTATCACGTAAGCGCGATACCGTAAAAAAAAAATGGCACTCAAAGGAAAAAAAACAAAATTAGAGAAACATCTCTACATGCCTGCCTATGTGGAGTGCACTACACATATATATTCAAAGTTCGCAAATTCACAAGTGTTAGCTAACTCAAATCAAAGTCATAGGTCATAGGACTTCGGCAAGGATCAGAGGACTACCTTACCGATCACAAATCATAGAACTTCAGTAAGCGTCCGCAGACTACCTTACCGATCACAAATCTTACCCAAAGCCTCAAAGGTCCAGATTCCAACTGCCAAGGTCTTTTAATCGAATCAGCCAAACAGCACTTTATCCAGCAACACAGACAATCGAAAACTCAGTCGGAGACCGGCGCCACCTGGAAGGTCAGATCGGAAGGAAAGGAAGAAACACCGTGGGTGCCAAGACTCGGGTCACTTAGTGGCAGCGCGCGTCCATGGATAGTGTCCAAACCTTCGTCACGACCTCTCCTTCGGGCATCCGAGTCGCCGATGAGTCCCTTCGTGGTCGCCAATTTGTAGTATCGGGTTCCCAAGGCCTACATGCTCCGAAGATAACCCACTTACATCGAAAGAACTGTTGGCACGGAAACTGAAAAATTAAGAACAAGTTTATTAAGACCCCATGGGGTGGTGGTACATTCCTACAGCACCCTTCGGTAATGCAAGAAGTATCACCCCGAACATCGGTGTGACTCGCTCTTTTATACAATTTACAGGTAATAAAACAATAGGCGGTACAAAGTTACAAAGCGTTATGTACATATATGGTCATCTTTGGAACACAGCCAGCTCATTGGAGGGGTTACAACTCCGCTGGTCAGTTTGGCGGCACATTCCTGAGGGACGACTAGTCAGTGGGGACTGCGCATGTACGGGCTTGACCAGTACTAAAAATAGCCTGTTGCTGGGTAAACTCGAGTGGTCAGTGGCACGGACAACGGACTAAAGGCCATGCTGGCCACGAGGCCGCTTATGATCTAAGATGGCCGCCGTAACACACAAAATGGCGTTTCCGAGTATAGTCAAGTTAAACGGGAAAACATGTAGTACAGCTAAGCGCTAACTCGGCCATCGCCAAATTACGACACACATTGGGGCCCATCGGGAGACGGGGAGGGGAAGAACCGACCGGACACAGATGTAGGTGTGATAAAGGCCGCGTTATTGGGAAACAGGTGCATCCTGAAAACATACCCCAACCTTGGCCTTTGCCGTACAAAACTAGGCCTAACTAATTATACATGTACCTGACCACAAACCCCCCACCCCCTCCCCTAAACAGTTCCCCGCCAACAACATAACATCATTATCAATTACCCAACACTTGTCTCACTGTTTCAACATCAGCCATCTGTACACTCCCTCTCCTCAGCCAGTAAAACTCCTTCCTCCTATCCTACCCCCCCCGTTTAACTAGGAAAAAGCGCCATCCAACATAAACATTGCAGCACCTGCCCCCAGCGACAACACTACCCGAAGCCCTAACCCAGAAAGCACCTGCTTCACAACATCCCCTGAGCATCCCGAAAGGCATCATCCCATGGGCCAACTACCCCCTCTACCCCCCGAAAAAACCTATCCTAAGGGAGGGAGGGTGGGGCAACGCTCCACTACGCCCCCCGGCTGCTGGGTCACTGTCCCATGAAATGGTGCACAGTGACCCAAAATGGCCGGTTTTATCCCTTCCAGACCAAAAGGAGCCCAACCCTACCAACACGCCCAAGCACCCATGTCTCTTCCTGTGTCCCTTCCTAATTCTTCCCCCCTCCCTTCCTCCCGGGGCCCCAAAATTCCCCGGGGGGGGGAGGCTCCCTCCGGTCGGCCACCCCCCGCAAAGCCCCATTGGGGCAAATCGGGAGACGGGGAGGGGAAGAACCGACCGGACACAGTTTAACTAGGAAAAAGCGCCACTCGAAAGCCCCCATACGGCTTTCGACCCCCCCCAGGGCCCCTGCACCTTTGGATACCTGCGCACCCCTATTGCCCGATCTAACGCCTCCTTCAATTGCACGATATATAGCTCCATCCCATATCTCGACAAATGTACACCATCCTCCATAAAAAAGTAGACCGCCCCATACTTCAGTTCCGGGTGTTCCATCCTTCCCTCCCCTTCCTTGTCACAGAAGGCCCGCATCTCTCTGTTAATCTTCCTCCTAGTCCTATCTATAGCCCCTGGTCTCTCCGCTCCCCTCCAACACCTCCTGGGTATGAACTCTGACCAGATGGCATAGCACCCCGCCCACTGCCTCCTTATCTCCAGCAAGTCCCTCCTCATTTGTTTCACCAGCGCCAGCCCCTTGCACTGCACCAAGTTGTTTTCCCCCAGGTAGATGACCAAAACATCTGGGCAAACTCCCCCCCGCATAACATTGTTCAAAACCGGGACCAACTCGTGCCAACGCATGCCCCCTTTGCCCCTCCGATGACACCTAAACAAATTCTCGTCCAGCTCCAGATTGAGGTTCCTGCATTTTTCCCACTCAGCCCTCTCCGCTCTTTTTACAAACGAATGGCCCACCACATATATGGACACTGCTGCCGCCGTAGGCCCCGCCACCGCACCTGTAAAGAGACATATGTAAGCAGCGAGCCCAAACATCCATTCTAATCCAACACTACCCCTCGCAACCTAACATACGACTTATAGCAGCCTGATTTCCAGCGCCCCAGCCGTTTGATCTCCTCTTTCCCCCAGCCCTTCCGCGCTGCCTCCGTCGCTGCACCGATGCGAAATGAATGCGTTCCAAACTCCCCCGGGTCCTCACCCATAGACCGCAGGGCGTGCCACAGGACCCACAACAACTGCGCCGCCGTCACACTCCCCCCCCTCTCCTGCCAAAGACCTCCAAACCATCTTGTCCCCCTGCTTCTGCCAGCCGCCTCCCCCACTCTGCCGGGCACACCGCCTCCGTTCCCCCCGGACCCAACAACACCCACGTACCCTTCCCCCGCTGATCAGTCTTGGACCGCCGAAGCCGCACCGCTACCTCCCGGCCACCGATCTCCACCTCCCCCCACGTCAACCCCGCACCACCCCTCAAACCCACCAACTCCGACACCCGAAAGGGAAAGGCTCCAAAATACAACCACAACATCAACGTGGAAAACCGCACCGTCTCCGCCCGATCCCTGCACACCCGCGGTAACTGGCCCACCAGGCCTGCCAACATTTCCTCCGTAATCGGCCGCCTCTTCCGCGCTCGAGTCCCTCTCTCCCTCTCCCAACCTTCCAGTAATCTCCCCCCCAATTCCGCCGCCGAGGGTGCATACCCCCACCACAGCTTGCCCATGAAGGCCACACCTGCCAGTTTACCCGCGATGGTCACTCTCGCCAAACCTTTGTCCATCAACCCCAGCATGAAACGCACCACCTGTTCCTCCCGACACCACTTGCCCCGCTGCCTTACCGCTCCAAAGCGCAGAAATTCCGTCCAAGCCTGCTCATGACTCTTCCATGTGGACGCTGCCAGGGACGTCCTCACCAACTGAATGACCCGCGCTCTCCCACCAACCACATCTCCTTCGGCCCCTCCGTCTTGACCGCTGCCGCCTCCGTGGCTAGCCGATGGAACCTCCTCCACTGAGAACGAGACAAAGCATCCGCAATGTCATTGTCCACTCCCGGCACATGCTGAGCCTGGAACAAGATATCGTGTTCCAAGCACCTCAAGACGAAAACGCGCATCAGCTTCAGCACCTGGGGTTCCCTCGCGGACTGCCGGTTCACTACCTGCACCACTGACATATTGTCCACCTTGAACAACACCCGCCTGTGCGCCAACTCCTGCGCCCACACTGTCACAGCCACCACCAACGGGAACAGCTCCAAGAATGCAATGCTCCTACCCCCTGCCTGCCACTGCTCCGGCCATTGCTCCGCGCACCATCTGCCCGCCCAGTAGATTCCAAAGCCTCCAACTCCCGCCACATCCGACGACATCGTCACGTCCCACTCCCAGTCCTCCGGGGCTGCCATGGGCACGCCATTGAATGGATATCTTTCTGCTACTCGCTACGGAAAAACCTGACATCCTCCTGCTTGCAGAAACATGGCTATCTCCTACCTCGGCTCCGGATATCATATCAGCTCTTCCATCTGACTACTACATTATCCAGGCAGATCGCGCAAGTGCAAAAGTAGGAGGTGGAGTTGCGGCCATTATCCATTCCAGCTTGGAAGTCACCAGTCTTACCTGTCTGACACTAGGCAACACGGACAACCTTGTACTAAAAATTGTCACTTCTCACATGACTTTAGCATGCGTTCTGCTGTACAGACCACCTACCTCAATGCCATTGTTCCCTATGGCATTTAGCGAGCAGGTTGCCAACCTAGCCATGGACTACACCAGGGTCATGTTAGTAGGCGACTTCAACTACTGGTACAAGGATCCCTTAGAGGGCCCTCAATCAACAGAACTGACTGACCTCCTGTCCAACCTCAACTTCAAACAATTGGTACTCTCCCCTACTCACGAAAAAGGACATATATTGGATCACGTGTGGTCCAACACTACCTGCGTGACCCCCCCACTTACCCTGCCTTGTCTGTGGTCAGACCATACGATCCTTAAATTTGAGATTCATGCCACTCAAAACAGAACCACTGTGCCAAACACTGGCAGACTAGCTAGGAATTGGAATGCCTTGGATAGGACTGCTTTTTTACAGTCTTTAGCTAACGATGTCCCTTCTTTGGACAGTGACATAAATCTGTCAGTTGCTTCTCTAACCGATTGGCTACATACGGCCAGCAATCTCCATGCCCCGTATAAAAAAATCAAAATTGCTCGGCGCACAGATGCCAACAGATGGTTTTCTACCGAGTTAAAAAACAGGAAACTGGCTCTCCGACAGCTCGAGCGCCATTGGCGTCGTGACTATGACACTGAGGAAAAAATCAAATATACCAGGGCGAGGAAAGAATACATGAATGCCATCTCTGCTGCAAAGGTGGAGTACTTTTCTTCTCGTATTCTGGACTCATCAAATAAATCCAAAGACATCTTTTCTGTCTTCAACGAACTGACCAATCTGGAGAATGTTCGTCCTAAAGTAATCCCCACCCAGAGTCTGTGTGATTCACTCAACTCCTACTTTAGTGACAAAATCAAAGACATAAAAACTAGCATTCCTCAACCAAAGACCCCTCTCACTACTGGTATGGCAATAAGGACAGGATCTGCCACCCTTACCAACTTTCAACCTATAACCTACGATCAGCTCCTTGAACTAACGACAAGAGTCAAATCTGGCTCCCCATTAGACACCTGTCCCCCTCGCATCTTGAAAGAATGTTTCTCCACTTTCCCAACCCCTATTCTTGCCCTCTTAAATAACTCCCTTTCCTCGGGCATTGTCCCGTCTACCTTTAAAGAAGCAACGGTTATACCCCTATTAAAAAAACCCGGGGCGGATCCTGGATGCATGGCAAACTTCAGGCCCATCTCCCTACTGCCTTACTTGGCGAAAATTCTAGAGGCACACGTGGCGAAAAATCTCTCCAACTTCTTTGCGGAGTCCTTCTGCTTTGACCCTCACCAGGCCGGATTCCGGCCAGCACACTCTACGGAGGCAGTGATCACCGCAGTCTTGGACACACTCCGAGACTGCACAGACAGACGTTCTCCCCAGGCCCTGGTACTACTGGACTTGTCGGCCGCGTTCGACACGGTCGACCACAACATCTTGATCGACCGTGTCGGACAGACCGGCATACAGGGTGTGGCGGCCTGCTGGCTGAGATCCTTTTTGGAGGACCGATCCCAAGCAGTGCGCCTGGGGGACTTGACCGGTGTTAAACAAGCCATCCCATGTGGAGTGCCACAGGGCTCCTCCCTGTCACCTCACCTTTTTAACATATACATACTCCCCCTTATACAAACCTTGAGGGACAAACAGGTGAGAGTTTTTAACTACGCAGATGACCTGCAGCTACTCTTCACCATTGATAACTCCGTAGAATCTATGAGTCATTTCCAGTCAACCATGAGGTTTATTAAATCCTGGATGGATCAAAATCAATTGAAATTAAATCCAGGTAAAACTGAACTAGTACTGACCGGGGATAGTGCTAAGTACTGGGGCCCTCACTATTGGCCTGCAGACCTGGGTCAAGCTCCACAACCATCACCTTCGGCTAAAACGCTCCGAGTCATTGTGGACAGTGATCTTTCACTAAAAACACAAGTGGGACAAGTGGTCTCCAAATGCTTCTACCAACTAAAAAAAATCAGGAAGGTCAGGCGTTTATTAACGCCTGAAGCGATTACCCAGGTCGTGATCGCCACTGTCCTGTCCCACCTGGATTACGCAAATGCCATTTACCTAGGTCTCCCCAACTATTTACTTAAGCGCCTCCAGATGGTGCAGAACTACGCTGCTAGGCTGATTCTAAAGCAACCTAGATGGCAGGCTGCGACCCCTCTTCTCATCAAGCTGCATTGGCTTCCAGTAATACAACGCTGCTATTTTAAAGCAGGCTGTATGGTCTTCAAGTCATTACATGGCAAAAGCCCTAAATTTATCAATCAACTGATCACCAGACACGTCCCCTCCCGTAACCTGCGCTCACTCCATCTAGCCCTGCTCCAGACCCCCCCCTTTAAACTCAAACGCTCTGGTGGTCGTAGATTTGCCACCCTTGCCCCCTGTCTATGGAACACCTTTCCCCTGGAGATCCGATCTTGCCAAGACCTTCTACCTTTTCGGAAAGCTCTGAAGACCTGGCTCTTTAGACAAGCTTTTTAATCCACCTCCTCCTCCACCTTAGGTTGTGTTACTGTCAATTTTAGCGCCAAGAAACTAATCAGTTTTAGCGCGCTTTATAAGTGACTTAATAACATAACATAACATAACATTGAAACGCACCAAAAATGCCAACCACATGGTCAGATCCTCCTTCGCGCCCACCGAGATCCGCACATGATGATGCGGCCGTGTCAGACCGGACAATGCCAAACCCAGCCGCCAACAGAAAGTCCGCCCCGCACGCACCACGCGACAAGCGAAATTCAAATGCCCCAGCAACACCTGTACTTCGCGCACCAACACTTTCCGCCTGGCCAACATGCTCCTCACCAACTCCACCATCACCGCCCGCTTCTCCTCCGGCAGGCGTGCTTCCATGGCCGCCGAGTCGAGCTCTATCCCGAGGAACGACAGCACCGGCCTGGGCCCTTGTGTCTTCTCTGGCGCCAACGGAACCCCCAGGTGACCCATTAGGTCCGTAAAACTGTCCAGACTCTGCTGGCAGTCCGTCGAACCGGGCCGACCCACCAGGAAGAAATCGTCTCAGAGCCTGTGCGCCAGGAAAAAGCCCACTGCAAAAAGGAGCTGAATCGTTCAAACAAGGCACACGACACGGAACACCCCATAGGAAGCGCTATGTCCACAAAAATTTGCCCATCAAGCTGAATCCCCAGCAACTGATGATCCGCCGGGTGAACCGGCAGCAACCGAAAAGCCGATGTCACATCACATTTAGCCATGAGCGCCCCCGGGCCCGCCGACGTCACCAACCGCCTTGTGACGTCCACGGACGAGCACGACACGGACGCCAACTCCGCCAAGATAAAGTCGTTCACCGAAGCGCCCTCCGGCCACGAGAGATGCTGAATCAGACGGAACTGGCCCTGCTCCTTCTTCGGGACCACTCCAATAGGTGAGATGATCAAATCCGGCAACGGCGCCTCTGCAAAAGGCCCTACCATCCTCCCCTCCTTCACTTCCTTAAAGAGCTTTTCCCGGACGATACCTTTGTGCGCGTTCACGGACTTCAGGTTCTCCGCCCACCGAGCGATCCGCGGACCCTCGTACCCCAAACGGAAACCCTCCCTGAAGCCCCGACGCAGCACGGCCGCATCGTCCGCCCGTGGATACGCCTCCAACAACGGCTCTAGCGGATCCAGTCTAACCGGAGTACGAGCCTTTTCCCAGGGTACTCGCCCCCCTCTTCCTCCTCCCCTCCCTCTGCTGGGCCATGGAGCCGGGTACTGGGCCTGCGTTGGGCCTCCCCAAGGCCCCCAGCATCGCGCCTCAGGGTGTCGTCTCCCACATGCGGAGCACTCGTGCCGAAAACGGCATGCCTGCCGGAGACAGGAACCCCTGTTGAAATCCCAGCAGGTCCCGACACTCTGACTACTTCCGGCACCCCCCGCCCCACCCCTCCAAGGGGGGCGGCGCCATTGGCAACCCACTGGCCGTGAAAATGGTGCGGCCGAACTTAGCCCCACTCATCGTCTGTTGGTAGAGGTCGGAATCCAACTCCCCCCACTTTGCCTCCGGATCCGACGCCATGCGCGCCCGAAACTCCTCATCGTAATGCGACCACGCATTACCTCAGTAAGTCACCGGTCCCCGTCGCACCACGTCCATGTACTTGAACAGCGCGACCGCCCGATCCGGGTACTTCTCACAGTACACACTGGCATAAATCAGGAACGCTGCCGACCAATTCTCAATCGTAACAGGCACTTTCGGATGCCTAGCTAATTCCTGCTCCTCTTCCTTCGACCCGTCTTTTGCCATCAACTCTCTGTGAAGCAACCTCAAGATCTCCACATACTCCCCCTACCATATCTTCTCTTTGGTCGCCAGCGACAAATGAGCCCCCAGTGGCTTCGCCACTCCCATGTACGGCAGCTTCTTGACTGGCACGTCACAACTCTCCTTCGCCCCGGCGCTAGCGCCACCGACCCACCGGCCTTCGCCGCTTCACTGGTCGCCGCACTCCCCGACGCCGCGCCCCCTACCGCTTCCGTACCCACCCCGGCACCCGCTACGTATCTGCCCTTCACCAATCGCACTTCGTCGCCTCCTCTGGCATCCGTCCCCACTGACCTCTGGCATCCGCCAACGGCACCCCCACCCGCCTGGCCTCCATGAGGCCTGCCCAAGCCACTTCCCGACCCGTACTGGTCTTACCTGGCGTCAAGGCGTGCGTCCTCACCGGATCCCGCCGCCTAACCAGGTCTGCTGGGGGGGCCGTCACTCGTGGCACCGATTGCCGGGGGCACACCTGCAAAACACTGCCAACAACATTACAGGATTCCCCCCCATCCTCCCGGAGTTCCCCTTCTTCTTCCGACTCCATCTCTCCCTCACCGCCACCCATGACCGCTCCTGCTGACATCCTGCTCAGACCTGCCTTGTCCCTACACGCTGCCATCAACGTCCCCAAATCCACACTCCACACTCCATACTCATGTCCCCAGTTTGGTATTCAGAATTGCCTGCCAGATTGCTGCTCCATCCCCGTCCCCCGGCGGCCGGAGCGACCCATCGGAAGGGGGGCGTTGGAGACCTATGACCTTGCCATCCGGTGCCCGCACGCACATGGTCCCTCAGTGGAGCGCGACCGCCCGTACTAGGCAGAGCCGGCCCATCCTCTCGGCGGGTTGGAGCCGCATGCTGCTCACCCGAGCCCCTTACCAACTGCTCCTGCCAAGAGAAAAACAGGGAAATCCAGCATGCCGGGGCAAAACCAAAACCGTCGCCACCCCACCCCCCTCCCCCCCCTGCCGCCGAATGCCCTCCTCGCCGCGCCGGAAGCCCCCCCCAACCACCTTCCCCCCACCCCCATCCCCCTGCCTCGCCCCGTCCCTCCCACCCACCCCCCCCGGCCCCCAACAGTCCCCGCCTCCCCTCGGCCCCCCTCCGCGACCCCCCGGGGCCCCCCCGCACCTGAAATCTCTTCCGCCGCACCCCCCCTCCCCCCTCCTCCGCCCCCCCCTGACATCCCCCCCGCCCCGCTACGCCCCCCGCCGCCGCCCCTCGCCCAACCTCTCTGTCCCATGCCCCTCCCCCCGCCCCGTGGCGAACCCGTCCTACTGGGAGTCACCACGTCCTCATCCGCTGAAGACCCCAATTCCAAATCGCCCGCTCCCCCTTCACCGTCCCCTACCTCCTCCTCTGATTCTTCAATGAGTACCGGCGAACCCCCCCTTGACTCCCCCTGCCCCCCTGCCTCCCCCTCCCCCACCGTGTTCTCGCCCCCCTGGTCCTGCCTCCCACCATCATCGTCCCCTCGCGCCCCCTCTGTCTCCCCCCCACCCCCTGCCCCACTCCTTCGCGTACTCCCACTTCCCGCCCCCCGTCCCCCCCACCACCCCCCCCAGCCTGGTGCTCTTCCTGGTGGCCTGCGATGCCTGCACGCTCCCTAGCCCCCTGACGGGCCCTGTCCCCCCCCCCGTGCCTCCCGACCCCCCCTCGCATATGGTCCCGCTCCCCCCCGCCCCCTCCGCAAAGACAAGCGGCGCCTTCCTCCGGCTACCGCGCCCCCTCGCTGTGCCTCCTCCCTTCTTCTGCGCCCCAGCCGCCTTCCGACCGGCGACTCGCGCCGCTCCACCCCCCGCTCCCGCCCCTCCCCCTTCCTCTCACGCGACCGCGGAGGTTCGCACGCCGCCACCGCCGCCGCGGCGCCATCTGCAGCGCGCCGCGGTGGCCTTACCCTCACGTTGTCGCGCAGGAGGTCCGTCCTGCCAGCTTCCCCTAGGAGTCTCAACGCTTCCCGCACCCTGGGATATGCCATGGTCACCGCCGCCATCACTCGGCAGGTACTCTCCGCTTCGCTCCGTCCCTGTCAAGCCCGCGAAACCCCCGCCCGGCACACACCAGTCTCACTAGACGATGCACCGCTCACCACCGCTGCCCAAAAACCACCGCTACAGGCCTTAAGCAACCCTCACAACAATAACACTCCACAAAACAACAACGCTCCACTACGCCCCCCGGCTGCTGGGTCACTGTCCCACGAAATGGTGCACAGTGACCCAAAATGGCCGGCTTTATCCCTTCCAGCCCAAAAGGAGCCCAACCCTACCAACAAGCCCAAGCACCCATGTCTCTTCCTGAGTCCCTTCCTAATTCTTCCCCCCTCCCTTCCTCCCGGGGCCCAAAAATTCCCCGGGGGGGAGAGCCTCCCTCTGGTCGGCCACCCCCGCAAAGCCCCATGGGGCTTACCCTGGTCAATAATAACGACCTCCTGGCATGGTAGCCTGAGTTTAGTGGATCCAAACGGAAGACCCAATTGTAAAAAAAATTTTTTTAAAGGCCATTGAATTCCCGCCTCGACGTGTAACTCCGTAGGCGGAAATGACGAGCCGGAGAGTAAAGAAAAACACAAATGTAGGACAAATTTTCATCAAACGGGCTCCTCTTGTAATCAGAAACCCGGCGGCAATATTAACCTGGCTACAATAAACACATATTAGAAAGGCGGCGCCCAAAATAACCCTGCTACAAAGAGCGCATATTGGAAAAGCGCATTTTGAGTGAAGGGAAAAATTATGTCGGAAGGTCATCTATAAATTGCTATTAACGCCGTAAAGTGTGGAAATACAATATGACGGAATGGGAATCATTTCATATATTTCAATAAGCATGCTTGACGCAGGGACATCCATTCCCCTTAGGCAATTTTATTATAACCAGCTCATGGCTACTACACACTCGGACTGTATAGAAAAAGGCAAAAGTGAATAGAAAAACAGTAAGGTAAAAACAGTGAGGAAAAAACACCCAACTTCAGTTTGGATACACAAAACATTGTTCCAAACCTCTTAAGAGTGTTGTCTCTAAAACATACAAGGCTATATTAACACAAATAGCAATTATTGATAATTAGCAAAAAAACTGTACATGGAAGAATATGTTGATCAGATAATTCAAACATGTATATCAGCACTAAGATACCCCTATCTATATGCTTTTACAGGAAGTAATGAAGCTCCTTATCAGTATTGTGTCCTTTTAATGTGGCCTGTAAGCGGCAAATCCATGTTGCCCCTTTGTGTTCCCGGTTTCCACCCCGTTCCCCACATTGAATATGTTCAATACCATGGAACCATAATTCCCTATTTGTAGGATGGAATTCATTGTAGTGGGAACAGAGGGGATGACGGCTGTCGTTGTTCATGATTGCCCTACGGTGTTCCTTAAGGCGCTGAGGGCGTATTGTGCTGCCAACGTAAATAATACCACATTGGCATCCAATGATGTAAACTACATAAGTAGTGTTGAAATTTATAAACTGCTGGATGTCATCTCCTTTGGGTGTTGTAGCAGAAGTTGGTGGTTTTATTAAGACCAAATGGGCACATATTACACGAGCCACAAACGAAAAAGCCTTTCGGTTTAGTCAGTAGCCACATGGGTACGTTTGGTCTATCATACATATAGCTGGGAGACAATGTATCACGTAGGGTCCTACCTCTACAAAAAGTAATAGTGGGGGTAATATTGATGCTGCTTTTTAAGCCCGGTACCTCCAATAAGAGACTCCAGTTCTTTTTCATAATGCCTCTTATTTTGTCACTATTAGTGTTGTACTGAGTGACCAGGCTTACAGGTCTGCGGGAATTTGATTTCTCTCTAATTGTATCATTCCTTGTAAGGCGTCTGGCTTTGATGACGTCCTTGGACACAATTTTTGGAGAATACCCTCTCTTCAAAAATCTCTGTTCACAGTCAATGAGGTTTTGATGGTATGACTCATCTTGGCTACAATTTCTGAGGATCCTAGTAATTTCCCGATAGGGGATATTATTGGTCTCTGATCGAGAATGTGCACTACTGGCATGGAGTACACTGTTGCATGCCATTTCTTTTCTGAACAGTTTGCTTTCAAATACATCATTATGGAAATAGAACTGGATGTTTAAGAAATTAATCTTATCTCTCTTATGTTCCATCGTGAACCTCACATTGTACTCATTAGAGTTTAGATATGCGATGTATTGTTCAAGTTGTTCACTGGTTCCTGGCCATAAACATATTATGCCAACGATATACCTGAATGCAATGCCCCCAGGGCAGTGAGAGTGCGTGGCTGCCCCGAGGCCAGTGCAGTCACCCTAATACAGTGCATTTTACTTGATTGCGTTGGGCGCGCCATTTTCAAGGTGCGCCCAGCGCCATCAAGGAAAATGTGTCATATGTTTGATATGTCCCATTGTGCGTTCCTGCCCTCTTTCTGTCACACTGCGCAGCAAGTTGTGCTGCTGCGTTACCTGACTTGTTAGTAAATCTGACCCCATGTATCTGGCATTGAGCTCATTTACAGTAGATGTCTCCAGGACTTATTATCTTTTGAAATATTATGGACTGGAGATTTTCCTCAAACAACTTTTCCTTCTTGTATGCTTTGACTGGAGGATGCTGTATTAACAATGCTCGTCTCCGGTCTGGCTATTCTAAGCGTGTTCTATTTGAGACAGGTGTCAGGATATGTTCGAAACCATGACAATAATGTTCGAAAGCAAAACTTTGCAACCCTTCATTTTCGCCTCTGGTTCCTCGTGACACGCGCAAAAGGTAGGGCAGTGCAGCTGGACAAGTCGCCTCAACCTGATTCATATTTCATATACACTCACTGCAGAGGCTGCAAAGCTACCGAAACGGGGCTTTATGGATTTATTATTTATGGGCTGCCAGAGACAGCATAAGGCCTGTGCTTTTGCATAGCCTTTGAATTTATGTCTTGGCAGCAGTGGTTGATGGGAGACACGCTTGGAGGCTCAGATGTGTGCTTAGCCTCTATAAATAAAAGTCTGCGCAAACTGCAGCTAGTGAGCAATGTGGAACGTGTCCTGGCCAAATGTGAACTTAAAAGAAACAAAACACAAGCAGCACTACTTAACAGTGTTGTAAAGTTATGCGTTTTTGAGGTCAAACAAAAAGACTTTGGCTCGCTTACTGAGGCCCCGAGTCTGCTAACTGGAAATTAAAATGTTGCACATGGCCGTAGTACCAAAAAGAGGGCTTGTATTATAGAAAATGAATCATTAGCAAGCGCTGTCCGTCCTGGTGGTCCCATCCTCAGCACTGCTTTTTGGCAGCTTCCTTTATTTGTCGAAAACTTTAATAATCATAACACATATTCGACTGTCCTACTGATGTCTGCATTTGCATCACCAAAGGCTTCAGCTCATTTATCAGACTTTTATTCCTCTGAAGTATGACATTTATGTTTTATAAGCAACAAGCATTTGGTAACTGCATTGCTCGGCCATTACCAACATGTTTCCACTGAGGAGATGACACAAACATTATCAAGGCTTTTGGGCAGGCAGAACAAGATATGTGCATTTGTAGGGAGCACGAAATGTGCTCAGTACGAATGTGCATATGTTTAAAAAATGCTGTGACCAACATGTAGTAGTAAGGCCAACTGTTTTCTTTTGAATTGGATGCAGATGCAGCTTATCATAATGTTTTATTGATTTTTTTAATCTTTGTTTGTCATTTTTTAGAGGGAACAAATAGCAGGTGGATGTGTGTGTGAAAGAGTGTTCTTCACCCATTTCAAGAGGGAAGTGATTCTTAAAGAAGAAAAGCTTTTGGGATTTCTCCGAGTTGAAAGTTATGGTTTGTCTCTTAGGTCATCTGGCCGGATATAGGGCTAGGCCTTGCAAAGAAATGCATTTCCATTTTCCTCATGCTTTTTAACCGTACTTTGGAAACTAGGGTGGTGCTGAGGGATAGGTATCCTAGAGGACTCATTCATTTCTCTTCGCTTTAATATATTCTCTTTCATTCTTGTTCATGTATTGATTTCAACAATCACTAGAAAAATAATCTGTGCATAAACTATATCTGGTTTGCGTCAACATGAGAAAGTCACTTTAAGAAAAAGTTGATACTATACTGTCCAATAACAAGAAATCAAAATACCTTTTTCTCAGATCACCATCTACAATACTGTTCTGGATGTTCACCAGCTGTATCTCAAAGATAAAGAACATTAAAAATGGTGGCATCTTCATGTTTGCTAGGAGATGTGACAATATTTCTGCTAAAAAATAAGGATCATATAACTACTGCAACAACACCAGCTAACATACTATCTGCTGGTGAGTTAGACATGTCTAGCATCACCAGTTATGTTTCAGAGTATGGCAGCATAGAGAGCCAACCGCACACTGCTTCCATTCTTATAGCGAAGGTATACAGATTAACCCCTTCCACACTCATGACGAGCTGGGCTCGTCATGGTGTAGCCTCCTCAAACACTGATGACGAGCCCAGCTCGTCATAAAACAATAAAGAATAGCAATTCCCAGCACAGAGGGGGAAAACGCATAGCAGCCATGGAGTTATGGATTGGCAACAAAATAACTAAAAGGACAACACACCAAAATAAACAGTAGGCAGGGGCAAAAGGGGCAAAAGAAAATTTAGGACCAAACACAAAGACCAACTGCCACCTACAGCCAGTCATGTAATCCAGAGACAGGTTACAGGCACTAAATGGCTAAGGAAAGTACATGTAAACATTCTGAACGTATCATTTTCAAAATTGTAATTGAAAATCCGACTTCACCATGAAAGAGGATTTTTTATTACAATTCCAAAGACACTAAACATCAACTGTTTGCCTGTTCTCATTTTGAAGTTACTGCTTATTAAATGTAATAAGGTAATCCCAATGGTATCTGATGGGACAGGTAGGCCTCACAGTGGTGAATAATAAATGTAAGACTTTTTCACCACCAGAACATGCAAAGTTTAAACGTTCATGTCTAATCTTTTAATTACAATGCACCTTCAATTATGAGTTAGGGTTAAGTAGGGCCTGCCTTAGGGGTGACCTCTATATAATAAAAGGGGAGTTTAAGGCTTGGCAAGGCAACCATATTGTCAAGTTGAATTGTCAGTATAAAACTGCATTCAGGCTGCAATGGCAGACCTGGGATCAATATATTGATCAAAAGAAAGTAAATGAGGGTGGGCCAGGGTGAAAACCACGCTCTTGTGACTAGATCAGCAATAGGTCCCTACCTGCAGGCTCTTACTACAAATGAGGATATCCAAACTTTGTTGATGGAGTTCCACAAGGATATAACATCACTTAGACAAGATTTTGCAAGAGTGCTATCAGATCTGGATCAATCCTTGTGCAGCACAGAATCTCACCTTGACACAATGGAGGCCACTGTAGCGGAACACGCCCAGGAGAATTGCGTCCGCTCACGTGCTGGAACATCATAAACACTTAATGCATCAATGATCTGAAAAATGACTTTCCCAACATAGCATCCACAATCCGGACATTGCAAAAACAGTAATGGCTCCAAACCTTGAAGCCCATGTCCTAGCTTTATTCTCACAATCACTCAGCTCGCAAACGATGCAACCATTCTCCTTGTTCGTACACACAGACAATACTCCGCATACCAACAACAACTGAATCTGGTTTCTGATGTGCTCACTTAAGTTCACTACTTCCACATGAAGGAGAAAATGTTAATAGCAGCCCACCAACAAGGCTCTATAACATTTCATGGTTACTCAATTTTGTTATTTTAGGTCGTCTCTGCTCAAATGTTGACAAAATAGATAACCTTTAGAGAAATCACCGAAGACCTACAAGAAGAAAAGATCCCACATCGTTAGGACTTTTCTTTTTGTCTTTTCTTCACATACAAAAACAAACGCCACATGGTAGGAGACCTACAGGAAGAGAAAAAGATTCTGAATCTACCTTCCTCGCAGCATCCACAGCATTCGGTCCTGAACCAAATCCAAATCCAACTGATCAAGATGGAGGATGGTGCTTACAAGTACCACAGACCACAGTTGTCACGTAAAGCAGCTAAAGAACAACAACAGCAGAGCACAAGGAAAGTCGGCCAACCTCGTCTGAAGAAAATGGACTGCTCTGATTCGAGCAGTCTCACGTTCCATAATCCCAATGACAACATGTGATTGTAGCTGTTAAGTATTTCATGGTCGTACAAATGTACTAGGCACCCGGGTTAATCGTGGAGCCTTCCAAACAGGATTCGGTTTGTTGCAGATTCACACCCGAAGGGTTTCATGCCTTTTTTTGCAAATTGTAGCCTACAATGAACCTTCTTTTGTGTTCCCGATTTTGCCGATCCCATCCCACTAGGTTTACTGAACTCCCAGTTAACATGAGGACACTTGCAAAACCCGCCATGGTCAGATACACAACAGCCATGAGGCACCCTCTTGATGACCCACATTATCTGAGGTATCTCGTGAAGTCAACTCTATTGACCTCATTTTTATTGGCACATTAGATTAGCAGGGCCCATTTAACTCTGACCGTTTCCTTACACCGCTCATGACACTCCTGTAAATAGTATCCTTAAATGTACAAGGCCTCAAATCCCCAATCACACGCCGGTCCCTACGCCAATTACTCAAACACAAAGAGACCGATGTGGCTCTCCTTCAAGAGACCTATCTGCTGAAAACAGATGTCAAGCACCTCTGATGCTATTGGTACCCCAACACATTTTTCACACATTCACATGCGCAAAACTGGAGAAGTGGCCGTCCTCATATGCAGGGACCTCCCTTTTCACATTAAGGATTTATGTAGTGGTTTCAGCCACAATTGGCCTGATACCACTTTCTGTTATCTCAGTCTATGATTCAAATGATGATGAATAGTCCTTTCCTTGATCCTTTTCCCAAGAGTAATCCCAATTTGCGACAGGGTAAGTTATAATGGGAGGAGACTATAACACAGCACTCAACTCATCATTAGATCATTCCCTGGTCGGGCATGCAGACAGTCAACCACCACCTTCCATTTCCCAGGGACTTGCAGATCTTAACCTGATAGATGAATGGCGTCACCATCACCTGAACGAATTAAACTACACATTCTATTCCCACGTCCACAAGGCTTACTCTCAGATTGATAGTTTCTTATCTCTAGGACACTCTTGCCACCTTTAATGGACTCAGCCATCAATGTCAAGTCTCTCTCAGATCAGGGCGTGGCTTGGCCAGCTGCAAGATGGCTGCACTCCGAGTGGGCTCTGCCGGGCAAGCATCAAAATCCTGAACAATCCTGCAGACATCTGCCTCAAACCTGGTATCCTGCTGCATATTCAGTTTCGGAGGCCTGCAGGGAACAGACTGCTCTCCTTTCCATGCTCCAGCATCTCCAGGAGCCCTGAACTCCGCCCGGACTCCCGCACAGAGGAGTCTCCTCGTGGCTGCTAGGGGCTGGTGTCTCCACCACCCCTGCCCTGTACCGATCCGGCTATCGGTGGAGCCGGCGAAGCAGAAGACGGAATCCTCACTGCCTGGGGCCCAGTGAGTGGTGTGCTTGTGGCGGCTCTTTCTGGTGACGTTGGGGGTCTGTGGGGCTGTACCGCCGGGCCCGGAGCACGGTGGCCATTCCTCTTCCCGCCGAACGTTCGGAGTGATTGTAGGCTGCTGGCGCCTGGGCCCTGGGACCTGAACGGTGGACCCCCCACGACTCCCCGCTAGTGGGGCCTGCCCCCTGTCTGCGCTCCTCCACCTCCTGCCTGCCAACAGAGTGCTCTACCTCCCACGCCCCAGCTGTCGCCTTTACCGGCCTGGCGCCCTGCAGTGTCGCCGCACTCACTGCTGAATGGCTTGCTCAGGACCAGATGCACCCACGCCGGCTCCCCCAGCCAGCTCCCACATCCTGCCTGACCTGTGGGCCCACGTTGTACAGCGGCCCTCACCAACCGGCTGCGGAGCCTCCGGAGAGCCCCCCTCCAAAGGCACATTCCACCCTACAGCTGGAACCCCCCTGGGAAGCCCCACACCAGGTCTCAGCCCCACCGCCATCTGCTCCTTTCCCGGCCTGTATGCTCTTCACTGGCCAGGGCCCCGCAGGGGTCCACCATAACTGTTGGATTCCCGGGACCTGGGCCTACCCCTGAGCACACTGCCCAAATGCACCCAGCTGCGAGGGCCGATCACATGCCTCTGATCTGACGAGGTGGGCTGTGCCTGGCCGCTATAACTCTGCTGGACTGCAGGCTTTGTTGGAGCTGTTCCCCTGTGGCGGCCACGTGGCTGGACTCCCTTCGGTCAGTCCTGGATCCTGGACTGCCAGCCGGGTGCAGCCTCGGTCTGCCTTTCCCTTTTGTGCTTCTCTGGCCACCACCTCCCCATCGGGGCTGAGTCCTGGTCGCCCACATGGCCCTTCTTCTGGTGGCTCCTCTTCATCGTCCTCCAGGGCCTCCCGGCTCACACTCCTCTCCCACCGCTTACCAGCCAAGGGTCGGTCTGACCCGAAGCAGCCCAAGTTGACCTTTAAGCAGTGCCGCTCCATTTGCCAGGACGGCGCGGGTTCGGACTGCGGCGAGTCCACCACCTCTCTGGAGGCGCCTCCCAGTCTAGATGATGATCTGAAGACCATCATGCTGGATGTGAAGTTCACTGTCACTGGGATCGCCTCCCAGCTTGACCACCTCGGTGAAGGCCTGTGTGGACTTTCATGATGCCTGCATCCTCCATGTTGAATCTCGGGTTTCAGATCCTGAGGACGCCGCCACCCAGAACCATCAGAAACTCTTGCAAACTGACAAATTCAGGGCACTTATCCGCGAGACGAATGAGGACATGGAGGCCCGTTCTCGTCGGAGTAACCTCCCCATCATGGGGGGTTCTGGAGTCCACCAACATTACACGCATGGAGGACTTTGTAGAACAACTCATCAAGGAACTATTCAGCGACACCCTTTCAACCGCCTTCATCATGGCACACGCTCATCACTCCCTTGGCCCTCCCCCCGGCCCGTGGTTGCCCCCTCACCCCATCAGAGCCAAGTCCTTAACTTTTGGGACTGGGACGCAATCCTCAGGGCGGCTTGCGACATGGGCAAGATCAATCACCAAGGTAACTCTCTCTCTTTCTACCCGGATTACACCCTTACGGTCCAGGCTGCACGGCAGAAATTCCTCACAGACAAGCGCATCCTACAAAAACTTGAAGTCTTGTACTCCCTGGCCTACCCGGCGAAGCTGAAGGTTCGCCAATGGGCAAAAAATCTGATGTTCCCAGACCCGAGGGATGCCCTTACATTCGCCAAAAAGCTCAACAAATCCTCTCGCTCCTCTCCATCCAGTTCCCATGGCTCGCGCCGTGCTCCTGCTGCGTGCCCCGCATCCTCCGCCCTCACATCATCAGGCGCCATGACTGACGCGGTCTATTGGACATGGAATATCCGAGGTCTAATCGACTATCGGAAAGCCAGGCTCATTCATTCTCATCTGCAATGACACAAAGTGTATATTTATCTCTTACAGGAGACTCACCAACTACCCGGGACCGCCTCCCGTCTTTGGTCGAGGTATTGGGGGGAATCCCACTCCTCTTTCTACTCCTCATATTCATGGGGTATGACTATACTACTTCGCAGAGGTCTCCCATGGCAGACTTCTCAGGTACTCATGGATCCGGACGGCAGGTACGTCATCCTCCTGAGTTCTCTTTTTTCCCAACCAACAATCATCGCCGCAGTGTACAGCCCTAATCAGGATGACCCCTACTTCTTCACTAATGTTTGGCACTGCATTTCTTCCCTTGGTCCGGCGGCTATTCTTTGGGGTGGTGACTTCAATGTCGTCCTAACGGCCCCAATCTTTCCACCCATGGCCTGCGGCCCTCCTTCACTCCCTTCTGGAGTAAAACTCCTTTTATGACACTTGGTGCCATCTCTGGCCTGCGTCCCAGGAGTGTACCTGGTCTCGGGTGCTCGAGGCAGCTGGTCTCGCATCGATCTGGGAGGTCTCACCTGGGTCTCCTCTGCCACCTATGTGGCTCGCACATTCTCCGACCACTCGCCAGTGCATGCATTGGTTCGCTTCCCACACCTCCTGCAGCATGCCTTTACTTGGCGACTCCCCCCGAACGCCCTCCTGGATACCGTCTTCTGCGCCGACATCCACTTCGCCATCACCAACTATTTCAAGTTAAACACCAGCTTGGTCGATTCAGCCTCTACTTTGTGGGAAGGTTTCAAAGTTGTGATTCTCAGAGAGACCATCTCCAAGCAGGCCGGTGTCCTCCGCTCTATTCGGTCGTCCCTGGCCAAACTGGAGTCTGAAATGAAGGCGTTGGACGCCGCTCAGCCGACCAATCCCGGGACAGTGAATTTTGCTTGTTTGCATGAGAAACATACTGAATTTGTCGAGGAACTTTTGTTTCTTGGCAGGGAGGGATGTGCGCATTGTTTCGGCGAAGGCAACCGGCCGGGGACGACCCTTGCTAACCTTTTGCGCCCTCCTCGGGCCACGTCCTATGTCGCGGCGCTCCAGGATGGCTGCCACTCCAGGACCACCGACCATGGTGAGATCCAGTCTCGTTTCATGGCTTACTACTCTCAACTGTACACGGCCGGGCCCCCTCCCACACGCAAAGCCTTTGACTAATATTTCAACACTGTCTCGTTGGTATGGCTGGCGGATCTTTGACCAATACTTCAACACTATCTCGTTGGTATGGCTGGGGGATTATCCTCGGGAATACCTCGACGTGCATTTCACCAAGGAGGAGATACAGGCCGCCATAAACAGCCTACCCGATGACAAGGCCCCGGGTCTGGACGGCCTTACCGCCTCTTTCTACAAAACATTTGCAACACTTCTTGAGCCACACTTGTCTGCCATGTATAATGAGGCTTTTGACAGCGGTCTCTTCCCGCAGTCGCTGAGAGAAGCCATGATTACATTGCTCCTCAAAACGGGCAAGCCGGCAGACCACCGTGATTCTTACCGTCCACTTTCCCTTATTAATATTGATAACGAAATCTTTGCTAAGCTGCTGGCGGCTCGCCTGCTCCCTCTTATGCCCGTCATGGCCCTTCCGGACCCATCCAGATTTATTCCGGGCCGGGCCACCTCGCACAACCTCAGAACCATCTTCTCGGTCCTACACCAAATTAATCCCATATTGCCAGCCGTGGCTGCCCTTCTGGACGCCACTAAGGCGTTTGACACCCTGGAGTGGCCCTTTCTCTTTTTTCTGCTGCCACGCCTGGACTTCAGCGATGTGTTCATAAGCAAGATCTCTCTCCTCTACACACGCCCCTCCACACGCCTCCGTATTAATGGCCAGATATCGGAGCCCATACACATTGGGCGGGGCACCCATCAGGGGTGCCCGTTGTCCCCTATGCTATTTGCCATTGCAATGGAGCCCCTCGCGGCCAGGCCCAGGCAGCACCATACACAAAGGGGAATCATTTTCTCAGCACGCTCCCTAGTTGTCTCCCTGTACGCCAATGACATCACTTTGCATGTCTGGCACCCCAGGACAACTTTAGCCCTCTTGTGCAGAAAATCATATGCTTCGGAGGTCTGTCTGGCATACAGGTCAACTGGCGTAAATCGGTCCTGTTCCCTTTCACCGACGCCACCAGCCCTTACATGACTGACTTCCCTATCGTCTGGGCCTCGGGTCCCACCCGCTATATGGGCATTTGGTTGAGCAGGGATCCTGGACGACCTCTGGAGGGCCAATTTTGGGCGTGCAGTGGACTGGCTGGAGACCAAAATACCCCATTGGAATAGACTCCCTCTGTCCCTCGCTGGCCGTACAGCCATAGCCAAGATGGTGGTTCTCCCGAAATTTTTATATCTTCTTCTCAACTTCACTATCCCCCCCACAGCTCATTTCTTTCGTAAACTGCGCTCCCTGCTGATTTTGCTAGTCTGGGCTGGCAAACAGCCTCGGATTTCATATTAGATCCTCACTTTGCCAAAGGCGGCTGGCAGTATGTGTGCATCCGACTTCCAACTTTATGCCCTCAGCACCCAGGCCAGCTTCTTACATTTCTGGATACATCCTTCTCCGTATCAGCACCGCCCTGCGGTTGAGGCTGACATAGCAAAGCCCTGGCCGCTGACCGCTGCACTGTTTGCCCCAGCAACCCGCCCGCGTAAGGAAGAGGACACAGTCGAGACGCTGTGCTGGGCCTGGTCCGGCCTGCGTCATATGTCCTGTGCTCCACTGCTGTCGGCCGGCGCCATGTCGCTCGTGCGCCTCCCCTCCTTCCCGCCGCTACATCCAATGGGCATGGCTAGACATGCCTCCCGACTGGGGCTGTGTACATTGGCAGATCTGTACCCGAGTGATACCTTCTACTCTCCACCGGAGGTCGCAGGACAGCTGGACACACTACTGTTCTACCAGCTGCGAGCAATCTGCAGGGAACTACACCAGACATTCACCCAACCCCCGCCGTTGATGTCCCCCCTTGATTTTATCTACACATCTTCGTCCCCCGTAAGTTGGTGACCAAACTCTATGCCCTTACGCTAGAGTCCACCCCCATCTCCTCTGACTGTGTGCTTCCGGCCTGGGTCGAGGATCTGGGTATGGACATTGCCCAGGCGGACTGGCTTTACTGCTCCAACCAGACAAAGAAACTATCGCCCAATTACCGGCTCCACCTCGTGCACTTCAAGTACCTCCACAGGTTGTACTGCACCCCGGCCCAGCTGCATAAACTCGGGCTCGCCCTTGCTGACCGCTGCAAGCGCTGCACTGCCCCTGCCTTCATTCAATTGGCCTGGCTGTGCCCCAAGGTTTCCGAGTTTTGGCTGGCGGTACACACTCCAAGATCACCTCCATCATCGTGTGACCTGACCCGCCTCTATGCCTTCTGGATTTTGATAAATTCTGCCCGGACCCATCCCGGCGGCTGACCACCATGTTACTTGTCCTTGCTAGGCGTAGGGTTGCCATGTGCTGGGGCCGCAGGCCGGCATCCCAACTCTCCCAGTGGCTGGGGGATGCGGCGCGCTGCCAGAGCTTGTTGTCCGAATTTTGGGATTTAATGCATGCGCGGTCTCTCTCAGTAGATATATGGGGCCCTCTGGTAGCTTACCTTAGCACTCATAACGCTCCTGGTCCCGTTGCCTCTCCTGTGCTCCCCGCCGGCTCTCAGTCCACGGCAGTCACCGGTGCTGGCCGGTGACTGTCCCCTCCCAGCCCTGAATCTTTTCCCTGGACAGGGTCTGCTTCTATCTCCCCAGTGGCCTTCTCTCCCCCCCCCCCCCCCCACGCCTAAGTAATGCCCTCCATCAGCCGGGCAGCTCCTGTCTGGACTTGTGAATGTCTGTACTCCTGAGACTGTGATGACATGAGATTCATGCCTTGCTGTACCATATGCACTTATGTGATGCTTCCATATGTGCTGTAGATGTTGATTATATCAATAAAGGTTTCTTTTAAACAAAAAAAGACTCTCTCAGATCACACATCCCTCTGGCTTAAGGTGTCCTCACTAACCCACAAAAACTTTTTCCAAGACCTTGGATGATAAACAAAATAGCATTAAGAGACCCAACCCTCAAGGACCACATCAAAAACACAATAGAACACTACTTTGCAAAGAAGGACAATGATGAGGTCAATCCTTCCACAATGTGGGATGCAGCAGAGGCAGTGTTAGGGGGTGGCTTAATATAGCACACTGCAATATTTGAACAACTGGCCAAACAAATGAAGGCAGACCTAGAACTTCAGCAGCAGAGTTGAGAGATAAGCAGGGCGTACTGCTAGAACAATGAGGTACCTAGAAAAAAGGGTGATTTAAAACACATCTAAGTGAAATAAACAGCAAAAAAACTCCTATATAATAATTAGACCTATTATGAAAAGGCAGTCAAAGTGGACAGATTATTAGCGTATACGCAACAACAAGTTGCTACATGAAACCATATTAAAGCACTTCAAAAATAGGGTGATTGGTTGGTCACAACAACAGCTGAGATCCATACGGTTTTCCACCACTGTTATTCTGGAATGTATGACGTTACAACGCAGACATTTACAACGCATGCCTTTACAACACAGTTTATACATCGCAACATTCTTTACAACGTATACATTTACATCCCATACCACTTCAACCAATTTTTCAAACTTCATTTACACCGCATTCCATTACATCGCATTATACCTTTCTAACACACACCATTACAACGCATACCGTTACATTGCATTTAAGGTAAGTGTTGGATAGTGTAGGGTAAACATTACTATTCTAACTCCAGGGGTTGCAACAGTAGGGCAAATGTTGGATAGTGTAGGGTTAACAATTACTATACCAACTCCAGGGGGTGCAACAGTACGGTAAGTGTTGGATAGTGTAGGGGTACTATGCGTTGTAAAGGTATGCGTTGTAATGACATGCAAAGTAATGCCTCTGTTGTAGTGACATGTGTTGTAGTGTCATGGGTTGCATTGTAGTGACATGCAGGTGTTGGACAGAGGGCAAAAGATAGCTCTATTTGCAGATGACATACTCTGCTTTGTGACCAATCCAGACCAAACTATCCTGGCACTCCAGAAAGAGCTTGATCACCTTAGACAAATCGCAGGGTTCACAATTAATCACTCTAAATCACAGGGTATGGGGGTGCAGACCCACTTGCATTCATGTGATTACCTCTCCAGCGCAATGGTGTTTCATGATCTGAGACCTCCATAAGATACCTAGAAGTGTCCCTCTTGGTCCATACCAAGTACCTATACGAGAGAAATACACTCTGCTCCTCACTACACTCTTGAAAGACGTATACACATGAGGTGGAGTAGAGATCTTCTGGATGGGTAGAATGAACAGCTTGAAGATTAACTTCCTCTATGTACTATAGGCAGACCCTCTTACACTAATGAAACGTACACTGGGACATATTAGACAAAAAATGTTGGAGTTTGTGTGGCAGAGCAAATCCCTTAGAGTCACAATTTCTATCCAAACATTTCCCACACTTGACGGAGGCCTCGGAATCCCCTGATATCATGATGACGTACACATGGGCAGCACAATTTCATCCAGCTTTAGACTGGAACTACGACCCGGACCGGAAACCCTGGATACAAGTGGAGCAAACGTTCTGTACGGTCCCTTTTAAAGATCTATTATGGCTGCCTCCCTAGATTTGGAGAAAGTCCCAGATCCATCTTTCCATGACGAGGTATCTGTTAGGATATTGGCAATTACTTCTCCACAATAATACCTTTCCCAAGTATTCTTTCCCCTTAACCCTTTTGATTAATAATTCGGAATTCTTACCTGGTGTTATGGACCCCAGATTTCAGACCTGGAATCAGGGAAACCCCTCGTGCCTTAAAGAGCTCTTTGTTGATGACGAGCTCCAGCTTAAAGTTGTCTTATTTGAAAAATGACTAGTACATGGTCGAGATACTTTGAGATTAACAGAAGCTCTTCAATGGGTGGAAGGCAGGCAGACACACAATCAATTGTCCAGAATAGAAATACCCCTAGAATAAATTTTCTTTAACAATATGCAGCGTGTATAGGGATTTCATGGCTTCATCAGTACATACTAGAATTCTGTCCCCCCAAAACTCATTCCTACGCCATCAAATGGGAGAGCGACATGGGGATAGAAAGGTTGGCCAATACTTTTAATTCTATCTTGCAAAGGGTTGTAAATCTTCTATATGCACTGAATATGAACAGAATGCTACAAATTACTCACACAATTGTATCTTACTCCCACCAGACTACACAGGATGTTTGGTACTCTAGACACCTGCTAGAAGGGCTAACGGGCATGAGGTGCTCTTCTTCACACATGGTAGTCCTTTCTTCACATTCAAATCTACTGGTGGGACATACTCTCTTTCTGCAGAGCAATTCCAAACATTTCACTCCCGCATAACCCTTAATACCACTGCTGGGATACTATGTGGGTTAGGGCCTCTACCCCATGACCAATCCTAAGGGAAAGCTGCTAACTAACGTTTTACTAGGGGCCCGCCTGAGTACAGCCCAAATGTGCAAATCACTGCACTCTCCCAATCTCAACATGTTGTGGGGGAGTGTGAGGTCCATATATGGAGTAGAGAAGCTTATCACCATAATCAATGACAGAATGCATAAATACAGCAAATGTTGGAGCCCCTTTAAGACATACATAAAGAGAACAGGGTGAGGGGCACCATAATTATGATGTCTCAACTCCTGCCCAGCTCTGGTGTCTGTGACCTGTCCCATTCAGATGACGAGAACAACATTGAGTAAGATGGCCACTAATAAAATGCATTCATGACTTTATGCTTAATGTGTTGCATATTGTTGATCCCCTTTTCCATTATTGAGTAGATGTATGTGTTGTAGCTTTGGCCTTGGTTGTCTTACTGTAAGCCGCTAAATTACATCATGTCACCCCTTGTATGTTCCCATCTCAATTTAATCTTTAGCTTCAAAACTAAAATAAAGTTGTTAAAAAAGGAAAGTAAGTAACAGTGTATATATGTGTTTATCATGCCAATGTAGTATGTCCTTGGGTGCAAGGAATCCCACGCATCCGGGCAGACCTGGAAGTGGTACCTCAGTGACGATCTAGGATATGTGGTTTGTATTTTAGTCTTGGGCAGGAGGAGTTGGAGCAAGTTCTCTCATCTTAGTAGGCCCCTATCCAGTGCCCCCAAGAAAGCAGGCAGCGAGCCAATGTGACAGCCATTAAAGGTGGGTTGCTAGATACTACTGCTCAAAAGAGGGATCACCTGGTCCGTCCTGGTCCAGAGGCAACAGACATTTTTTCAGTGTTATCTGGCAGTGCTTGGATTCTCAATTAAGTCACTGGGTATACTGACATGTTAGTTAATTAATATAGTAAGTACAGGAGCATTAATATTGAAGATAGAGACATTTTGACCATGGTAACCAAGGGGAGATCCCCTCCAAAATTGAATCAGGGCATACAGCACGGGTTGGGTATGGACTGGGTTGCCCTAATATAAGTCGGCCTCGGTATGATAGATTCTGATCGCCAGGTACCTAACTGTGTGTTCCTTTAGAGGGACCAGATCTGTGAGTCAATGGGCTGGTGACTCTCATGAATGGGAAAACACACATTTTATTCAAAATAACCCGCAGTCCATCAGAATCATCAGATTCCTGCAAGGTGGAACCGATGGCTGTAGGTCCAAAACAAACATCTTTTAGATAAAGCATCATGTTGTATGCTTACATTGAAATTGCATGCACTATGCCGCCTTGAAGGATAGCCCAAGATTCACTTTCAGACTAGACTCGTACTACAAGGAGCTCCATTGTGATCTTAAAAATCAAGGGAGAGGGGGTATACCTGCATGGTACCCCTGTTGGAAGGAACGGAAACGAATATTATTTTGCTCTCGCAAACCTGTGAAGAGGGAGCGGTGTACAACAGTTGAGTAAGTGTAAGTAATCGCGTATCAACCTCAATTTTATTGAGGACCTGGAAGAGGTAATCACAATCTAGTGTATCGACCGTCTTCTGCAGGTCTAGCCCCAGGCAACCTGAATAGGGAAAATGAGGGGGAACTCTATCCATAATAACGAGAAGCTTGAAGATATTGAGAAAGGGATTGCACCTAGGAGCTGAACTATTTTGGAGTGGATAAGGTCCTGGGGTATTTGTAAATATATGTCCACTATAATTTCGCTTACGATAGTGTAGTCAGTGCCCCAAATTGCCAATGGCAGAATGAGTGGCACTAGAAACCTGGCAGCATCACCAGTAGTAGGCCTGAGAGTGCTGTCATATAATTTTGTAATTATGAATAGTATTTGTAGAATTTTAGGCATACAGCATCATGTCAGGCAGGCGTTGTATAGATACAATTGGGTCTCCTTGGGTATCCCGCGGAACGAGCCAGCCTAGCAACTTGCCAGTCTTACCTCCCTCTACTTACGTCATAGAAGTATATGCTGTATAATTAAGGCAGTGCAACTGTTTCTTTAAGAAGGAGTGCTTACTGCAGGCAGTTGTTAGCGCTACAACTCCATGACATAAAGCACCTAGTTTTTCTCCACTCAAGACAGGGACTGGACCACATCTACAAGGCTCCAGTCAAGCTTTTTGCACAATCTCATTATTGTACAGATACACCAACCCTTTATCACCAAATTAAATGAATCCCATTCCACCACCTGCAAGGAGGCAGTGCCCTGATTCTCTTCAAAGTAGTGGGTGATATGGTCACACAGCATAGCTTGTGAAACAAGATTTTACATTACGTCGCACAGGAGACTCCAAGTCGGGACTGGGGGATTCGTCTGGTCTACCATGAAAATTCAGCTGTTTGTACATTGTGGGTTAAGGTCACTCTTCCAAGGTAGCCAGTGTGTGCTGGTATTAGGGAGGAGAGGGGCAGTGGAGTTCTATGTGGTAAAGTTGGATGTATAGAACATGGGGCCCAAGTAATGTGAGTAAATGCGAGCAGTTGGATAATTCCGTATCCAAACATCAGTCAGTGACCAGTATGAGAGCCCATCAAGCAGGGTGCACAGCATTGTGGGCTGTGGGAACCTGTGGCAGTGAGAGTGTGTAATCTATCTAAATATAATATTCTACGGTAAAACCATCCATTGCACCACAGTGCCAGAGCGGATAGGGAAAAAGCTTGATTGGTCAGTGTTTGGGGCATATACACTATGTAGGAGGACTACTGTGCCATTTAGCCATCCCTCAACAAAGGCAAACCACCCATCCTTGTCAAAATCTGTGTTAAGCAGTTAAAATTGAACTCCTGCCCACACACAAACCAGTGCACCCCTGATATAAGCTGTGAAGATGGCGCAGATGAAGGAGCCAAGTGTCAACTGTTTACATTAGGTAACGAAGGCCCGATCCACTTCAGAACTAATTGTTAATACCCTTCTTGTACCTTAATATCCTTGTCCTGGGGAATATCCACATCCATTGTGGATAGGACCTGAGACTACTCACTTTTAGTTTAATACACTTTTATAGAGTGTATTATTCCCTATATATTATTAATACATTCCTATTGGTCCAGAATAAAGTAATACACATGAGTCTGACGAAAAATAAGGTGAAAAAGCAAGATTTATTTTTATTTTTACTCTTTCCTTTTTGCTCACTCTTACATCAATGCTTCATATATACATTCTCTTCATAGCCCAAAATGTGCCAATAGTTCCAAATACATAATTTGATGAAAATTAGTTGTAGTAAAGCCAACACATGTTTCATCCCCTTTTTAGCAATGCAACTCTGGGACTTTGTCAAGGCTGAAAACCTAAGGAGGCTGATATATATTGTTACCATCTTTGCTTATAATTTATTGGAATTTTTTTATTTGTAGTGTCTTTATTCTGATTGACATGCTATAGAGAAACGGACTGCATCCTGGTGAGAACACTTCACACGTGATATTAAACTAGTAAAGTGATGTTCCTAATATTTAGGTCTATATGTGCGGTTGGTGAGAAGTGAGAAGAATAGAAAAGTATTTTTTTTTAATTTAAAAGATGGGAGATTGGTCTATGCTATTTTTAAGGATTGTTGTGTTACATTATCAAAAAGCATTGACATGCATTAGGATATATTTGAATACAGAATGATACAGAATCAATCTTATGGTTGTCAGCAATATTAAATCCACAATGTAGGATATGGAGAAAAAAACTGATCAGTGGTATTTATTCCAATTATAGTCCAAAATAGATGTTTAACATCAGGCAGCCAGTGGCTTTTTCAAGGCTGTAAATGCACGGAGATCGTAGAACAGAGTGACTTCCATATTGTCATTAAGAAAATTATGCTCTAATTGTTACCAAAGAAATTAAGAAAAACAGGAAGAAAACACCAAAAAATACAAGTGTCTGAGTTTCGTGCATGAATGCATGGTTGACAAAGACTGCATAAATACATGTGACAATCACCAAGTGGTGAAATTGCTTAGAGGAGCTTATTTAGTGCACAGCTTGGGGTTGGCTGCCTGAGAGGGGTTGGACACAGAGACTGGCCATAGGCCGTGCACAGTGTGGGGGAAGAGGGGTTGGCTTTACATAGGTAGCATAATATTATTTTGCTTTAAAAAACTAGAAAGTCACTGAAAAACACAAAAGTTTAAGGCAATGTTAGAGTTAACCGAGAATTTCAGTGACAATGTTACTTTTTGAAAATAGACAGACTCTGAAAATCACCAGTTATAGTTGTCTCAAGGAACTAGGGGCCATATGCACGACCGTAAATTGCATGCAAAATGGCTCACGGGCATGTACAATCCCTAATTGCAAGTCGCAATTTATTTGCTATTTAGGAATTGTGAGTAGCTATTACGAAATAGTGTGGCAATGCAGTCGCAATTTGGAAGGGGTCCTTCCACTTTGTGACTGTCTCTAAAAATATTTTTTAAGGACAGGCAGTGGTCCCAGGGACCAATACATGCCCTTAAAAAAATGCAACAAAACCATTATATATTTTTTATAAATGCATCACGTTTTCCTTAAAGGAAAACAGGCTGCATTTAAAGAAAATACTGCTTTATTTTATAAGCAGTCCAAGACATGGTTGTCTGCTGAGCCCAGGAGACTACCATCCCTGGGAGGGCCTGTCATTCCCAATGGGCTTGCAAATTGTGAGAGGCTCATTAATGTTCATGAGCCTCGCAATTTGCGACCGCATTGGGAATTGCAAACAGTGTTAAACACACTGTTGTAAATGCCAAATAGCACCTCGCAAATGAGTCGCAATTTGAGAGGCACTATTTTGCAGGTCATTAATCTGGCCCTATAACTCTTGCCCTAAGGTAACTATAAGTTGGTCCTGTTGGACATAGTCCTCACTGCAGGGTCACCCCCAAAACATTTTGCCTTTTCCCCTACATTTGTTGCTGAATTTGTTTTTGTTGGCCTTCAGACTGAGTGCCCTTTACCACTGCTAACTAGTGATAAAGTCTGTGGCTCACTCCCCTAAACATGGTTAAATTGGTGGTTACCCCTAATTTGGATATTTAATCTACTTCTAGTCTTTTGTAGAGTGTCATGCCATATACCAAAAATAAATAAAAATCACAAAAATAAATACATAAATAAATTAAATAATACCAATAGGCCTGCAGCACTTATTGTGCCACTTACTTGAGTAGCACCTTAAAACATGTCACGGGCTGCCACTGCAGCCTGAATACAGTTTTGAACTGCCATAAAGAGTTGGCATTAAAACCTCCTTGCCAGACCTTATACTCCCCTTTTATTATATATTAAGTCACAGCTAAAGCAGGCCCTAGTTAGTCCACACAGCACAGTGTATTGTATTTAAGTTGCACATGTCCTGGCAGTTTAAAACTCTCACATTTGTTTTTCAATACTAAGCTGCCTACCCATCCCATGGGATAACATTGGGGGTTCCTTAATACAATAAATTAGCTATAATATCCAATTGGGAGCATGTAGCAATCTCATGTTTGGTGTCTTTGAATTGTAATGAAAAGTCTATTTCACAGCAACATCAAGTTTTATATTACAATTTTGAAAATTCGACATTTAGAAAGTTGAAATTTGCCCTTAGCCTTTTTGTGCCTTTACCATGTCATGGGTCACATGAACTAGATGTAACTGACATTGTGAATTACTCCCAGACAGTTACACAACAGAAGGATTATGTGTAAATGAATTGGCCATCTGTTGGCAGGATAGAGGGGTGAAACTGAACATAGCCCCACTGTCATGTAATTCCCACTAATCCATAGGATCTGAGCATTTGTTGGACGACATAAACTTTAGTTGAGGTGCCAGGACTGATTCCAAGCATCCCCACAGGATATGTCGGCCTAGAGACCAGCTAGTTTAAAGTGCTACCATAAGCCCCCAACCCTATCAGGGAGCGAATAGTTTCTGGCAACTCCTAAACATAAAAACCTTGACCCCTCAGGGATCGTGGTAACAGATCAGAACCTCTTACTCAGTCATGCATACTCTTTTGTTCTCAAACAAATATAAAGAGAATATACACTGAGATTTTTTCAGTATATTTATTGAACCAATGTTATTCTTGCATAAAATACACGTGCTGCAATAATCAGTAGACAGATCCAGATGAAAGTGATTACAAGCACCAAAAGAGGAAACAGTAGATTCAGTTCTATCATGGTGCTAAATCAGTGTATATATGCATGCATATAAACCAAGGCAGTAATCATGCGTACTCCTACTTTGGAAACCCTACTCCATGTATGTGCCCTAAGTGTCTGTAGATGTGAAGCCAAGACTCCCCCCAAAGGACGATCCACGCCCATTACCTGGCAGCAGAGAATGTAGGAACCCCTCTTGGTTATGAACTAGAAATCCCTCACGGAGATGTCAGACTGCTGCGTGGTGAAGTCTCAGCATGCAGGGACCCTCGGTGTCAGCTGAAGTGCCTCCTCTGCTAATCCTATGAGATGCTGATTATTTATAATAAAAAGCATCCTTGCGATGTACATGTAGATTAAGTAATGCTATAGATATGTAGATAGCCCTGTTGCCCAATGGATAAAGATAGAATGACATTTGTATATTGGTGCGTACCTGCTGTTTGAGGCATTGGGATAATGGTATGCATAGCCAGATGTGTAAACAGAAGTAGTTTCGGAGAAACTAATCCAGCATTGTCATGCACGAGATTATGGTGCATTGTAAATTGGGGCAGTAAGTCCCCTTGTGTCCTGAGAGTCCCTGGGGGCCAACTAGACCACCAGCTAACTCTAGTAAGAGCCACACAGCAGTGTTGCAAAGTGGTGTAAAAAGGGGGCATGACCCTGGACCACCTCTCTGCAAAGCAGCTCCCTGGCACTTACTGGAGGTACCTGGTGGGCTAGCTGGCCCCCAGGGACCATCAGGATTCAAGGGGGCTTTATTTGCCAACTTAAAACGCCCCACAAGGCACGTTTGCACATTTGTCACATCAGACCACGCCCTCTCCCATTCGGGAGAGGGCGTGCCATGCTCCCACCCTACCATAGCAAACAGCATTGTCCCGGGGGTGGGCACCCCGGGACACTGCAGGAGCTGGCCCTGGGGAGTGGCAGTTTCAGGGCGATCAAAGGCTCCAGGAGGGGGGCTGCATGGCCCCCCTCCCTCCAATTCAAAGCCCCAGGGAGGTGGTGGTCCACCAAGGCTCAGGGGTTCTTAACAGACCCGGACTTTTTCATAGTTATTCCCCCGGGTAGGTGGTAGTCCCCGGGCGTGTGGGGGGCCTCAAGCCCCCCACACTGGTATTTATTTATTTTTTTAAAAAGGGAGACCTGGGAGGTGGCTGTCCCCCGGCGCGGGGGCGCTACGTGGCCACCCGTGGTTTTATCATCCTTGCGCCGGGGAGGTGATGGTCCCCCGGCCTCGAGCCCACCCCCACACATAAGTGTCTAAGTGTCAAAGTAGGTTCTATGTGTCATGGAAAGTTTGTGGGTGATCCGTGCAGTGTGGACCATGAAATAGGTGCGCAAATCAAGGGTGTGTTTGAAATGTTAATTCCCATAGGAATGTTTTGTCAAACCTACAGCCCGAACAGCTGGACAGAATTAGACCAAATTTGGCAGACAGGTAGATGTTGTTGTGTAGACTGTGCTTTTTGTTACTTGGTGCAAATCCATTCAGAAGTTTTTGTGAAATTAAAACCAAAAAATATAGTGGTCAAATCTTGATGTGTTCGAGAAAAATTGCGAAAGTGCGCCAGTTGGAATGCTGTAATTGGCTGGATGCAACCGGAAAAGAAAGTTGCGGCTGCCATTTTGTCAATCGGAATGGTTCCTGGGGCTGAAAATCTCAGTGAGAGATAGGGGGTCAGAGTGGAGGTATTCTCACCCCATGTTTGAGAAATGGGAGTGTTAGTTACACAAGTTATGTGTCCAAAATCGATTTATTTTGATCGCATGCGATATATGTGATGATGACGCAACTGCATGTGCAGCAATGCATGTACCATCACGGGGACATCATTAATATTGAGGCGACATTGAGAATATTGATGAAAATATAAAAAATAATTAAATATTTGTACACACTTGCTGGTCCCTGTCACAGACTCAGGTATGCACTCACAAAGTCACTTAGACATTTATACACTCATTCACATACCTTACCTGCTAACACACTTATACATCCAGTCAAATACCCACTCGATACTCATGCACCCATTCAGGTACTCATGCACCCACTCACTTGGAGAGCGCTGCACCCATGAACAGACCCACACACAGTGACTCATGGGTCTACTTAAAGACCCACTCATATACCCAAACCCACATAGAAAGTCTTACACCCACTCACAGACCCTCCAGGGCAGTCATGTACCCACTCAGATACTCATGCACCCACTTGCAGACTAACTCAGAGAATCACACACCCATGCACAGACCCACTCAGAGACTCACACATCCACATACAGTCCCACTCACACATGCACATATGTACTCACAGACCCACTGAGACACTCGGACACCCACTCACACACCCATACAGTCACTCACATAATCTGCCACAGATACTCTCAGAGAGTTATGCACTCAGGCACTCACTCATACACTCATAGACTCACACACCAACTCATCACTCATAGACTCACCAAGACACTTGCCCTCCAAGTCACAGTCTATACCAGACACTCATTAATGCAGCCATTCACTTACCCACTCAGAGACTTAGGCTCTCACTCACAGACCCACTGAGAAACTTGTGCACACACTCACAGATTCACTCAGACACTCATTCACCCACTCACAATCCCAATCATAGAACCACTGAGAGACGTATGCACTCACTCACAGACCCACTCAGACATTCATGCATCCACTTACTCACCTACTGAGACATGCACTTAGACACTTATATACCTACTCACAGATCCAGTCAGACAGTCATATACTTACTTTCAAATGCACAAAGGCACACATGCACCTATTCACAGATCGACTGAGAGGTTTATGCAACCAAATCACAAATCCATTGAGACACTGATGGACCCAGTCATAGATGTCCTGAAACAGTCATGCAGTTAATTACAGAATCATTGACAGATTGTTGCAATGTCTCACGGATCCACTGAAATACTGAAACAGTGAATGAGAGACTTGCTGATACAGTGATGCATGCAGTCACAGGTTCCACTGAAGGAGTTATACACTGTGTTATAGACATATTAAGGGAATTATACATGCTATTACTGAGTCCTTTAGATATTAATGCGTTCAGTGTGTTGGTTATAATCTATTTTGTGGTTATAAGTTGTGTATGAGGTGGTGGTTATTGAATTCCTCCTTTTGTTTTGTCATTTTGCATTGTATTGGCGATGACTGCAGATACGATATAATCGCAGCACCCGACATCATCACGAAACAAAAAATCAGTTTTAAAGATGATTTTTATACAAACTCCCTAGAAATATGATTTTAAACAGTGCACTAATAAACCCCTATTATCTAAAATACTGTCAAATGTGTGCATATTTGTGTTTTGTACTTTGTAAATAAAGGCTTGATCGCCATGTTACCGAAGTCATTGCAACTCTCAAAGTAATCACTGATACGGGAAATTGGTTTAAAAGATTGTTTTTATAGAAACTCCTTATAAAAATATGACAGCCTTTGTGTTGAGAGTGTGTATAAGACAGCTACAAATAAGACTGTTTGCAGAGTTTCAGCTTGCTCAGAAAGACCCTGGGGTAGATTCACAAGGAAGTGCAGCAGCACGGCAACGCAGGCCCTTTGGATGCGCTACGTTGGGGCACTTCAAAAGCACAGGAATGCAACGTATTTACAATAATTTGTCACATTCCTGTGCTCTCCCCTGCGCTGGCGCACAAACAGCTGCCATGTGCTGGTGCAGGCACCCTTGCACCATGGTGCAAGGATGCCTGAGTCAAGAGAAGATGTTTTTTGTGCAGGAAGGGGCACCTTCCTGCACAAAAACAATCACTACTAAATGACACATATGGTCTTGAGCTTGGCGGGAAACATGGTGGCCTGCTATTGCACCATCCGCGAGCTCCATTACCTCCCTGCTGCTCATTACTAGTCAGAACAGCCAACAAGACTACAAACAACCTCTCAACCACACCTCAAATGCCACGCTGCTCCACCTCATTGTGGGCGCCGTTTTCTCCTACCTGAGCCCCCCCTCTGCAGTGCTACGAGGACGAAAATCCATCAGACACAGGCTCTCAGTGCCTCCTTGCTGCTTCTGAGCTCCGACGCAATTGTCGCGCTGTAGCTCGGTTTAACTTCCATGGCATTTGGAGAAGTGTCAGCACCTGTCCCCCAGGAGCGTATGCCCTGTTAGCGGCACAGAGGAAGAAAGAAGAGCCAAGAGATACGCCGTTGAGTTCATCTATGACCCCCTCAAAAAAAGGGCATAACCTTCGCGCCTCCAGGAAAGTAAAGTTTCCTGCTCTCAAAATAGGGACTGAGCAAGTATTTAAAATATCTTTAAAAAAAGGGAGACAATAGCTGAGTCAAAGGGGTATTTTCTTGATTCCTCTGTGCCTGCTACTTCCAATGGTGTAGAGAAAAGTATATATACTCTGAGGAATGCAAAATTTGGGGTGGGAGAGCCACAGGATAGATATCAAAGTGACCCAAAACGTAGATAGCACAAAAATAGCCACATGGGTCAGTCTGGGAGGTGTACTAACCCAAATACCCTCACAAGTTGTTGCACGCAAATCCACTAAACAAAGTGGTGAATCTATAGTAACTGCTTCTAACAATTCTGGAGAGAGAGTGAAGATTACTCCCTCCCTAAGATCATATTTTAAGATTAGGAATACTGAGGAGCCTCAGATCAGCCTACAGAGACCGCATAATGGAGTCTCCCAATCCCACCCTGTAAGTGGACCCTGTTCATCTCTCAGAGAAGCACTTTTCTTCCCTACTGAGCAATGAGCTGCTCGATTGACCCGCTCTATCCTGACAGGTAGGACCAGGTCCAGGACATATGTCCACTCTTATGGATTTTGGAAACCTAGAGGGGAAAACAGGAGAAGGCCGGAATGCAGAGGTTCCTAGCACATCAGGAAAGGAACAAGTTATGCCTGGTATAGACGTTTTGTGGATACTCCTTTCCCTCTCAAACAATATAAGAGAAAAATAATCTTTTTCAGAGCAAAATCAAACAAAAATACAAGCAGCATGCGAGGGGTTGGAAGAAAAGCTAGTTGACATCACAGAAAGACTTCTCAGTGTGGAAACCTCTCTTGGGTTGCTCCAAGAGGAGGTTACATCTAATCAGAAGGAAATAACAGCATTAAAGGCAGGAGAGAAGGAGCTGAGAGACAAACTTGAAGTGTTTGAAAATCATTTTAGAAGAAATAATCTAAGGGTCCTGGGTATTCCCGAAGGCATTGAGGGGGGGAATTTAAAGAAATTTGCAGTAGATCTCTCCTAGAAATGTCCTAATTAGATTTAGAGAACGACATCCAGAGAATACATCGTGACCCGTTTAGAAAACCCCTGGAAAAGGGAAAGCCCAGGAAAATCCTGATACATTTCCACACTTATACGATTAAAGAGCTAATTCTTTGAGCTGCTCTTAGAGGCAAACAATTTAAAAAAACAAGATTGGTCCTTCAGGATTAGATGATCTCAAAGGCTACTCCAACCCAACAATGGGAACTAGGAAAATACATTGAAGATTTAAAGGCTGTAGGAGCAACGGCGCAGTTGAAATTCCCGGCGATACTCAGAGTGATGTGGAACAATACAATGTATAACATGAGGGAGGTGGCTGAGGTTGAAAATGTAACGGTTAAGATCAAGTCTCACAAAGGTTCCTAATGGCTTTATTTCACTTTTTAGGACTTGCCTTGGCAGCGCATGCGCTGTCTCAGAGAGACCTAAAGTAATCTGTATGTTGTGTTAAATTTAATGTAATCTGTCTTTCTGGTTGCTATTTGCTTAGTAGTGGTAGTGTCGTTGTTATCTCCCTTTCTGTTGGCTGTTGGTGATTTGCTAACTTCGGTGTAGTCCCAATACAGCAGCGCCTAACTACTGTGTTTTTTTGCTATGCTTGCACTTTAATTGAAGTCCAGTGTGCCATCTGTTTTGCATGCTGAGGCCTGCCTTTGTAATTGGAGTCTCCCTCCCCCCTCCCAATCAGTCACCGGTCTCCAGCCGCCTCACAGCAAAGCCAGGCCTCAGAGTAGGGGCCACTTCTGTCTGTGTCTGCCCTGATCCTCGCAGCTGTCATGGCTGTGGACTGGCCTTTGTGTTGATACTGGAATTAATTGCTGTTTTGTTTTTTAAATACTATGAAAAAGCTTCATAAAAGTGCATTCCTTTTACAGACATGAAATACATTTTTACAAAGCATTTGCATTTGTATTTAAAAAGCTGAGCAGCAGAATGTAAACAGATACGCATGAAAGGCCCGTTGCAATCTTTCACTCCTCACCAGCTGAACCAAAATAATTAGACCCGCCGAGCAAGCCGCCCTCCCAGACTCTGAGATAGAGCAGTCTCGTATTTTTCTCACCATCAAGAGCACACCACTCGTTCACTTCCTTATTGTTAGGTTCTTGTTTCTCTCTTATTTTATCCAGCTTATGCCTGTAGGTGAATCATGATTTACACAGTAATATTTTTGGTGTTCCGTTTTAGTATTTACAATATACTTGCTGCCTTTGGTCACGATGACCCAAATTAGGGCTTTTACGTGGTATCGTTCTAGAATTTTAAAGACTTAAAGTTTGTAACTAGAAGCTTGTTTTGGATTGGTATTTGTTTTTGCTTTCTGTGACTAGTTTGAAACTATAGTTCCAGCACTGGATCCTGACCTAAGAATGGTGCACACAAAGTGAAATTTTGTTTATTAACCTACTCAATCTGACAGCACTTTTGGATTTTTAATAAAAACATGCTGAAACTAGCCCTTGGGAAACCCTCTAAGTGGCAGATGCAAATGCAACAACGTTTTATCGTCCAACTACATAATACAAACACACACGTTAAGATCAGTAAGGGGACTGAGAATATTGATTCACGCAGGACTAACCTACTGGGAATGCATCCAGTGTTTCCAGGTCTGAAATGACATTCCACTCACTCTGACTCCGGACATATAGAGTGGGGCGATTTTTGCAAAGTAAACATCCTCATAGTGAAAGCAGTTCAGAACAGTGCTTGGGGCAGGCCCAAGGAATACGCTGGCCCGCGGTGTCCCTGTGTATATATCTGTCACGGCTGGGTGAGTGGCCAGGTGGAACCATCCATTAGGCGTCAGACAAAAAGCTCAAATGTATTCTCAAATGCAGACACAGTAAAATGTTGACATTTACCAAGGCCAGAAAAATATGGCTGTGGTCATGAAAAAGTGGAAGTCACCCAATCCTCTCTGGACAACTGACAATGCCACAACCCTAAAACACCACAAAAACAAAGCTGAGAGGCACTTTTTAAAATAACATGTACTTGCTGTGCAGGGAGGTAGCCAGTGTCGGCTGCCCTAGAATTGAGGAAGGAACACAAGTAAGGCCCTTTCTCTCCACAAAACGTGAAGGTCCTTCTTGACTCTGCAGTACGACCACAACTATCGCTGCATTGCTGTAGTCATGAATTCTCATGCTGGTTCTCCTTTTTTTCAGAAATGATTCTAAATACCTTTTGTGACCAGAGGAGGGGGGGATAAAACGAGAGGCTTCAAATTTTGGAGCCATAAACGTGACCATAAAGCATCACTGCACCTTCTTTCCACGGCGCTGCTGCAGGGGAAGGATAAATTGATCTGTTATTCTACTCAGTCTTCGCCTGCCTGTGTTATCAGCTCTGTGTGTGAACCCTTTGCTGCCTGCCCTACATATTTTTCACGGAGGTCTGTCAGGAGGAGCACCTTGTGGGTGTTGTAGGCACATTTGTATCTGCATGCAGTGGCACATGATGTGACCTGCTTATCTATGACAAAATATCGACTACAAAATTATCTACCTACAAAAATATCGCAACAAAAATATCGATTACATTAATATTGAAATCCTATCTCTAACAAGGTAAGCACAAAAATATTGAGAAAAAAAAATATTGATGTCAAAAATATCGTTTTTTTAAAAAATATCATTTTTTGTAATAAAAAAATGGAATATTAACAAAATAATACTTATAAATGTAATAAATATAGTTAAAAATATATTATAATATTTAAAATTAATAAATAATGTTATAAAAACTAATAATAATAAAAATATATTACATAGTATATACTTCATTAATAATACCTCTAATTAATTATTTTAATAACTTATAAATAAATAAAAATATAATAAATTACAAATAAATGTATATACATCAGATACAAATATAAATAAAAATTAGTACAATTGTAAAAAAAAATTAAAAATTAAATACATTTTGGATAGCGTAGGGTAAAAATTACTATTCCCACTCCAGAGAATGCAACAGTAGGGAAAGTGTTGGATAGCGTAGGGTTAAAATTACTATTCCAACTCCAGAGAGTGCAACAGTAGGGAAAGTGTTGGATAGCGTGAGGGTAAAAATTACTATTCCCACTCCAGAGAGTGCAACAGTAGGGAAAGTGCTGGATAGCGTAGAGGTAAAAATTACTATTTCCACTCCAGAGAGCGCAACAGTAGTGAAAGTGTTGGATAGCATAGGGGTAAAAATTACTATTCCCACTCCAGAGAGTGCAACAGTAGGGAAAGCGCTGGATAGCGTAGGGGTAAAAATTACTATTCCAACTCCAGAGAGTGCAACAGTAGGGAAAGTGTTGGATAGCGTAGGGGTAGCAATTACTATTCCCACTCCAGAGAGTGCAACAGTAGGGAAAGTGTCGGATAGCGTAGGGGTAACAATTACTATTCCCACTCCAGAGAGTGCAACAGTAGGGAAAGTGCTGGATAGCGTAGGGGTAACAACTACTATTCCGACTCCAGAGAGTGCAACAGTAGGGAAAGTGTTGGATAGCGTAGGGGTAACAATTACTATTCCCCCTCCAGAGAGTGCAAAGTAGGGAAAGTGTTGGATGGCGTAGGGGTAACAATTACTATTCCCACTCCAGAGAGTGCAACAGTAGAGAAAGTGTTAAATACCATAGGGGTAAAAATTACTATTCCAACTCCAGAGAGTGCAACGGTAGGGAAAGTGTTGGATAGCGTAGGAGTAACAATTACTATTCCCACTCCAGAGAGTGCAACAGTAGGGAAAGTGTTGGATAGTTTAGGGGTAACAATTACTATTCCAACTCCAGAGAGTGCAACAGTATGGAAAGTGTTGGATAGCGTAGGGGTAACAATTACTATTCCCACTCCAGAGAGTGCAACAGTAGGGAAAGCGTTGGATAGCGTAGGGGTAAAAATTACTATTCCCACTCCAGAGAGTGCAACAGTAGGGAAAGTGTTGGATAGCGTAGGGGTAAGAATTAGTATTACCAACTCCAGTGAGTGCAACAGTAGGGAAAGTGTTGGATAGGGTAGGGGTAACAATTACTATTCCCACTCCAGAGAGTGCAACAGTAAGGAAAGTGTTGGATAGCGTAGGGTTATCAATTACTATTCCCACTCCAGAGAGTGCAACAGTAGGGAAAGTGTTGGATAGTGTAGGGGTAACAATTACTATTCCAACTCCAGAGAGTGCAACAGTATGGAAAGTGTTGGATAGCGTAGGGGTAACAATTACTATTCCAACTCCAGAGAGTGCAACAGTAGGGAAAGTGTTGGATAGCGAAGGGGTAAAAATAACATACTCACAAATAAATTACTTTTTTTAAATAATAAAAAACGTAACTATTAAATAAATATAAACCATTTACGAATACCAATACATACATATTAAAAACATGATTAGCAAAATATATTTAAATAAAACAATTATTAAAAATACCATTTAATAATATTTAATTACCAATTAATAATTAATTAACAATTATATATTTAACAAAACAATTAATTTAAAAACATTTTTCCTTAATTACATTTAAATTACTTCCCACCCTATTTCCTTATAAACCCACAACCCACTACAGAACATAATTATCAAATAATAAATTAATTAAAATAAATTACCAATTAATTAAAAATAATTATCAATTAATTAAAATTATTTAAAATCCCTACTAATTAATAATTAATTTACCATAATTAAATTACTTCCCACCCTATTCTCCTATAAACCCACAACCGGCTACAGAACATAATTATTAATTAATCAATTACTTAAAATTAATTACCAAATAATTAAAAATATTTACCAATTAATTAAAATTAATTTATAATTCCTACTAATTAATAATTAATTTAACAGAATTAAATTACTTCCCACCCTATTCCCCTATAAACCCACAACCCGCTACAGTACTAAAATACAAAATTACATAAAAATAAATTAAAAACATTATAAATACATAATAATATACACAAAAATAATATAAAAATCAATATTAGTAACATCGAAATTATTAACATCGATATTACTAACATCGATATTTAACACTTCGATATTACTAATATCAATATTAAATCTATCGGTATTACTTACCTTCTATATTATGTCCCTTCGATATTTAAACTTCGATATTATTGTATATCGATATTTAAATATCAATATTTTGTCTGCATACCCTCTCTGCTAAACGCAGATTACAAAATCTATTCACAGGTTCTGGCTAGAAGGTTAGACAAGATCTTAGGAGACATAGTAGGCACAAACCAAAAGGGCTGTATGAAGGGGAGGCAGCTCTCAGACCTTACACAAGATCTGGTGTGTGCGATAGATATGGCCTCTGTTATGGAGGGCCCCCTAACTGTTATCATTGTTGATACAGCTAAGGTGTTCGACAGAGTGAGATGGTCCTATATCTATGAAGTGCTAGAACAAAATGGTCTTGGTGGTAACTTTCTTCAGGCTATTCAAGGTATATATGCAACTCCACACAGTGAGAATCTTGATTAATGGCTCTCTAACCTCGCCCTTCCGGATACATAGGATAAATTGGCAGGGCTGCCCACTTTCGCCGCTAATATTTAATTTGTATTTGGAACCTTTGGCAAGGAGTATAGGAGCAGAGCAAAGAATCCCCTGTTTTCAATATGGGGAGTGGTATAGGAAAGAAGGGCTTTACACTGACGACCTGGAATTTATACAATCTAGTTTGGCAACATCTTTGCCAGTAGTCATGGAATCGCAAAACATTCACCCCCAGTCACAGATATGGGTTTAGTCCATCGTTATTTTGCTCACCAAGCAACCCCAGTTCAGACATGGCCATATGCAAATCAGTCTTGACCCTGTGCCTCATGGGAACAGTCCAGACCGAACTGCCAAGCCATATCTTCCCTGGACCGAAATGAAGCATCCTAAGACTGGCTTCTGGCTATCAGCTATCTTCAGTCTGGATAGCTTGACTCCAGTGGCGTGGTGAGCACGCTACCCACGTCTGGGCATACCCTTCCCATATAGGGTGAACAGCAAAACACACGAGATGATGGACGGATTGTTGCATCCTAGGACCGGTTTCTGGCTATCAGCCGTCTTCAGCCAATATGGCTTGAGTCCAGTGACGTAGTGAGCACGGGACTCACGTCTAAATTTACCCGTCCCACTCGGGTGACAAATGCAAAAACAACAGGTGATGGACAGAATGCAGAACAATGTCATACAGTCACCCCAGTACAGAGATTCCCATTCTCCTTAAACACCTGGATAAGACAGAGTTCAGATATTTAGGAGTGCAAGTTACTAAAGATTTGGATTGAATGGCATTAGTCACCTACACTCGTCTTATGCAAGAGACTAAAAAGCTTTTGCAAAACTGGACGGCCCTTCCACTTTCCTTTCTAGGAAGGGCTAATTTAGTCTAAATGACTAGTCTCCCTAATTGTACATTTATTTCTAATACCCTCCCTTTGTTCCTCAAATCAGCTTGGTTTAAAAAACTTAATGGACAACTTAGCAGTTTTATATGGAGGAGTAAGAGCGTAAGAATCTCCTGGAAAAAAAATAGGAAGAAAAAGATGCAGACGGGCATAGCTCTCCCAGACTTCCAATTGTATTATTGGGCTTTCGCCTTGAAGAACGTCAGGATTTTGTTGTTGACCCATAAGATATATGCCAATGAGATATCAGGCTCTAATAAGTAACCTAGTAGAAGAAGGCAAAGGCTTCTTATATAAATTTGGCCATGCATAATGTTTCAAAAAATTTAAATTTAAGTCGCTTATAACAGCATGCAGAATCTGGATTCAGGTTAAAAAGACTCTAGGGATTCCATACTATAGAAGCATGGTTTCTGGCCCAATCTGGTTTCAGGCCCAATCACAGCACAGAATCAGCCCTCCTCTCAGTGACCGATAACATCAGGATGTCCCTCGATAGAGGGGGCTCAGTGATTCTGGTGCTGTTAGATCTGTCTGCTGCCTTCGACACGGTGTCACATGAACTTCTTCTCGGCCGATTGAGAGATGTGGGTATAGGAGGTGTGGCCATGTCGTGGTTGCAAAGCTTTCTCTCGGGTCACTCACAAGGTGTTAAACTGGGCTCCCACTCCTCCACTCTAAGGGAGCTCACTAAGGGGGTGCCACAGGGCTCATGCCTAAGCCCCACGCTCTTTAACGTGTATGTGGGCACCTTAGCAAATATTATAAGATCATATGGGTTCACCCCGGTGTCATACGCCGATGACACCCAGCTTCTGTTTCCTTTCCAAACCTTCACACCCGCAATCCAAACATCTTTTGCGGATGGAATGAGAGCAGTGGCACATTGGATGGCACAGAACTACCTCCAATGCAACGTGACCAAAACTGAGGTCATGTTGTTTGGGGAGGCAACTCTAATGTGCTCCCCAGATTGGTGGCCCTTGGAGCTGGGACCTGTCCCAAGCCCCAAACAAACAGTTAAAAATCTTGGCATTAAAGTGGATCAGGCACTCCTACTTAAGGAACACGCTCGCTTCTGTGTGGTGGGGTTGCTTCATCGCGTCTTCCCTTTTCTGCCAGACAACCACAGAAAAACACTCATTCAGACCTTAATAATAAGCAAAATGGACTACTGTAATGGCCTATATATATCGGCAAATGAGGAACAACTGGAAAAATTACAAGTAGTCCAAACACGGCAGCAAGGCTAGCTCTTAATGCCCCCCCCAGAACTCCCTCCCGTCCCCTTCTACACCAACTCCACTGGCTGCCAGTAAAGCAGCGTGTTAAATTTAAAATATGTTGCATGATACATAAATGCCTGTTTGGTACTGGTCCCAAATATTTAAAGGCAAAATTTGTTCCATATACCCCCGGACAGACCCTGCGCTCCAGCAGCCATCAACTGCTTCAGGTCCCTAGAGTCAGAAGAGCCAGACAGGGTGGCCGAGCCCTCTCTTACAAAGGTCCTGTCCTCTGGAACTCCCTGCCCCCTGTGCTGAAACAGATCACTAGCCTTGAATCTTTCAGAAAAAATTTAAAAACATATCTCTTCACACTGCCTTAGACTAACTCTCCCTACCTTACAGCTAAAAGCTAATAGTGACTATACAGTAGAAGCACAAGCGCAGAGATATCCCTTCCGGGAATTGAATCAGGTGCTCTACAAGACCATAAATAAATAAATAAATGGTGCCAATCTGGAACTCCTCAGGAACACCGCTATGTATGAAGGATAGCCTAGTTTCTCCACTAATAAATGCAGGCTAAGTAAGGTGGGGCCAACTTGCTGAGAATGGCACAACACGAACATGGGCGGACCTAAGCCAGAGCACGGATGGAGTCGGAGGTTGAGAAAGAGTTATTAAAGATGCAAACCTTCAGCAAGGAAGTCTCAAAGTGGTATTGGGCACTGGTACACGGGGATAACGATAGTGGGCCTCTTCCCGAAGAAACCTGGAAGCTGGACATGCCGGGCTGCGATATCCACAACTTATTGCAAGTATCTGCTACTACATTATGGGCTGCAGTGATGTCAGTGCCACTTAGGAGAAATCATTTGTTTACCATGTACAGGGCCTACTGATCTCCCAAGAAACTCGCTAAGATGGGAGGGAACAAAAGAAGATGCTGTCCAAAATCAGCTGGAAAATGAAGATGATATACACCGCTTTTGGCAATTTCCAGCTATCCAGCTCGTCTGGCGAGATGTGGGTAAAGTATTAAAAAAAATCCTGGTTTGTGATTTTGAGGTAAGCCTGCCTTTGGTTATATTTGGGGCACAGGAAGCCTATCAAACAGTCCTGGCGAAAAACATCATGTATTTGTTATTTAATTTAATGGCTATTGCGCGCAGGGAAATCTATGTATATTGAATATCTGAGCTCTCCCCCCACGTGTGCAAATTGGCAGAATTTTTCAAGGCATATTGCCAAGTTAGACTGTCAGACGGGCTCTCCCAAAAAAGAGAAAATGTGGCCCCCCTTTATCTCTCTTCTCTTGTAATAAATGTACTTGCAATATAAACTGCCCAGATGGGACTTGGGATGTGTCCAGTCCAAGGATTAAGACAAGCTTACTGAGTTATCGAGAGTAGTGGTGGTTGCCGCTAGACCTCCTATCAAATGTAAAGCAGCTAAGGCCTGCTCCCCGGTGGAACAAACTTTGAAGGTGCATGGCACCCAGATCTTCCTTCAAACCTTCAGATAGATCTCACCCTAAGCCTTTGTCAAATATGAGGACTAAAAAAAAATGAAACAATCCCTACATTCATTTTCCTCTTTCAATGCGTGCTGTAGAATGCAACACGCATTGAAAGAAAAAAAAAGAGGAGAAATTAAAACATTTCTCCTTGTTGTGCCTTGCTACGCCACCCCTTGGGAGGGTAGCAATCAGACGCATTTCCAGATTTACGAATCCTCGAAAATCTGGAAATGTGTCTTGTTCCATGGGTGTTGTGTGGGAACACCCACAGCTACACCCATGGAACGCCCCTTTCACGCAAAGGACAGGAAAAGCCACGCACTGTGACTTTTCCTTTCCTTGTGAATATGGAGCAGTAAAATACCCCACCAGTACATCACAAAACGTGCTTGCGAATCTGCCCCCCTGTTCTGTTCATTTGTAAAGAGAACTCAATCAATTCTATAGATTAAAATGCATGTTACAATGCAGGTTGTTGTTGTAGATAGAATAGAGCCCTTGTTATGGTATCTGAACAACGCAGAAACAGTTTTATCAACATGCCTCCTGGCGTTGTCAATTTGTGGACAGAACTGGTTAGACCACTTCCATTTCTGTCTTTGGCAAATATTAGAGTACACCAAGACAGTGTGAGGAAAAATCACCACCAGTTCAGCAAAGGTATCCTTCATTAGGATATTCAGTCCTACTCCAGGTAATGTGTCCAAGTTGCCATCACAGTGCACAATCATGAGGTCAAAGAATGGTGAATCCACAATGCTTTTAACCACAGCTAGTAATTGGTGAAACTTGAATTCTCTTTGTCCAATCCAAGTAATTTTCACATTAGCCAAACCGAGGTCGCTGTTAATACTTCTCTTTCTTGCAGCCTCAGCAGCACAATAGGCATAGCTGTGACCGACAATCCACATTCATTTTGAAGTGAAGGAGCAATAGCAGTCAGGAGTTGGCTGGAGCTGAATGAGATAGTTTTCCAAATGAGAAGCAGTTAAAATGGAGTTGTTACTTTTCTTTTTTAAATATATATTTCATTGGATGCTGTCAGCATTTTATGTGAATACAGTTAGGTAGTGTGTTAGTTAGATGCAACAGCTAGAAGTCTATTTATTGGCTCTTGTTTTCAAAAGGAAATGTAATACAGACATGGAAATACTTTTGAATCTGTGGAGTAAACCCTACCTGCTGCAACTCATTTGAAAGTTGCATATTCCATCTAGAATGTGCTGTGAGCTTGTGACCTACCGGCTCCACTGGGTTGCTAGGTAGACTGAGCTAAGAGTGTATGGGGGAGGGTGTTCAAGAAACAGAACATTTGTTTTAGAGTTATGAGACAATTTAAGTAATGGTAAACTTTAATTTCCAAATCCGGACTTTGTAATAAACTGTTGCGCAGTTTTTAAATTAAAAAAGATATGAAGCTAAATATCTTTTTTGACTCCCATTTTGTATATGATTACTCTGTGATCATCACGAAAACATTGCGAACACGTGGAGACAGGAACCGTGTTTTGAATGAGAGGGAAATGGTTAACAGATGCTACCCATTCACAAGTTGAGGTGCAGTTGTCTAAAATGAAAGACATGTTTTAACTTGCTGTCTTTCTCATGATCATAGAGTGGAAAGTTGAAGAGGTTGCCATTGTATAGTTGCTTTCTATGAGAGTGGTGTACCATTCTTTTGCTTAGTATTTACACATTTTAACAGTGTTAAAACTATCCAGAAAGAGCTAAAACAACAAAATATTCTAGAAACACAATTCACTGGTATGCATATAACTTTTGAATTATTTAAAAATTGTTAATTGGAAATAAATATGTATGTGGGAGTTTGATAAAAAAAAAGAGTATCATAGTAATGTGAAAAAATATATATCAGATGAACTGTATCTGACAGATGGTATGTGTTTAAGATGTTAGTACTGTTGAAAGTTTCCAAGAGCAATGCCTTTGAAAATGACAATGTTTTAAATGTCTAAGCATATTGTGCAGAACAGACAGAGTTATATTATTTGCATCCCCTGAACTATTGTACTTTTAGTCACATTATTAAACAGGAGTAGTATAGTCATGAATAGGTAATAAGAAAATGTGCTGTGCCTGTATAAGAATTAACGATCTTCTTCTACTGGACACGGGTAAAAAAATAGGATGGTTGAATAAATTGAAAGAGCTGGTTCTTAAGTTAGGGCTAAGGGATGCTTGGGAGTCACAATCGCCGCCACCCAAGGATGTGATCAAAAAGTTATATTGGGACTGGGTAGAGAGTAATGCACTGAGGGTTACGGATGGGGGCTCACTCACGGACCAATTTTTGTTATTTAAATGTGTGAGAAAATTGGAGCCCTTCCTCGACCTGATAACCAAACCCTTAGATCGAGAACTATATCTAAAACTGCGATTTGGGACGCTTCCAGTGCATGACTTCACAGTGAGGTGGTCAAACTCTGGTGCCCCCCTGCGTTCATGCCCTGGCTGTGTAGCACCAACAGAGTCTGTGGCCCATCTATTTTTTGCCTGCCCAGCTTACAAAGGGGCGCGGAAATTTTGGCTGAAACCTGTTTGCAGGGAACTGGGGTTGAGGTGCCATAGCCAGGCACTTCGTGTACTCTCGACGGACTCTTCATCTTCCTTCATGATTTGCGGGGTGGCAAAGTTCTTGGGTAGTGCATGGATGACGCGCTCCCGTTTATTGAAATTGCATTTGGGGGGACCTACGGTCTGGTGCAATATACACTGGTAGCAATCTAGTGACTGTGGTGCACCTCCTTCTTTTATTTTATTTTTTCTTTTATTTGTATTTTAATAATTTTATTGGAGTATTGGAAATGTATTGTATATGTATTCTTTTATGGTGATCAAGTTGCCGAATAAAGATATTTCAAGTATAAGAATTATAAAGTAATAATACTTGTTGGGTATATATTTGGAAGTGTTTGTCAATATGACCATTTTGCATGTGTTTAGATGGTGAGATATGTTTTTTCTGGTTGCAGAAGGTTATATGTACGATGAGACTCTTGAGTTTACCTAAATATGTAGAGAACTATATAGTTTAGGAAATATGGGCTGAAGGTGTATATATATTATGAAAACACATATATGTTTACATGCTGATTTCTGTCTTTAAGGCTGTTGAAAATGTCATGTATATGGTGAAGGTGGTGCATTTCTTTAAACATGCTCTGTTTAATATTGAGTAGGTTAATAGTCCAGAATATCTCTTGAGAGTTCTTATGCCAGCTTCATTTGGTGTGTAAGGTTTCTTTGAGAAATACTTAATATATGTTTTAAAGACACAAGAAAGATTTCAGAAATGATTTAGGTATGACATTAAGAAAAGGTTTAGTGCTTAGAAAAAGAGAGAATAGTTGTTTTCAGTTTTAGAAACTTATTGATGCATGTGCACGCTGGGTAACAGAGCAATGTATTCTCCTGAAAAGCCATGAATCCAATTATATATCAAGTGTGGTATTAAGACTTCACTCACACATGGCTCAGTACAAAAGGATAGATACACTAAAACAGGTCGTTTCACAGTGACAGGTTGACTTAAACAATGAGTCACAGATAAAGTCATAACTGTTATGTATCTAACAACAATTGGGTACTTTCACAGTAAGCCAGGCACTAATCAGTCACTCATCTAATCAGTCACTCACTACTAGGGCATTCATTGAATCACTCATGCACTATCTACGCGCTTGTTAAATTACCCAGGCACTACAAATAAACTCTTGCAATCATGCATGCACTAATTATGTAGTCATTGAACTGTGCAGGAACTACCCATGCATTCATCCAGTCAACCAAGCAGTAACCATTCACTTATACAGTCACCAAGGCTGTCCCTATGCAGTTATTCAAGCACCCAAGCACAACCCATGCATTCATCCAAAACCACACTTACAACCCATGCACTCATTGAAATACTGAGGAACAACCCAGTTATGTAAGGAGTACCATTGCAGTGAACCTCTCACACATCCAGTACCAATGCACTCATTCAATTAGTAATACTGTTTCACTAATAAAATCACCCCAGTAGTACACTTGCTTTCATGCAATTAGTCAAACTTTAAAAATGGACTCATGCAATCATTCAGACACTAGTCATGCACTCTAATCAGCCAGCCACTATTGATGCACTCATTCAATTATCCAGGCACTAACCATGTACATATCTAAATGCCAAGGTACTACCTGTTCACTCAACCAAAAACACATTGGCAGTAGCCAGGTACTCATCCAATCGCTGAAACACTACTCATGCACTCATCCAATCTCCTAGGTGCTATGTATGCATGTACACAATTGTGTATGCACTATCCATGCACTCTACAAATCACCTATATACTTTGCATGCACTTCTGTAATCATCCATGCACTAGAGTTGCACTCATTTAATCATCCAACCACTATCAATACATGTATTGAATTGTTGAGGTATTTGTTATGCACTTATCTAATCATTTATGCACTACTCATGTACTAATCCAAACATCACGATAGTAGTGATATTCTCATGTAAACATGCAAGCAGTAACTATGCAGATGTGGAAAGACCCATGGTGTTCTCACATACTCAAGGAATCATTCAGACACTTCCTGTATCCTCAGGGAATCAACTGAACACTACATATGCACTCATTCATTCATTCAGGGTGTATTGATGTATTCAACCACAAACACATGTATTTACAAGTTTCAGTGAGGAATATGTAGTCTTGTAGAGACATCTGGTGAATTACATATGCAGTCTAGAGTGTGGGGTCAGTGGGCCACTGGTCCCATCCTTGTATGCACACTCAAATTCCTCTGTGTGTCACAGGGGTTTCAAAAAACTTTCAAAAAATAATTGCAATAGTCGGTTTAATGATGAATTTCTTTGTTGTCAATCATTAATATTTTTCATTTTTCATTTTTCATTTGCATAATATGATACCATCCTTATGTACATCCAATGCATTTCGGGGTTATCGTACACCCCTTCATCAGGGAAAGGACACTGTAAACAAAAGCATACGAATCATAAATGATGTCTAAATGAAACGTGGGTGCAGTTTAAATGGGCGCATGCACGGTAGTGGGACCTAAAACGCGGTCAGTGTTTTACCTACGGTGGAGGAGGTGAGGGTTGTTTATGGGGTTCACCTTTCTGTGACCCATTTATGCCCATGTGCGACAGAATAGCATGCAAAGTCGACGGAAATAGGCTTACGTGTATCATTCAGAATGTTCGCGCATGATTCTGTAAATAGAAACGTGGGGAGGGGTACGTTAGTTATCAGTTAATGGTGCGTCGGGTTTAGCGGTACCAGCATAATTCCCGATGGGTTGTTCGATCGGACTGACCTGGTGTTGGTTAGTAGGTTCCTCCTTTCATGGACGCTGGTTCTGGCGGAACGCCATAGCTCGCGTTTCGTATCATTAAAGGGACACGGTCACGTGTGCTAGCTGGAGGAAGGTGGGAGTGTTCTAGTCAGTTTAAAGGGACAGTGTGATATTATCGTGGGTACGAGTGAGGTTAACAGCACTCTTTGCATGTATTTTGAAGAATCAGTGAGCTATATGCTATGATAGAGATTAATGCGCAGATTTTTATATCCACTATTTCCAAAATTTAGATGTGATACATTTAAGTAGAAAAGTACTGAGATAATAAACACACCAGTGGCACAGTGGTAGAGAGGCAAACAAATAGCTCTTATGTACTGAAAGTACTTTTATACTTTGGTTGATGTTCATTTTAAAATTTGCTGCAGAAGGGGTAAAGTGGTATTTCACCGTCCATAAGTGAGAAATGAGATATGGTGAACCTGTGCTGTAGGAGAGGGTGGTATAATGTTAAAAGGTAACTAATAAATAAAGTTATGTGTTTTGCCTTTGTTTTTGTATATTGAAGTACGTGCATGTAGTAATAGGTAAGTATATAGCTAGGTTCCTCTGTAGATTTAAAACTGCAACATAACATAAAAACTGGTATTGTGTTATTTGTAAGCCAGTAGTAACATAGTTGGTACATTGGTTAGAGTAAAAATTATAATATACTTATATTGTTTACAGAACAATATATACATAACTATAGACAGTTAGAATGTCTACATAAGTTCGGAGGAAAAACCAACAGAAGCAACTAAAGTATTGCTGCGGAATTGACACAAAAGGCAGAAAAAGTGGTGAAAGAAAACAACTACTGGTAGGAGGACAAAGTAATTTCTTAAAAATATATTTGGACACCTGCAGAGATTTGAAAATAATGTAAATGAAAACGAAAGTATGAGAAACAATAATTGTGCACAAAATCCATATTAGAAGAAGAGGAAAGAATATAACAAAGGTGAACACACCTTAACCAGTTTAAAAAATCAGAGCAAAGATGTTTTGAAGTAGAGTTGTTATAAATATATTGAGAAATGTGCAGAACTATAGAAGAAGGATAGCAGCACTAAAACAGAAAGAATAAGTTGAAGTAGTAGTTGAAAAGGCCTTTCTTTGAAGAGGAAGCTTTTCATTTTGATTGGAAATAGAGTGAAGGTTCTTGACAAAATAGTGTTGTACATAAGGAGACAAAACCAGAAGAAACAATTAGGGAATAGAAGTAACTTTTGTACAGTGTTTAGTGGAGAATGCATACATACATCTAGTACAGAGGGTTTCTTTAATGAAAAAGGCTACCTGCAGGATAACACATTAGTTCATGCTATTGACGAAAAAGGACAATGTTATTAAATGAAGAATGGCACTCCTTTAGCGAAAGAGGTGATGGTATCTAGAAATGTAGAACAGGTTATTGCAGAAGAGGTACAGGGAAGGCATAGTCAGGCCCTCTATGCAAATGGTATCATAGTAGTGTTTGTTGTATTTGACTGCAATTCATTGATCTACAAATAAAATGTGTATATATCTTTCCAAGGTGATGTTTAAAACACAAAATAAGTACTTTACAAGGATTGGATCCTTGCAAGGTTAGAAGGCATGCAAGATTGCATGGACACTTGTCAGTACCTTGTTTATCAAAGGTAAGGTGGCAAGGTACCTTTCATCATTTCACGATGCTAGCTATACACCTCTCAACAATGCAAAGTTTATTTAGGAGTTTGTCCTACGTGAAGATTCCGACTTTATGTTTAGGAGAATAGAGCACTTTTGCATGGTATTGTGGCAGAGGGAGAAAAGGTTTGTGATCATGTGCAGTTTCATTTCTATTGTCCAGAACAGGACTCTAGGGAAAATGAAGAGTTGATACTAGGAGGTATTGCAGAACCAGACACAGGTATTATAGTTGATAGCTTTGAAGAAGAGATTACAAAATTTAGCACAATGTGCTTCGAAAGACCAAAGTATCTTTATATATATTGTATTGAGTCTTTCTATTATATTGTTTTTATTAGTATTGTAATGCTTTTTAAGATATGTGCAATATATCGAAATAAAGCTTTTTTTCCTACTTCTACTACTTTATATATATTGTCAACAAACTCACTACAAGATTAAAACATGGACTGTTGACTTGTGTTTAAAAAGTGAAAAAGAAAATAATGATAACTGGGAAAATGTTTGCTGTGTATTTATTTGTAGGGGAATGTTTTGTCTTGTCCACAAGGTTAGCTATACGTAAGTACTGTTACAATAAATGTAGATGATAATAAAATGCTAGCTAGAGCTGTGCATAACAAGTGAATACTGATCCTATTCCAGAAACACTTCAAGGTTTTAAATGTTTATGAGTCAATTCTTATTCAAAGTATACATCCATTGTAATTGTATTTGTAATTGTAGGCATTCTTATGTACCGCAATCTGCCACCCTATGGGTATCCGGCGCTCAGATATAGTAACACAACCATCGACTGAAGTAGCCAGGTAGACTAAACAGCGAGGAGTCATGCTTTAGGAAAGAGCCATGCTTTTAGGCTCTTTCTGAACTCAGAGAATCAATCTGTCTGATGCTCTATGGCAGCTCATTCCAAAGATGAGCAGCAATCGCGCTGAGGCCCTCCCCCAATCCTAGAACGATTGAATCTAGGGGTTACCAGCAATCTAACACTAGAGGAACGAAGCTGCCTCTTAGGGAAATACCAGGCAAACCTTTCCTGTAATGGGACTAGGCCCAGTTCGTGTACCGCTCTATACACCAAATAGAGTGATTTCAAGTGAACCCTTTCCTTGATAGGCAGCCAGTTGAGATCTCTCAAAGCGTGAGTGGAGGAGGAACCGCGTTGCCTGTTTAGCACCAGTTTTGCCACTGCAGACTGGACTCTCTGCAGCCCCTGAAAGATATACTGAGGGGGCCCCAAATGCAAGGAGTTGCAGTAGTCCAGTCTGCGCAACATTGCTTCTTACTACAAGGGAACGCAAGTCCTTGGGTAGAATTGGAAGTATCCGACGCAACATACGCATCAGTCCAAAACACACTCTGGCTGTCTTGTTTGCCTGTGTTTCCGTTTGGAGATTCTTATCTATCAGGACCCCCAAATTACGTATTGTGCTGGCAGGAGCCACGGGGTCCTCCTCAGAGGTAAGCCTAAACTCCACTGGTATATGTGTGAGCAGCTTCGCCGAGGAGCAATACAGCACCTCAGTTTTCCCTCCATTGAACTGCAGGGAGTTCCTTCGTAGCCATCCTGCAGTCTGTCGCATACACTCTTGAAACATATCCATGGAAACTACCTGTTTCCCTTCCATGGAGAACGCCAGTTGCTTATCGTCCGCATAGTTGACCAAGGCAACCCTGAACGATTTAATAATGTAAAACAGAGGCTGCAGATAAATATTAAAGAGAATGGGGCTAATAGCAGAGCCCTGCGGTACCCCAAAGACTATTGGGGATTTGCTGGATGAGAACGGTGCCAGGGTTACCACCTGCTGTCTCCCCGTCATATAAGACCGCAGCCACTGCAAAGGCCATCCCTTCACCTCAATTTTCTGCAGTCTCTCTAATAAGATTGAGTGGCTCACTGTGTCGGATGCGGCCGACATATCGAGAAGCACTAAAACAGTGGCACGCCCATTGTCGGCCCGCATATGCAAATTATCCATCATGGTGGTCAAAGCTGACCCAGTGCCGTGACTTTGGCGGAACCCAAACTGGTCCTTGTCCAGCAATTGATTTTTCCTCAAAAAAGCAGGATAAAATCCTGCTTACAGCCTTTTCCAAGATTTTAAATGGGAAAGGAAGGAGAGAGATCAGTCTAAAACTTGCCTAATTTGTCGGATCCAGAAAGGGCTTCCTAATCAGGGGTGTCACCAACGCCTGCTTCCATCCCTCTGGAATGGTACTTTCGTCTAGGGACTGATTACATATCTGTTGTAACCAGGGGGAGGTCGCTTGGCCGTAGGTCTTCCAGACTTTTCGTTGCAGGGGTCAGAGGGAGATCCTGAGGATACGCTTTGCGCCAAGGTGTTAAAAGTGAGATCTGTAAAAATCTGTAAGCTGTCCAGGGTGCTTAACTGTCCCCAATCCTCTTCCGCCGACTGTATAGAATTATCCTGGGCGACAGTTTCATTAGCCAAAAAAAAGAATCCAACAGTCTTGGACACTTTATCCGTGGGAGGAAATCTCATCGCACAATTTCTGTGAAGCCACCACCTTATTACCCAAGCTAGTTGGGGCAGAGAGGTCCCTGACGATCTTGAAGAGTGCTTTAGTAGCATTAGACTTGGGTTTAGAGACACCTCCTATGCATTCCTTCAAGAAGGCCAAAAATATACGTGATCATGTTGTAAGTTCCTTTCTGGACCCACTTCCTAACACTACAATATTATCACTCTGGAGCCTACCTCCCATCCTTGAACATCACAGATGCGGTAACTATAAAGCTTGCAATAACAGCATCCAAACCAAAGAATTTGTGTTTAAACATCACACAATCCCCCTCAAGACTTACACAAACTGCAATACATCAGATTTGATTTACTGCATCATTTGCCCATGTGGTTTGATTTATGTTGGTCAAACCCAGAATGGGTCAGAATGAGGATACTACAACATTGTAGCCGCATCCGCTGCAAAGTGGTTGGTGCACCTCTAGTGGATTATTTCAAGCAAGCTGGACACCCCCGGAGTGCTTTAAATGGATTGTTCTTGAACGAGTGTCCCTTGGACCTAGGGGGGGTAACATTGGCCCGATATTGAATATCCTTGAACTGAAGTGGATAACAACTTTTGACTCAGTCCTAAGAGGGCCTAATGAGTCTGATAGCAGCTGTACCCAACTTGCTATACTATAACACTTCTACCCTCTAACTGATTCTTTCTTCTTTCTGAAATATTTGTCTCTGATACGTCTTTACCTTCATGTTGCGAATGGTACACGTACTCGGACCACACACTTTCTTTTTCCAATATGATGTTGTCACCTATACAGAAACTATGTGGCCCGTGCCTCCATGTACGGTTCTCTGGAGCCCCTTGAGGGTCCATTAACGTTTTGTACATATACTCTCACAGCGCCTTTACCACCCTGCGTGGCAGGTTCGTGCAGTGAGAGGATAGTATGTTCACCGGCCCTCCCGGACACTTGCCACTGTAAGCTTGTGTACCTTTGAGATAATATCTGCATAGTGCGCCTTTACCATCATGCTCGGCAGGTATTCACTTTTCCCCGGCTACATTATTCCACTTTTACTTTGAATGCAATAACATAATAATGTTGCCTAAACTCGCAAGTGCTCATTGAGCATCAGCAAAATTTTTACTCGTTAGTCAAAAGGTTTTTTGGACACATGAATACCAATAATTTTCTTTCTCAACCGGGTCCCTCGCCCTATGCCAATTTCTCTTAATGCGACCCTTTGTACATTTCAGTACCAATTTCACATTAAACACTAGACCGCTCCACCGAGTTGCAGTACTTAGTACTGACGGCAGTTTTTGTATTCCTACAATAGACCATATCACCCAGTTTCAGACAGTCTTTTCGGTGAATAAGAGTCTTTTTTCTATGTCTGACTTCAATGTGACGCACGCTCTATCGGCCACGCCCCAGTTCCTACTTCATGTCCAACTACCCTCATGGGACTCACTTTGGCCAGAATAAGCAGTGGATTGACTCCCTTCCACAGGTAGGACCCCCGCTATGTCCCTCCCTTAAACATTACCAATTTGGGTTTTAACTCTTTTCTATGACCTTGGCCTCATCCCACCTAACTCTCGCCCCCCCCCTTTTTCACCTTCAGCCAACTGGCGGTGATTCAAGCCCGTATTCCCTTTCTACTCCAACCGGACAGGATTGGAGGCTCAGATGTATTCGTCCGACTTTCCAGTTAATTTTATGACCTATTCGCTGTTTCTACTTTACTGAGTGGACACATCTAGTTGCTTTGATCGGTAATCCCAAATGCTCTGCAGTAATGTGCATTGCATGATTGTTAGAATATGACCTTGTTGTCCCGTTTTTTATTCTCGACCTCTGTGTCCCAGGCATTAGCTTCATATATTTTCCACTTGCTTTTCAGTCCTGTGAAATTTCCCTACTGATGGCACGGTCACCCACAAATGATTTTGAGTTATGCAGTTTTCTCTTTTATTCTATTCTTCATTCGTGCTTCCCAGTAATATGAGACTTTTTTCATTCCCCCAGTGGACCATACCACCCTCCTGTTTTCCTGGTAGCCCAGTTGACTACCTTTGAGCAGTTAATGAGACAACTAGTAAGTTTGCGTATTCCTTGTGTGATTGGGTCTTTGTCTCCTGAGTGTGTCCAGGAGGTCTGCCTTGGTGTGGTTTGTTGGGTTCACATAATGCTTTGTAACCTGGTTGTTTTTTTAATCCATTACTCATCTCGTCTTAGGTACGCCCACTTTGGCGTTAATTCCCATTCCACCATTACTAGTTTCAATCCTGTAATTTGCCACATTCCCCATTTTAATTTATTTTATTCTTCTGCTCTTCACCCACTTACCAAGATCCCATGTGGACGCTCCTAATTGTGTGTGTTTTATATGCTCCTCAATAGGTACTTGCCCAACTGCCCCCCCTTTGTTTCAACCGTCCTGATGAAGACCCACCTGTAAGAAAATAGCCATCCCACACTATCCAGGGTCGAAACGTAGACTATCATTCCATGTACCAGCGTCTACCCCGCAGCGCAGATTGTACTGCTGTCTTTTCTGATGTCTGGTCTTCTGTAACAATACGAACATTTTTGATATTGATGTCTGGCTCCCCGGTGAAGCCAAATTAAATTGTGTTCATTTATAAATGAGTATGTTTTACATGTATCACGCTCCTAACGCAATCACACCTCCTACCACTTCACTTTTCCCTTCCCAATCCCCTTACCTTCTTGGGCACTAATGTTTACCGCGTGATGCCTCTATGCAAATGTAAAGTAATCTGCGGTTGAGTACTCTGTGATTAAACAACATGGTGCTCGCTCAAATCTATTGTATTTACTTTATTTTCTTTTGATCCATTAATATTTCTGCCCCCTCTGTCCGGGACCCCTCTACCTGTAATATTAGTACCATTAGAGGCTTTTGAGATAGAGTTAGCGTAAAAGTTAGCTTTGCACTCTAAAATAAGCTCCTTGTATTTATGCGCTACTCTCAATTCTTGCTTATCCACCTCAAGGTACTTCCTTCTTAATTTCATCTCTGCCTTCTTACATAATAAGCGTAGCTGTTTCAATTCATCGTTATACCAAGGTGCTGAGATTTTGTTTCTAATTCTTAGTTTTTTATCGGGAATAATTGATCCAGAGCATCTGTGATATATTTGTGATAGGTGTTGTAATTCTCCTCTACTGTAGCGGAGGCACTAAAGAGATTGGCATTAGGGAGGGTTAAAAGGGCAGTATTCTTTCCTAATTTCGCCCACTCCCTTCCTTTCTGGTAGACCACTAATTGATTGGAATTATCCACCAGACAAGGTAGCGTAATTTTGAAAATAAATTAAATAGTGATCCGTCCAATTTTGAGGTGTAATGTTTAATACTTCAGCTTCCAGTGGACTGGAAAACAGCAGGTCAAGAATGTGTCCTCCCTGGTGGGTGGGGGATTTAACCAGTTGTTGAAGGCTAACATTTGTACAGGTGTAGTTCAGGTCTCTCAAATGGTTTCCCAAGTTCTCGTTCTCCCACAGATTGAAATCTCCCAGAATGGTCATTCTAGAGTGTGCTAATGATAGATTGATGATAGTGTCCAGAAATGATTGGTATTGAATGGCGCTCCCTGGGGGTTCTATAGCATACCATTCCCGTGAACAGGCTACCTCTTGGTTCCTGCAAGTTGAAGCCCATGAGTTCTATCCCCTCAACCTCGTCGACCTTCTGGTGAACAAGGTTCAGCTCCTCCTTGAAAATCACTCCAACCCCTCCTCCTCTACCATCCATTCTTGGATTATGAAGGATTTTATAGCCAGCAGGGCTGGAAAATCCTACTTCTACCGCGGACTCTGCGCTGATCCATGTTTCTGTTAGGAACAGTTTGTCCAAGTTCATGTCTTCAATCAAAACTGATACTTCCACATGATGCTTGACTAACGACCGGCCGTCGATCAAACCGCATATTATGGTTTTATTCACGTCATACTTGATGGACCCCCGGTAAACGGGATATTTATGTGCCCTCTTACCTAGATCCAACAACTGTTACCTTGAATAAGTCACTCAGCCTTTCCCGCAGCCAAAACGGGCAGCATGGCTGGCACTAGGCGCATTCGAGTCGCGGATGGGCACAGACGGGCTTGCCTCTGGCGCACTTGCATTGCCCGAGTTAAATAGGTAAGCAAGTGTGGACCAACTCGCCACTAGTACGCTCACCAATATGGCGCCCAGAGAATGGCAAGTCCTCAACCAAAATAAAGATGGAGTGAAGGTAAAAGTTGTAAGCCCCGCTCGAGCAACAGGTGAGATGAGGTCCTTTTTACTGTGTAAGTATGCGGAGATTAATGTGACATAAAAAAACTTTATTAAAACATGTTTAAAAATAGATAATCTGCACTAGCGGTTAACGTATTGCAGGAGCAATTCACAGGCATTTAGCAGCATAAAACAGCCCCAATGTCCCTTTCCTCGAATACGACACCAGAAACAGTCAGTACCTTAATCTTTGTCACTGTGCGCTTGCGTTGCATGAGTTAAATAGGCAAGCAAGTGTAGACCACCTCGCCACTAGTGCGCTCACCAATATGGCGCCCAGAGAATGGTAAGTCCTCAACCAAAATGGGGCTAAAGCGAAGGTAAAAGTTTTAAGCCCCGCTCGATCAGCAGGTGAAATTAGGTTATTTTTACTGTGCAAGTATGCGGAGAATAATATGACATAAAAAAACTTTATTAAAACAAGTTTAAAACTAGATAATCTGCACTAGCTGTTAACGTCCTGCAGGAACAATTCACAGGCAGTTAGCAGCATAAAACAGTCCCTTTCCTCGAATGCGACACCAGAACCAGTCATTTCAAGCTACAACTTGTATGGAGCCAAAGACAGGCAAGTTAACAACAACAGAGATGCAGAAAGGTTTAGAAGGTTGAATACTGTACTGGATTAGTAGCATTTTCTCACAATATTCAGCAGGATGTTCAAACATTTTCAATGGTAATGCTAGGACTATTAGATATAGAGTATGTCTATAGCAATGAACTAGTTGGATTAAGTTATAATTGGAACAATTGTGCAACATTGTGAATTCACCTGTAGCCCTGAAATTATTTCAGAATGATTTCTCTATTTGACATTACCAGATTGTAAAGCTGTGGCATTTGAAAATGCAACCAAAAAGTCCATCAAGATATAATCTGTCCAACCTACAGGTTAGAATGTACGTGTACATTATTATTACAAACGTATAGGAGATATGTCATAGTCATGCTACACTGATGCAGAGTGGATGGTAGTAAATTAGAAACTTAAATTACAAACTTTGTAGTTGGACAAATTTCCATTTCAAAAGGAACTTTCACAACTATAGCAAACATATTTCATGAATCAGTTAATATAATCTCTACACACTACACAATATATAATATATTAAAGATGTCAAACAGGATGGACAGATGTCATTCAATTCAAGACTATGTAAAAAGCTAGCAAACTTATATCTGCCATTTCTAGAACTAAAGTTCTTAGGACAATTTAGGATAACAAAATGTGGTATTGTGTTGAAATGCATATGAGTTTCTGACACATTATTAGGCCTATTAGGGGTATTGTCTACAGCATGCTGTTAGATTGTTTGTAACTGAAGGAAATGAATTTATAACACAATATAGAACTATAATCCCAGGAGTCTTCAGTTTCCACTTCACCATTGTAACTTGTTTTGGTACCTAATATTCAAAATTAAATCCTAATATATTTTTCTTTATTTACATGTTTCCACAGTGCTTGAACTGCTGCACTAAAAGTAGAATAAAAATGAACAACTACGGTTTTTCACATTCTTGAAAATTAGATCCACACACTGCTTCCCAGCTGTTACGAATGGTGTTGTAGTTCATGCAAAAGGTAGCAAAACGCTTTAGTTCTGGTGACATTTAATTTACTCTTCTCTCACTTTAAGCTGGAACTTTGTTGTCAGGAGCATGGGTTGGCTGTCTGTTTGCTGATGATCCCTCTCCATTTTGTTTTCTGTCGAATTTTAAGTTTCTTCTTGTGGTATGTTTTCAAGTGGTACAACATACTGGTTGTACCACATGAATACTTGTTTTGCTGTGCCCGAAGAAGATGTATTCTCACATATGCTGCACCTCTCCAATTTTGTTGTGGTCTTTGATTTATCAGATTGAATAGTGAAACCAATCTCAAGCTTTGCTTTGTTTCTTCATTAGTGGCTCTTCATTAGAAGACTGTTCATGTGCAGCTGAGTTCTGCTACTGTTCAAGAACAGGATGTCAATGGTCTCTGTAGGCAAAAGGAGATTGAAACTGCACTCCAAGGCAGTTCTCTCCCTATTTGTCACTAGAGACAAAACAGTATGCCACAATGACTTTTCCTATTAGTGTACACTAATCTTATGAGGCCTATCCCAGGTGAGTATCTAACCCTGCAGTGTCCCCATTGTGTCAGGCTACCAGTGAGCAGTTACCAAGCTGTGCCCACAAGTAGTCTCCCACACACAGCCCATACACGTGTGCACATGTGCTCATATGTAACCATCCAAATGTCTCTTACTCTTGCAGATGTACAGCAGCCTTATTTTAAAAGGTGAGCATTAGCGGTAAACACACGCAGTCCTTTTGACATTTGATTGCGGTGGCTGAGGCACATGTTGCAAGACTCACCCACAGTAAAAAGCAAAAGACCAGGGGGCATATTACCAAGCAATAGCGATAATTATCACTATTGCTTGGTTAGCGGGAAGAAAATATCGCCGAGCACCGAGGATTTTTCCGCTGAGATACCTTGATATTATCAAGGTTTATCTCAAAAGCGGTAAAAATCCTGCGAAATGCATTAATATCGCTGAAAAATCAGCGATATTCATGCATTATCGTGACAATGCTCTTAGCCATGTTATCCACCTTCCATTGGATAACATGGCTAAGAACTGCTTTTAGCAGGCGTTAGGTTTTGGAGATATTCGCGCTTAGCGCAAATATTTCCAAAAGTTGTTAATAGGAGTTAGAGATGTTAGCGACTGTTTTCAGTCGCTAACATCGTGGCACGCCCACTTTGCATGTCATTAGCGATAATTATCGCTGACATGCAAAGTGGGCCCCTAAATTCCCGCTATCGCCTACCAGCTGTCGCTAACTGGTGTTAGCGACAGCTTGGTAATAGGGCGATAAAATTATCGCCGCATTAGCGGGAAAAAGTCCCGCTAATGCGGCGATAATGCCCTTGGTAATATGCCCTCAGGTGATCAAAAAAAGCTAAAAATCTGGGCATACTTAATGGTTCGAATCCAACTGCAACACGTTGGATTAGCACAGTGGCATCCATGCTGAGCTAGAACGGGACAACATCTTTGCAGAAAAGTAAATTCATCAAAGACCATAAACTGTCTCTTTTGTAACTCCATACTATGTCTCATATACAGCCTAAAAAATGGTCTACTGGAACTAAAATGTGCTTGATAAACAGCCTGTTCGAGCAATGGTAAAGCATACAAAATGCATGAGCATCAGTGGCTGAAGGGTGTCACCCAAAGTCCACTCTGTCTTTGTACTTCTCTGTAGTTCCAATTGTACTTTTGTAAAGAAATAATGCCATGATGCATACGTAAAAAGCAGCTTGGAGCAAAACATAGGAAAATGATTAAACCAGCAGGTTGATCCCATCAGAAAATCATAGCAGGATCATGTGATGTGATTGGGTTCTTATACAGCGCACTATCACTCCGAAGAGTATCTTGGCGCTGAGACTTCCTGTATCTAGCAGATGACAATATCTAGACCGTTCGTGAAACTGGAAAGGATCATATTAGGGTTTTGCATACTGTGTCTGGTAGTGAGTAAATCCATGTTTTTAGTTGTTTTCTGAAACTTACTTCTGTGTTGGCTGCACGAAGAGATTGGGGTAGTTTGTTCCATGCTTTCGAGCCAATCACAGATAAGGATTTGCCACCCTTCGTCGTCAGCCTGAAATTTGGGACGATAAGCAGATTTGATGAGGATGATCTCAGTTCACGTACAGGATGATATTGATTAAAGTATTTTTGTAGGTAGCCTGGGCCTTGGTGGTGAAAAGCTTTGAAGGAAATTGTCAGGACTTTGAACAAAATGCGCTTTTGTATTGGGAGCCAGTGTAGTGTGTCCAGCGCGGCAGAGGCTGAAGATGTTCTTGCCCAGCCTAGAACCAGCCTAGCTGCGGCATGCTGTACCATCTGCAGTCTATGGAGGGCAGATTTATTTAGCCCTGCATACAGACTGTTGCAGTAGTCTAACCGGGATGTACTCAGTGCCACTGCAACAGTCCGTCTGGCACTCAGAGGGAGCAGCTTGAAAATTTTCCTCAGACCTCTGATGATGTTGAAACAGTTTCCAGCTACTTCTCTGGTTTGTTGGTTAAAAGACAGAGTGTTGTCAAATTTAACCCCTAGATTTCTTGCTGCATTGATAGTATTGGATGGAAACTCTGCCTCCTTGGGCCACCAGGACTGAGGGGAAAAACAATTATTGGAGCCGAAAGGTATTATTTCTGTTTTGACAGAATTACATTTTAGATGATTGCTGGTCATCCATGCAAATACTGCCGAGAGGCATTCTTTCAGGGTGATTTCTGCATTCGCAACATTTTTATCCAATGTTTGAATTAACTGGGTATCGTCGGCGTATGCTATTGAGTCAATACCAAACGAGGAGATAAGTTTGATCAGGGGAACCATATAGAGGTTGAATAATGTGGGGCTAAAACTTGAGCCCTGCGGGACCCCTGTAATCAGCATTTTCTCCTTAGAGCGGAATTGACCTAGCATAATAACCTGACGCCTGTGTGCCAGAAAATTTCTGAACCACTCGAGCATGGTTCCTTCTATGCCTGCATTTGCTAGGCGATGTAAAAGGATAGCATGGGATACCGTGTTGAATGTTGCAGAGAGATCTAAAAGGATCAGGACCGCCTTTTTGCCCTGATCTAATGCAGCTCGAATGGTTTCGGTGATAGAAAGTAGGGCTGTTTCGGTCGAATGGTGTGTCCTAAAACCCGCTTGGCATGGGTGGAGGATTTCGTTCTCCTCCAGAAAAGTCATCAGTTGTTTATTTACACAGGATTCGGTCAGTTTACATAGAATTGAAAGAAGCGAGATGGGATGTAGGTTAGTAAGAGTGGCAGTATCTTTAATAGCTTTCTTTTGTAGAGGTCTGACTGCTGCTACTTTCCAGTTAGACGGGATCTCACCTGAGGAGAGAGAGGCATTAATGATGGAATTTATTCCGGGATTTACTTCATCTACTATTGCTTGCAGCAATGTAGGTGGACATGTATCAAAAGGAGATTCAGATTTCATAGTCGATATCGCCTTATGCTATCTTCCAGACTGATGGAATCGAAGGTGTACCAGCCGGGTTTTTGAAGGCTTAGATTGGTCTTGACATCAGATTTCTCTTGCTGAAAAGTTGGAAAATCTTTCGTGATAGTCTCTATTTTCTGAGAGAAGTAATCAGCTTTCTTATCGCATAGATTCTGTGACGGTGGGATATCTTGCGTTAATGCCTTGGGATTTCTGAAACTATTCACAATATTGAATATTTCTTTTTGTTTATTTCTTCTTGCTTCAATCTGTGCCGTATAGTATTCTGTTTTAGCATTTTTGATGGCGACATGGTATTGTTTCCGCCCTGTCGTATAAGTTCTTTTATCCTCTAGTTCATAGTAGCGTCTCCACTTTCGCTCTAAGATTTTCGCATTGAATAGCCGGTGGGAAGAGCATAGGCTATATCAGGATTCGACCATTCACGTAGCCATGTTTCTGTGATGAATAGACAGTCCAGGGCTTGTTCTGTGATAAGGTCATATATATGGAGAGCATTTTTACACATAGAACGTGCATTTATTAGCCCCCCTTTGATAGATATAGATTTGGCATTCCATTTGGGTTTGCAGTAGGGTAATAGTGTTAACTTACACTTCGGACAGCTTGTCGGGCCTCGCCAGGAGTCCACACTGATGGTATGTTGACTGTGTTTGGAGTGGGTGTTTAGGGATAATAGCTCCTCTCTTGACCAGATAATTGATGGGGTAAGGTGTTGAGCCCTAAGCCTGTCCCTAGCGCGGACGGGCGCAGACGGGCAGGACTTTGGTGCGACTTCAGCGCGACTTCGGCGCGACTAGGGCACGACCGCTGATCGCGTCCGCTGCGCAGAGGTGTGGCCATCTGTTTTTATACTAGCTTTCTCGACCGCTAGAGCGCTGGTCCTGGGCCGCCAGTTTTGTGCTCGATCCTACCACGTCACCACTCAGTACCTAAGTCGTCTGAGTGCGTGGCTTTCAGGAGCTTGAATCCGGTATGTGCAGAGATTAAAATTCTGTTAATGCGGCGCAAAACAACATAGAATAATTAAAGTAAAACTGCAGGAATTAACAGTGCTGACGCAGACAGTCTCCCGGCTTTCCGCCTCAGGAGCGTAGGAAGTCACACGGAGCAGCGCGTTTCCTGTTTTTATACTAGCTTTCTCGAGCGCTAGAGCGCTGGTCCTGGGTCTACCCCTAAGATGGCCGCCGGTTTTGTGCTCGATCCTACCACGTCACCCCTCAGTACCTAAGTCGTCTGAGTGCGTGGCTTTCAGGAGCATGAATCCGGTATGTGCAGAGATTAAAATTCTGTTAATGCGGCGCAAAACAACATAGAATAATTAAAGTAAAACTGCAGGAATTAACAGTGCTGACGCAGACAGTCTCCCGGCTTTCCGCCTCAGGAGCGTAGGAAGTCGCTCGGGGCAGCGCGTTTCCTGTTTTTATACTAGCTTTCTTGAGCGCTAGAGCGCTGGTCCTGGGTCTACCCCTAAGATGGCCGCCGGTTTTGTGCTCGATCCTACCACGTCACCCCTCAGTACCTAAGTCGTCTGAGTGCGTGGCTTTCAGGAGCATGAATCCGGTATGTGCAGAGATTAAAATTCTGTTAATGCGGCGCAAAACAACATAGAATAATTAAAGTAAAACTGCAGGAATTAACAGTGCTGGCGCAGACAGTCTCCCGGCTTTCCGCCTCAGGAGCGTAGGAAGTCACACAGGGCAGCGCGTTTCCTGTTTTTATACTAGCTTTCCTGAGCGCTAGAGCGCTGGTCCTGGGTCTACCCCTAAGATGGCCGCCGGTTTTGTGCTCGATCCTACCATGTCACCACTCACTACCTAAGTCGTCTGAGTGCGTGGCTTTCAGGAGCATGAATCCGGTATGTGCAGAGATTAAAATTCTGTTAATGCGGCGCAAAACAACATAGAATAATTAAAGTAAAACTGCAGGAATTAACAATGCTGGCGCAGACAGTCTCCCGGCTTTCCGCCTCAGGAGCGTAGGAAGTCACACGGGGCAGCGCGTTTCCTGTTTTTATACTAGCTTTCTCGAGCGCTAGAGCGCTGGTCCTGGGTCTACCCCTAAGATGGCCACCGGTTTTGTGCTCGATCCTACCACGTCACCACTCAGTACCTAAGTCGTCTGAGTGCGTGGCTTTCAGGAGCATGAATCCGGTATGTGCAGAGATTAAAATTCTGTTAATGCGGCACAAAATAACATAGAAAAATTAAAGTAAAACTGCAGGAAATAACAGTGCTGGCGCAGACAGTCTCCCGGCTTTCCGCCTCAGGAGCGTAGGAAGTCAAACGTGGCAGCACGTTTCCTGTTTTTATACTAGCTTTCTCGAGCGCTAGAGCGCTGGTCCTGGGTCTACCCCTAAGATGGCCGCCGGTTTTGTGCTCGATCCTACCACGTCACCACTCAGTACCTAAGTCGTCTGAGTACGTGGCTTTCAGGAGCATGAATCTGGTATGTGCAGAGATTAAAATTCTGTCAATGCGGCGCAAAACAACATAGAATAATTAAAGTAAAACTGCAGGAATTAACAGTGCTGACGCAGACAGTCTCCCGGCTTTCCGCCTCAGGAGCGTAGGAAGTCACACAGGGCAGCGCGTTTCCTGTTTTTATACTAGCTTTCCTGAGCGCAAGAGCGCTGGTCCTGGGTCTACCCCTAAGATGGCCGCCGGTTTGGTGCTCGATCCTACCACGTCACCACTCACTACCTAAGTCGTCTGAGTGCGTGGCTTTCAGGAGCATGAATCCGGTATGTGCAGAGATTAAAATTCTGTTAATGCGGCGCAAAACAACATAGAATAATTAAAGTAAAACTGCAGGAATTAACAGTGCTGGCGCAGACAGTCTCCCGGCTTTCCGCCTCAGGAGCGTAGGAAGTCACACGTGGCAGCGCGTTTCCTGTTTTTATACTAGCTTTCTCGAGCAATAGAGCGCTGGTCCTGGCTCTACCCCTAGGATGGCCGGCGGTTTTGTGCTCGATCCTACCACGTCACCCCTCAGTACCTAAGTCGTCTGAGTGCGTGGCTTTCAGGAGCATGAATCCGGTATGTGCCGAGATTAAAATTCTGTTAATGGGGCGCAAAACAACATAGAATAATTAAAGTAAAACTGCAGGAATTAACAGTGCTGGCACAGACAGTCTCCCGACTTTCCGCCTCAGGAGCGTAGGAAGTCACACAGGGCAGCGCGTTTCCTGTTTTTATACTAGCTTTCCTGAGCGCTAGAGCGCTGGTCCTGGGTCTACCCCTAAGATGGCCGCCGGTTTTGTGCTCGATCCTACCACGTCACCACTCAGTACTTAAGTCGTCTGAGTGCATGGCTTTCAGGAGCATGAATCCGGTATGTGCAGAGATTAAAATTCTGTTAATGCGGCGCAAAACAACATAGAATAATTAAAGTAAAACTGCAGGAATTAACAGTGCTGGCACAGACAGTCTCCCGGCTTTCCGCCTCAGGAGCGTAGGAAGTCACACGGGGCAGCGCGTTTCCTGTTTTTATACTAGCTTTCTCGAGCGCTAGGCCACTGGTCCTGGGTCTACCCCTAAGATGGCCGCTGGTTTTGTGCTCGATCCTACCACGTCACCACTCAGTACCTAAGTCGTCTGAGTGCGTGGCTTTCAGGAGCATGAATCTGGTATGTGTAGAGATTAAAATTCTGTTAATGCGGCGCAAAACAACATAGAATAATTAAAGTAAAACTGCAGGAATTAACAGTGTTGGCGCAGACAGTCTCCCGGCTTTCCGCCTCAGAAGCCTAGAAAGGATCATGTAATCCTCAATCCCCTTTATCCAGGTCCTGGTTTGTGGCAGAGATGTATAGTGGTCCGAGTTCACCAATTAAGCCCAGGGTGGTTCCTACTGGCCTTCCCATGCAAATTAATTCCAGTGGCCTGTGAAAATGGGTTCACTCATTGTTTATTGTCCTAATGAATGCATATGACCACAAAAGTTATGACATTTTTTACAATGAATATCAAGAACTTGGATGGAAATGCAGTTTGACTATTAAACTTGAACCTTTGATGCGCTTGCCATCAGAGTTCCAGTTAGACACCTTTGTAGTTTAAAATGGAGCATGTGGAAAACTGAATGGATGCAACTCACAAAGAAACAAGGACAGCGTAAAGTGCGCCAGAGCAGGAGAGATCTACTACAACTATTTTTACTAAGATATAGCTATACTGCATTGCATTATATGTTAATACATCTCACCCATGGTCACCCACCAGAGCACACCTCTGCAGATCAGTAAAACTGCCTGAGGTGGTTTAGTCATTTTCTCTCAGGGTGCAGTCTGGGAAAAGAACAAGACCTGCTCCCATCTGTGGAGAGACAACTTGCCCCAACACGATTGAAACATTTCACTAACAATGAGGATGATAGGCTTCCTCAATGAAAAGCAGTGTTATCCAAAGCACAAAAAAAATTCTTAACCCATTACATTTCACATACTTCAGCTCAATAAGACTGAGTTAATGGGGAAAACGTATTTGATCTGTCTGCTCCTCTCTTCCCTTGCCACTCTTGTTCCTTGTTTCCGATCTCCTTTCCTTTATTTATGTCTACCCCTGCTCATCTCAGTGCTTCATTTCTTTATAGTCACGGTTGCACTATATGCCCATGTTTTCATGCATACTGCCATTTTGTAAAGTAATTGGTCATGTTACAGGAAGTCATACTACTATGACATTGAAGAGCTGGTCATATATAGAGATATGGCACAGTTCTAATATTCATAGTGTCCATGTGATGCTCCCTCAACACCCAACCACTCTCTCAGCCAGTCACTCACTTGTTCACTCACTCACCCATTAATTCACAGCCATCTTGACACATCTAGCCTTGTTTTACTCACTTTCACCCTCTTCTACTGTCACTTTTTCTGTACAAATATCATTGATTGTGTACGCATTTTAGTTCCAAATATACAATCTAGTGGTAGCCCTGCTGACCCTTTTATTTTTTCTAAGTGTGATTTTCGCTTGGAAGAATACATGAACTATGTGAATGCTCCTATTGTGAGATCCCTTTTTATCATGTTCAGGCTGGGGATCCTGCTGCTCGCTGCTTTCAATAGTACATGGAGAAAAAGGGATGGCACGCCAACAAATTATGCCCTGTGTGCTGCCTGAGTGCCAAAAATTAAGAACACATTCCGTTTTTCTGTCATGTTTACGCAAAGCAGCACTCACACTGGATTGCTCCCCTTTGTCGTCTCCTCCACTTTGAAAACCACCCCTTGGCTCTGAGAATCTGCAAGTCAGATACTAGGTTCAGGGTTGTATATTCTGTTTCCAACTCCCTATGTTCAGTGTGGTATATTAGACAAAAGGCTGTTGGGCCAAGCACTTTTTAGGATACTGTTCCATAAACATTACCGCTGACTCGCAACTCATTTTCTACATGTATTGTGCAATATATTTAGCAAAAGCTAGTGGCCTGTGGGAATCCCCTACTCTGGTTTTACATACTAGGTGCTTGGATGGCATAGTGGTCCCTCGCAGAGCCCATGTTTTAGGCAACCAATAGAGGTGTTTTTCCATCAGGGACATAGTTGGGGAGGTACCCTGTTATGCCATATAACATGTGCATACAATACTACTACAACTATTTATTTTCTTCTGTATAGTTGATGTTTGAAATGTGGACTCATTCCCTTGATATCCTGGCCATCTTTTAGAGTTCTATTGGGGGCATATTCTCAAGGACTCATCGCCAAGGTATGAGCACTGTAGCACAGCAAAAGTGGCGAAAGAATTATTGCCCCATTCTCAAGCTGGTGCAAAATGCTGATATTGCCAGTTTTCCAGCGGTAGCTTCCGCAAAAATCATCGCCACGGATGAGAGCGACAAGTCACGCTAATGATATGCAGGGTAGGCGTTCCCATGCAAAAACACACGAAAACACCACTTTGCAATATTCTCAACGACCAGCCAGATCTGCCATCCAAAAACAGGCGATAAGGCGCGCTTGCAGCACGGATTTAACGCCTGCCTTTTACTGGTGTAAAGCAGGACGACTACCTGCAGTATGAAATGGAGGCCAGCCCAGAGCCACATCTGAAGACCAACACATGTCATTGAGACACTGATCATGCAGCTCGAAGACCCAAGAGGTCCACAACACCCACCGCCACCACCCCCATGCCCCCCAGACCTAACCACCCATACAGACTATCACTGAGGCAGAGCTGAACAGGACAGCGGACGTTCCAAAAACGGCATGGCCCCCCAGCCACACAATAGCAAAATGTGGGGAGAGGTGGGAACCATGTGTGAAGGAGGTAAGTCATCTATGAATAAGAATGCACAAAATGCCAAGTGTGGCGCTGAAGGTCCAGCGTATGGCAGTCCAGCGTAGGAGTGTGAATAAATAGGCCGGGACCCTGGGCGTGCTTTACTCCCAGGATGGCCAACACGTCTGCCGGGGCGGCGCCCATCACCCTGCCATGAGACTGCCACCATGACCACTGGCCTCCTCAGCAGATCACTGGCATCCGCGTCACAGACCCCCAGCTAACCCAGTGGCACAGCACCAAAAAGTTATGTTTGTGCAGGCTACTGCCTTCGACATTCACTGCAGTCAGCAGCGCTCATCATTCAGATCGAGCCGCGATTGCAGACGACGTAGTCCAGTAGGCAACAGACATTGCTACCAGTGCGGCCCGCCTGCTCCACGCATCATGACAGGCTGTGCACACGCTGAGCGCCACTGCTGACCTCTGCCTCCGGCCTACACTACGGTCAGCAGGGCTCACACACATCCAATCCATTCCTGACCTTCACAGACGACACATCATTGCAGGCTACACACCCCCGGAGTGCTTCAGGGGCCACTAACTCTGCACCACAAGTCAACGCCACTTGGCTGTGGCCCGCTGCTGACCTCTGCCTCCGGCCTACACTGAGGTCTGCATGGCTCACATACATCCAATCTATTCCTGACCTTCATGGACCGTGCATCATCGCAGGCTGCACACCCCTTGAGTGCTTCAAGTGCCACTAACTCTGTGCACCACAACTCATGGACCCTTTATGATTGAGTTACATGCTGTGGGCTGCCGACGCAACAATGTCACCTCAGGCAGTGTGGAAGACCTGGGACGATGATGATGAAGATGAGGCAGGTGTAACACACCTCACTGCAGCTGCAGCAGGAATATCCATAAGGAACACAATCATTGACAATTTCTTCACATGAGCATGCTCAGCTCAGGTGCCCCTACCTCAGTGCACCGCAAGTCACTGCCCCTTCTGATTGAATATTGGGTGACCTCTGTACTTGCTCCCGCTACCTCCATGAAGCTGTTGTTTGTGTTATGTTGGTGTTTTCTGTTTCTGCTTTAACAGTGATCACTTTTCAAGTTGTTGCTACTACCGACCATTCCCTGAGGGCTGGCTCACACTCACCCCACACCCATCCAGCACAGGCGTCACTGGATATGTGTTCCTGGTGATAAAAAGGGGCCGGGCACACATGCCTGTAGCCAGTTCAACTATCTATCCAAGTGTGTCCCTGTGGTCATTAAATATGAATGATGGCCCCGGCCCCTACCAAATTACATTGTGCTGTGGACAGTGGACAAAACCATGTCACCTCAGGCAGTGGGGAAGAGCTTAGGCATGTAGTTAAGTTATCCCACCTGTAAGCGACAATGTTGCAATGAAGCATGCATCCGGCGGTTGTCTCATACAAACGGAGTAATGTAGGAGCGCAAGACCGCTCGGGTTCCAGGATCATACATGCCAAGTGTTGTGTGTATCTGAATTGCCACAGCATGAGACAAATGCCTAGCCCAATTAGCAGCACCAGTTCAGAGAGGCATGTAGTCTACATCTGTGTCCACCCTATCCTTACCATAGGCCTACACTCATGTGGCCCACCACCTTCAATGGCCAACATCACAGTGCTGTTGTCAGGCTTGTGGACATGCGCAGAGAGGCATGACAATACGGTATGGTAATAGTGCAAGTGATGCAATCGCGCAGTGCACATAAGTAAATGGGTTCAGGGGGAGGGAGGAGCAGCTGTGAGGCAACGTAACACACAGTGATGCTGCTCATATGCCACGTACAAGGCATGTTGAAAATGAATCCCAAAGTCGCACTCATCCCACCCCACCCCCAACAAGCCACTTCACATTTCATGAATGCACTGAACTATCAGGCGGAAGCACATCTGCACATCCGACCTCGGAATTGCATGCGCCCCGCAACCCCTGACAGATATTATAACAGCTGAAGCCGACTCCCACAGTACACACAGCCCAACGAGAGAACAAAGTATACAGACCCCACACACAGGAGTCCTTGCTCGAAGTTATCTTGCATTGAACAGCTTTCACACTTACTCCCACAACGTATAACCGGTGCACACTAAAAGAACTCATTGATCCGAGATATGACATTTCATCCACAGAACTGGCGCAGGTCAGAATAGAGCCGCTTCAACAAGAGCCACTAACGCAATGGCCAAACATCCCGGACACATGCACAACCCCTGTCACGTGGAACTGTTCTGTGCACGAATGCCGCATTTACTGGGGGCACTATCATTCAGTTACAACTTAAGTTTCCGCCTTGCCAACGTTCAGCCTGTGTTGCATTGTCGATCGTGCATATTAAAGTGGTCCATGGATGTCCGCCAAGCCAACAGGACGGTAGCTGGCGTGAGTTTTGACAAGTGTGTGCTCCCCCTGTTGGCCCATGACCAGGAACGTCACCGTGATACATGTTTATGTGATGCCTTGATATTTGGCATACATATTTTCAGCTGGACCTGGGAGATTACACAAATCCTCGTGTGCAGTGACCACATTGAACCGCTCCCCTATTGGGCTGCAGCACATCAGTCCGGACCTGCTAATAGATCGCCTCGTCGTCCGGTTTGATGAAGTGGACAACGACCTCATGTTGGAAATGTTAGCCTACAAAGCTGCAATCGCTTTCATCGATGAGTAACTACGTACCTGCAGTCACAACAGATTGGAACACATTGCAAATGTCCCGACACCTCGCTGCATCTTGGAGATCTGGTTAAATATCACACGACAACAGTGGACGTGGCTGCATTCACCTGGACTCCCAATACATGAGCGGACATCAACACAGCTTAACACACACCTGTAAAAGGTGAGACACTCCCCCGGAGTGGACAGCGGTGCTTGGCAACGTTCCTCATTCTGACATACTGCTGCATTGGTCTGCATGTTGTGACACTTATCTTGCCCGTACTGACAAGCATATGCCAATAAAGTCTACGCACCGTCAACTGTGATGAGTGTTGATTTGAATGACAATGTGTGTCTCAATGCTTATCTGGGTCACAGCCATACGGGGAACATCACTTACAACGCATTTTTTACAACGCACTACCATTACATCGCAACCATTACAACGCATACCATTACAACGCATTGCGCTGGGGGGCGCTCTAGGATAGGGAATATATTTAATTTACTATCCAACACCTTCCCTGCTATCCACGGGGACTGGAGTTGGAATAGTAAATTAAATAATTCACTATCCAGCGCCTAAAAGCATTATGCGTTGTAATGGACTGCGTGGTAAAAACCGCATTGTAAAGGCATGCGATGTAAAAGCATGCATTGTAGTGACACCAATCCCAGCCATACATGTGCAATAATAGCATAACTCTGGGAGTAGCTTCTTGTGGAACCACTGTCCCTACATTCATCCATACTTTCATTCTTGATAGATCATGGCCATGACACATATGTATGAATTGGAATGTTTTATTCACATTCAGTGGAATGTTGAAGCTGGACCAGTACAGGGCCATGCAAACCCCACATTACATTGTTGTGCCCTGGAGGGCCAGCCAGAGTCCTTTCGGGATTGGCTAGTTCATAGGCAGTGGAAGACTACAGTCCGCATTGTGATTGCTGTGCCATTGGTAACCAAACCAAATATGGCAGTCCATGTTGAGGTCCAAGGTGAGTGTTGCTCAGTGTAAAGGGGGAGAGTGGGAGGTGTTATTTCAGGGCATGATGCAGAGAGCAGAACCAAGCTGGACCCGGTCATATGGCGGAGATGAATGCTACCACTTTATTCTAGCCACTAAGGCAGATTCATCATCATCTTTGTCCTTTGATGTGTCAGGTGCCTCACATGCAGGTGGTGGTGTTTTGTCTGCATCACTGTGTGGCAGTGACACATCAGGGGATGGAGGTGGAAAATCTGCTGCACTGTGTGACACTGACACCTCAGGGAGAGGAGATGTGGATGTAGTAGTAGCACCAGCATCCATCCGCACCGGGACTTGTGGTGGAAATGCCATAATGAGGATCTGCAGGGCATGAAAGATCACAGCTACATCTCGCTGGTGTACAGCCGTGGCAAACATTCTTTCCACCTGCATCCACCCCATGTACTCCATGATCCTCCACATGTGTCCCAACTCCCAGGTGACATTTCTGGAGCCACTCTGACTAGACAGTTGTTCTTAGCTCATAGTCATGACTCCAGCGATGTCAGCCATGGCTTATTGTAGAGCAAGGAGCGGACAGTGGGTGTCCGTTAGGGACTGTGAGTGGTCCCTGATGGGACTTCTACACCCACGTATGGCATCTAGTTTAGCTGCCATGAGGTCGAAACCCACCCGCAGCTGGTCAGACATCTCCTCCTGGCACCCTAAAACAGGGCGTTGGGAGGCCATGTGTTGGTCGTGGGCGTCCTGGGAGACAGCAGTGGTGGTGGGTGCTTCCTGCTGTGTGGTCTGTGCAGGGGGTGGGGTCTCATGGATGCAGCTGTGCTGCCCTGCTCCTATAGGTGGGGTGCCGGAGCTGTCCCTGGGCTGTTGGAGTGCATCGCTGTAGATGTTCGGGAGGTCCTCTTCATCATCAGTACCGTGTTGTTGGGTCTGCTCTGCAGGAGGTGTTGATTCTCCCTATTCAATGTGAAGGGGAAATGCAGATTGACATTGTGTTCACATATATGTTCATGCATAGTACAAGTTTACTGTCAGACTGCATGGCAATGTACATTGTGCCTGTTTATGAGGAGACGTCTATTTGAAGCGGGAAACTTTGCATTTCTACACCATCAGGGATGTGAAGCGTTACTTGTACATTGTCATCTCACAGTTTCCTGCTATGCCAAATTAGAATCGCCATTTTCTACACACAAGCGGACGCGTGTGCTGCATTGTGGGTGAGTTGTCCCTTCGGCTTAGATTTGGCTGGCCCTTATCCCTTTCAGGCGGTGTGCCTTGCACTTCTGTGCTTATACAGTGCTGAGATGTTGCAGACTTGCGTAAATTTTGCTCTTGGTCAGAGTTGTGGCTCTTGGCCATTGTTTGCCCGCAGATGTGCTACACTTACTTGTGTATATGTGCCTTTGTGCCCATGTTACCCCGTCCCCCTAGTCCCTGGTCGTTACTCACCCTGTTGCTGTTGGCTCAGGTCATGTTGTGCAGTATCCAGTCCCCCAACTCCTGCCACCGTCTCCCCAATGATGATCCCAGGCTGGCCCTCTGTTGGACTTGTGGGGTTCTGGTTGTCCTCTGTACTTGCTCCGGCTACCTCCATGGTGCTTCGCAGTTGTTTGGGTCTTGTTTGTGTTTTTGGTACCCAATTTCATAGTGATTTTCCCCAACTGACTTGTGGACTTGCAGGCGTGGCGCTGCTTCTCACTGGATTTTTTATCGCAGTTGTGCCCATCTCAAGTTTTTTCATGTTGGGGTTTAGATTTTTATCGCCGTCCAGGAACTTTTATCGCAGACATTTGACGCATTGTCAGGACACTATTGCATATTACTGACCTGTTTAGAATACGACGTTGACACTGAGTTATTTTCCCGCAATGGACAGTGATATGAAAGATTTTCGCAATGATTATCGCACGCTCTTGAGAATGTCCTCCTTGGAGTAATTTGGACCCTTTAAGACCAGGGTGATTATGGAAAGGGGCGACCAATTCGGTCCCCCCGAACGTATGGTCGGGTGCCCCGATCCTCCCGGGAAACCATTTTGGGCGGGGGGCGTGTCTCGGCTGGTATGCCCGAAGCGGCGTAGCCGGGGCACGCCTTTTCCCGCCCAAGAGGGGTTGTCCTAGACACTTACACCGTTGGCCACGTCCTGGAGGCAGGCCGAGGGAGGGTACACGCCCTCCCGAGGAAGAATAAAAGAGCAACAATCCGAAGAAACATCCTCTTGTTCCTGTGCGTGGAAGCTGCACCTCCTCGTTGCACGTGAGCCCTCAACAGAACAAGGAGCCAATTTTGAGAACTTGTAATTTTTGTGTTTCTCTTTTCAGCGATTTCGAATCTTTGAATCCAGGACCTCGTCGTGCAGCAAGTTGCGAATATCTGACGACAATGCCTGGCAATAAGGTTGGAAAGAAGGTTGGAACCGAGCAGATGCTTCGCATGCTGGTGAAGGACATGGCGAACATGAAAAAACAGATGGCGGCAATGAATAACGCGGGCAGACCGAAGAAGGTCATCGGACCAGCATTGCCGGGAGTGGTCCCCGCAGGGAGAGGTAAAAGGGCCAGGAAGTCACCCCCGGCAAGCCCGGTTAGTCCAGTAGAGGCCCCCGTTCCGACCCCGGACGCGGGACGACCGATCCCAGTAGTAGTTACGCCCAATAATGAGGGGGATATGCCTCCGGAATTGGCCGCCCAATTGGCAGCATGGCTGGGGAGAGATACAGAGGGCACTACGGCGCCAGGAGATACGGCCGAAGATGCCAGGTTACTAATGAAGCAGTTGCGGCAATCGAGAGATGCTGCCAAGGCGAATCTTCCTATTGTTTCCCCTCAGGTTCCCTCGGAACGACCGGCGTCTGGCGTTGCAGCATCAGCAGGATCAGCTACTGATTCGGGTAAGCAGCCGTTACCGATGGCTGGGGAGGGTTCTTTACCCTCGAGGAGGGAAAGGGTGGTCCAACATATACCGCTGGCCACGAAAGAAATGATTTGGGCTGATAAATATGTGAATATGTTTTCTCTCTTAACTGACCACCATGAGATAGAGCATGTCAAGAGCCAGAAGGACTTGTTGCACCCGAGCGTATGGCGCGCAAAAATGGCGGCATTCAGAGTGGATGAGACGATTTCTAATTGGGGCAGGGCATTTGCGATGTTCACTGCGATCATGGGGGAGCGTAGGCCAGAGGTGTTGACTGAACTGGCTTGCTACCAGACACGTATAATGGGTTTTTATGAGACTTATGAAGGCAATCAATGGTTGGGTTACGATAGTAAGTTTCGTAAGGCCAAGGAGCACGACTCATCTCTGACGTGGGATTGTTTCGACTCCATCTCATGGCAGAAGCAGCTCATACCGGGTACGACGAAGTCGTCTTTGCTTGGCGGGAATGGTGCGGAGCCCGCCCGCCATTATGCGGCGGCGCCCTTTCGAGCAGGCACCAATAGTGACCAACAATCGAGGAATGGTGGGAATTCGGGTAGGAAAGGGGTCTGTTGGAGCTTCAACAGAGGCAAATGCACGAGACCACAAGGGACATGTAAGTTCAGGCATGAGTGTGCGGGGTGCGGACAATCTTCACACCCTGAGAGTTCGTGCAGAGCCAGGAATGGTGATACAGGGGGTAGAGGAGGGGCCAAACAGGTCTAACATCGACCGAGGGGCACCACTACCTACCCCCGTAGACATCATGGCAATGATCCCTTGGCTGAATGAATACCCTGATCATGTCTCCGCTGGGGTGTTGCGAGACGGTTTTTCGTATGGTTTCCACATCCCGGCGGGGAATTTTCGGGGGCAGTCCCAGTGTAAGAACCAGCTATCGGTTCAACAGAATACGGCGGTGGTGCAGGCTAAGATTGCAAAGGAGGTTGCCCGTGGCCGGGTAGCAGGCCCATATGGGCAACCGCCAGTCGCTAACTTCATTTGTTCACCGTTGGGAGTAGTCCCCAAGAAGGACCCAGGTGAATTTAGGTTGATTCATAATTTGTCGGCTCCGAGGGGTCTCTCGGTGAATGATGCGATTGACCCTGGAGTTTGTTCAGTGCGGTATGCATCCTTCGATGAGGCCGTCGCCATGTTGAATCGCCTGGGGCCCGGAGCGCTGATGGCCAAATCAGATATTGAGTCAGAGTTCCGGTTGCTCCCGGTACACCCGCAGGATCAGCGTCTGCTAGGTTTTATGTTTCAAGGACGCTATTACATGGATAAATGCATGCCAATGGGTTGCTCCATCTCTTGTGCTTATTTTGAGAAATTCAGTTGTTTTTTACAATGGGCGTTCACCAGAGCTACGGGCTATACGCAGGTTATGCATTACCTTGATGATTTTTTGTTCTTGGGGACAGCCGATGACACGGGATGTGCAGAGGCTTTACTGAAATTTTGCGATCTCATGAAACAATTTGGCGTGCCGTTGGCACCAGGGAAGACAGTGGGGCCATCTACTTCACTTGAGTTTCTTGGAATAGAGCTTGATTCAGTGGAGGGATGCTTCCGTCTGCCCAGGGAAAAGGTAAATAAATTTAGGGCCTCGCTAGAATTGTGCATCAGCAAAGAAAAAGTGACTCTCCATCAGTTGCAACAAGCAGTGGGCCAGCTTAACTTTGCCCTTAGAGTGATACCGATGGCCCGCCCCTTTTCCAACTCTATTGCACAAGCCATGGTCGGTCTCAAGGAAGGGCACCACCGCACAAGACTGTCTGCAGAGGTTCGACAGGATATGCGCATATGGTTGGCATTTCTGGCGGATTTCAACGGTCGCGTCGTGTGGAACAAGCCACCAGCTTCCTCCGAGGAGCTGGGTTTATGGACCGACTCGGCGGGGAGTGTGGGATTCGGCGCCATCTTCGGTAATCGATGGTCGGCGCAAACATGGCCGACGTGGTGGCACGACAGTGGACTCACAGGTAACATTGGGTTTCTTGAGCTGTTTCCCATTTTTGTGGCCTTAAAGACATGGCCAGACGGTTTTCGTGACCGCACAGTGGTGTTTTGGTCCGACAACATGACTGTGGTCGAATGTATCAATAATCAGGCAGCACGCTGCAAATGGATTTTGAGATTACTGAAGGAAATTGTATTACTGTGTTTGAGATTGAACGTCCACTTTAAGGCGAGGCACGTGCCGGATGTACTGAACCAGGCGGCTGATGCACTCTCTCGTTCCCACATGCAGGCCTTCAGGGGTTATCTACCTTCAGCGGACTTGGTGGCGGCACCATTTCCCGAAGTTCTCTGGTATCTCGGTGCCCCGGATTACAGGACCTCGTGGGAGCAAGCCTAGCACCCAGGACAAGGAAGGCATACGAAGGGGCGTTCCGTTCCTATTGGTCATTTTTTGGTCCAGCTAGGGGGGATCATTGGGGGCAGGAAGAGTATGTCCTGAAGCTCCTAGTGTCACTCCACCAGGCAGGCCGATCAGCGGCAACGGCCAATACGCACCGGGCCGCCATTGCTTTCATGGCGCAGGCGCATGGCATCAAGGACCCCACATCGTCCTTTCTAGTAAGGAAGGCACTGCGTGGGTGGCTACGCCTCGAGGGTCGTAGAGGGGACGTAAGGCGCCCGATCGGGCTAGAAAGATTGTCCCTGTTAATGTCCGTACTCCCTGCAACATGTTCATCCCAGTCAGAGGCAGTGCTGTTCCAGGCCGCTTTTGCATTAGCTTTCCATGGGGCTATGCGGGTAAGCGAGCTGGTAGCAAAGAACAAGCAGGATACGGGGGAGGTCTGTGTCGAGAGCACATTCGGATCAAGGGTGATTCAATGATAATCACGATAGCCAGGTCCAAAACCGATCAGGGAGCTATCGGGGACAGTGTGATTGTCCAGCGCATTCAAGGGTCCCCCACGTGCCCAGTGAAATGCGTGGAGGCATATTTGGTGCAGAGGGCAGTATCGTGGGGGGGATGCTTGCTGAGACATACCGACGGCACTCCGCTGACCAGGTTTCAGTTTCAGCGGGTGCTAACAATGGCAATCGCGGCAGAGGGTTTGGACCCGAGCGATTTTGGGACCCATTCCTTCCGGATAGGGGCTGCTACAGAGGCTACAGCCAGGGGTCTGAGTACTGAAAAAGTGAAACAATTGGGGCGTTGGTCCTCGAACTGTTATAAAAGGTATGTGCGGTTGCACATGTTGTGAAGCCAATGTCATGCACTCACGCTTCTTGTTTTCTGTTTGGTTTACAGTTTCATGAGCAGGCTTTGCGGGGCGGACTGTGCAGTTGACCCGACACCTGGGGACCAGCGGTCAAAGATCACCGGCTGAGGGAAGAGTGGTGTGGGTCATTGGCCACTCATACGTGAGGCGTGCCTGGGACGTATTCAAAGCAGGTGACATGATTCACGTAGCTGGGGAATACAGGTACAGGGTGACCTTCCACGGAAGGGGCGGGCTCTGTATTGACCAATTTCAATGTTTTATGGAGGGACTGTTAGGGCGGACAAGGTCACCGCCATCTGTAATCATAGTACACCTGGGAGGAAATGATTTGGTGACCATGGGTCGACGAATACTGCTCGAGCAAATTCTATCCAATGTTAGTTGGTTGGCGAAGAGGGTCCCTGGGTGCATGATAGCATGGTCACACATGATTCCCAGAAGAATCTGGCGGGGGGCCCTCTCTGTGGCAGCTTTGAATCATTCAGTTAAGAAGGTCAACAACAAACTTAGTAGGTTGTTTCGTTCAGGACAGTTGCATTGTATTCCGCATGGATGTATTCGGGGGGACCATATGTATCTCGAGGATGGGGTCCATTTGTCCCGGGAGGGGAATGCCTTACTCATAGGAGACTTCATAGCATGGTTAAGGGGTTTGTGAGTTCATGACCTTTAGTAGGAGTTTGTGGGGGGTCCGGATAGCCGGTCAACTATCCGGCCTGTGGCGGTAAGGTCATGATCGGTGAGCAGTAATTGGAAGATCCCTTGAGGTGGGGCGCCACCCATTATGGATGGGAGCGCCCGGGGGGAGGTGGCCATTGGCCCCTCACACGGGGAGGCGGCACCCTTCTGAGTAGGGGGTCGTCGAAAGGGAAGGCGGTTATAGGCCCCTCCCAGGGGAGGAGGCGGCTACGGCCCCTCCTATGAATTTCCCGGGGCCAGGACATCCGCGACGGCGGATGTGGTAAGAAGTGTGGGGTGGGAGGGGGGTCTACGCTACCTTCTAGACACCTCACACGAGTCCTCGGACGACCACCAAGATGGCGTCGAGTTAATAAGGGGCCCCCGTTAAGACAAGGGAAATTGGAAGTTGGCACAGAGGTACAGTCCTCTGTGCGCCCGCCCCACACAAGTGAGGGGGGAGTTCTGGTATTAGGGATCTGACACCGGTTACGACCTTGCCGTTGGCCCGTAATGTTAGGATGTACAATTTTATTTAGAGAGTATGCATTTGCAGGATGTTTAGACTCGGCTAGGAGAACCTTTGTATTAGAGATTTGTTAAGGTTAGCCAATAAACATCGTAATGTATAAATGAAAATTGTACATAATATGAAACTGTTATTTTAATGTTTTAATTTTGTTTCATATTTTAATAAATACGGCCGGGAGGGTAACTCCCTCCCGCCTTCCAAAAGTTCAAAAGCTGTGTCCGTCTTCCCATCCTTGGGGATTTGTGTTGGGAGGGGGTGACGGTTATCCCGGCCATATGGAAAGGGGCGACCAATTCGGTCCCCCCGAACGTATGGTCGGGTGCCCCGATCCTCCCGGGAAACCATTTTGGGCGGGGGGCGTGTCTCGGCTGGTATGCCCGAAGCTGCGTAGCCGGGGCGCGCCTTTTCCCGCCCAAGAGGGGTTGTCCTAGACACTTACACCGTTGGCCACGCCCTGGAGGCAGGCCGAGGGAGGGTACACGCCCTCCCGAGGAAGAATAAAAGAGCAACAATCCGAAGAAACATCCTCTTGTTCCTGTGCGTGGAAGCTGCACCTCCTCGTTGCACGTGAGCCCTCTGCGGAACAAGGAGCCAATTTTGACCCACCCACCAGCCCCTTATGGCAACGATTAGTATGACAATAAAGTTGATCCACGGTGATAATATCTCTTTTTCCAGGTTGTTTATATCTAATAAAGTTTGAATTTTCGACTGTTTTCAACGCAATAAAATGATTTTCGTTATAGCATGTTTTTCTCATTCAAGGTAAGCAGGGTATCCCAGTCTAGTTGAAAGTTGTGTTACATGTGTAGACGAGGTAAGGTCTATATTGCGAAAGTCCAGTTTAGCTGTTTTTCCGCTCTTCATTAGGTTCAAAAACGTCGTATTTATTTTGGTCGGGCGGTAAGGTCATGATCGGTGAGCAGTAATTGGAAGATCCCTTGAGGTGGGGCGCCACCCATTATGGATGGGAGCGCCCGGGGGGAGGCGGCCATTAGCCCCTCACACGGGGAGGCGGCACCCTTCTGAGTAGGGGGTCGCCGAAAGGGAAGGCGGTCATAGGCCCCTCCCAGGGGAGGAGGCGGCTACGGCCCCTCCTATGAATTTCCCGGGGCCAGGACATCCGTGACGGCGGATGTGGTAAGAAGTGTGGGGTGGGAGGGGGGTCTACGCTACCTTCTAGACACCTCACACGAGTCCTTGGACGACCATCAAGATGGCATCGAGTTAATAAGGGGCCCCCGTTAAGACAAGGGAAATTGGAAGTTGGCACAGAGGTACAGTCCTCTGTGCGCCCGCCCCTCACAAGTGAGGGGGGAGTTCTGGTATTAGGGATCTGACACCGGTTACGACCTTGCCGTTGGCCCGTAATGTTAGGATGTACAATTTTATTTAGAGAGTATGCATTTGCAGGATGTTTAGACTCGGCTAGGAGAACCTTTGTATTAGAGATTTGTTAAGGTTAGCCAATAAACATCGTAATGTATAAATGAAAATTGTACATAATATGAAACTGTTATTTTAATGTTTTAATTTTGTTTCATATTTTAATAAATACGGCCGGGAGGGTAACTCCTTCCCGCCTTCCAAAAGTTCAAAAGCTGTGTCCGTCTTCCCATCCTTGGGGATTTGTGTTGGGAGGGGGTGACGGGTATCCCGGCCATATACATGATTTAATTAAGGCACATTGGTTTATGATTTTTACAACTTTTTATTATCTTTGTTGTGAATGTTGTATTTTCATCGTGTACTTATTTTATTCATTTTATACTTTTATCATGCTTGTAATTAATTAGATGTGCTATAATGTACTTTTATGGCTCTTTTGAGTCTAAATAAAGTTATTTGATGATGATTAGGTCCATATTTTAGTTCAGAGTATACAACATCGGGGTTTGTCATTACAGATGGGATGAACTCAAATCTTTGATGGATTCATGGTCTGTTGAGATATTTGTATTTTAGAAAATGCATTCTTATGCATGTATTACTTTATACCACACCTGTACTGAAGTGGGGTCACTTCCAAGTACTTTAGGAAATGAACAGATAGGGGAAGAGTGGCATTGGTTTTAGGGAGTGAAAAAAAGGGGAGGAATAATGTTGGGTTGCCAAGGTTAGAGTGATCAAAGTAGGTTTACTCCTGTGCGGATCAACAATGTTCAGTTGCTTAGGTTGCATAACTTTTGTATAGGAATGAATTAATGATAAAATCGTTTAGAGTTCAAAACTGCTTAACATAGGGCATCCTAGGGCTGAGAAACTCAGCCAAAGATATAGAGAGGAAGGAAAGATGTAAGGCAGCTTAAACAGAAATGTTTTACGTTTTTTTTGTGAAACTTTTATGTTTTGAAATAGTGTGGATGTCCAAGGGAAGTTTGTTTCCTGCTTTGTTTGCAAGGTGTGAAAAAGGATCTTACCCCTGTCTAGCACGTTGAACATTAGGTACTGCTAGAAGAAAATGCGTACAAGCTCTCAGACGTCTGTGTGGAGTTGTAGAGGCTACATTTAATTTTAGGATAGATAGACCAGAGTTTATAAAAGTTTTATGAGTCAGATATAGCTCTTTAGAAAATATCTTTTTCTAAGCCGGTAATCAATGCAGAGGTGCAAGGTAAAATTTCACTGTTTAGTTTTGGGTATTTTAAGAATAAGTAGGGCAGTCACATTTTGATCTATCTGAAGATGCTGAAGAATGTATTGTGAAGTGCTCAGATGAATAGAGTTGCAGTAATCCAATCCGGACTTGATTAGGGTTTGTACAACAGTTTTATGCATTAGGATTGGTAAAAAAGGAAAGATTTTAAATCCATTGTGAAGAATCAAGCTGCACATAGCCGCTATCCAACAAAGATGAGTAGTAAACAGAAGGTTGTAGTCTAGGATAACATTTATATTCCTAACTTTCTTCAATGCATTCAGGGGAGTGATCAGGGCTTCTGGCCACAATTAAAGGGGCCAAAGAAATGCTTGACATCCTAAAAGCAAAGTTTTTTCCCCATTGAGTTTTAAGCACCTTTCTATAGAGAAGTGGTTCTTAACCTGTGGCCCGATGACTCCTTAGCATCTGCGAGGCCTACCCAGGGGGTCTACTACTTTTTTACAAAATTAAATATTATTAAAATAAATATTTGGAATTAATAAAGTATCTCCAAATAAGGATGCAAAATTGAAAATTTAAAAACTATCTATATTTAATAGTGAATTACACAAAATATTTTTTGAGTATTACTTTTGGTGTATACATGTTTTTGTATTTTTTTCACCAAAAAAGGTCTAACTCATAGACATAACTTAGGCCGGGGATCCCTAGCTTCCAATAATAACCCAGTGATTTCAGAAATGATTCAGTGGGGTCCACAGAAGTCATAAAGGTCTGAACCGCTGCTGTAGAGGAAATACACTGGTGGAAATTAGTTTTGATGGATATATTGTTCCTAGAGATAATCATTAGGATCCGAGTATCATCGGCGTATGAAAAAAGTTAAATTTTTACCTAGGGCAGCTAGAGGGGCTTTTGTAAACCTGCCATTCTTGCCATGGTTTCCCCTAACTTTTTGAGTCCAGTCCTCCTGCTTTTGCTCTTTTCATTTTTGCTGGCCTTAGGACTGCACCCTTTACCACTGCTAACCAATTCTAAAATGGTTGTGCTCTCTGCTCAAAACATAGTAACATTGGCTTATACACAATTAGCATATTTAATTTACTTTTAAGTCTCTAGTTATTTGGCACTACCTGTGCCAAGGACCTCCAAATTAAATGCTGCTAGTCGGCCTGCAGCATTGAATATGCCACCCTCTTAAGTAACACTTTACACATGTCACCAGGCCTGCCATTACAGCCTGTGTGTTTGCAGGTTTAAACTGCCTTTTTGACGTGGCAAAATAAACCTTTTGCCAGGCTCAAACCTTCCGTTTTAATAGATACAAGTCAGCCCTGGGGCAGTGGTTGCTGGCAGAGAACGGGGGCAGAAGGGTGGGCGGAGGGAGGGGATGGGGCAGGTTGGGCAAAATATTTAAAAACAAAAACACTTACCTCCTCGAGTCCAGAAGCAAACAGGCTCACCTGAGCCAATTACAATGCTGCAATGCATTGTGATTGGTCAGAGAGTAATAGTTCGGCGCTCAGACTGGAGCAGGGAGCCTGTGCATTTTCCCCTCCTAGGCAGTAATGCAGCCTGGGTGGGGAGCATGCAAAGTGTGCAGGACTGTTTGCCCGACACAGGCTGCCAAGCAGTCCTGCACACTTAGTGAGTACAGTCCTCCCTGAGCCGCCAGCCCTGCCCGCCCTAATCCAGCACCGCAGAAACGGAAAATAAAATGATACTACTGTTATTATTATCATTTTATTTTTACTTTTCCCACTGCTCTGAGAGCAGTGGGGCGATGCTCCTCCGCCTTAGTGGAGGAGCAGTCTCTGTCCTAGGGAAGGCCATGGACAACCCAGAGTGCAGGGTACAGTGTATTTAAAAAGTAGGACATATACTTTTAAGTTTTACTTGTCCTGTTAATGAAAAATGACTAAATTAGTTTTTCACTGTTGCAAGGCCTATTTCTCCAGCAGATTAACATATGAGTTACCATATTACATTTTAGAAGTATCAGTTCCAAATGGGAATTGGTGAACAGTACATGTTTAGCGTCTCTGGAATCACAATTTAACAACTTGGTGCCTGCAGCCTGTTTTTGGGTCACATGACAGGGTGTAGCTGGCAGTTGGGCTTTCTGTATTCCTCCTAGACAGACACACACAATGGGGAGCTTAGGTGTGACTGGATGGGCAATCATTGGAAGGATGGTTGAGAGGAGCTGGGCCCAGCCCGCCTTCCATTAGATTAGGCTGTGTCCGGTCTCCATGCAAAGGTCTGCATACCACCAACAGTTAGTCCGGAGCCAGCGCCAGGAAAGCGGGTCATCTGTGCACTTCGTAGGGATCCCTCTAGAAGCTTCTCCCCACTTCAAAGGCACAACTGTGTGTAAATACAAAACCTCAGATACTAACTCTTCAGTACACTTCTGGACCTGTGGATATTCTGCCATGAAGAAGGACTGACACTCTGCTGGACTACTCCTCTAAAGGAATTGCAGCCTTGCTGGGCTAACCTGCTGCATGTTGCCCTCCTGCCTGGGGAAGGAGAACTGGACCTGCAACTTTACCTTGAACACAGGATCCAAGACTTACTTTAAGGCCTAGTCTGATGGCCTACTGATTAGAGCCTTGGGATGTAAAAGGCTCCCCAAAATTCTCAATCAGCCAGCTGTGGAGAGTTCCTGACCATCAAGTGGAGTCTCTCAGGTCCTGGATCCTTGATGTAGCTCAGGTGTGCTGGAATCAACTGTTTGCACTGAGTCATTGTTGCTCACACCTCAATTCCCGCACAAAGCTTTGTCAGGCTGACTCTTCAAGCTACAGCATAGACCACTCCTGGGGACAGCCACCTCGAAGCACCAGCAACGCTTGCACGTGATGCCGGCTGGCTCCTCGTGCTCATGCTGACAGCATTCTGCAACGCTCTTCCTGCTTCTTACTGCCCCCTGCAAAGCAAACAGGACTCTTGGTATGAACTTGAGAAGGTAAACCTTCAGCAGGACTAACCTGGGACTGTAACCAAAGTTGTAGCTTTGTTCTTTTTTGTGCTATATTCACTAAATTCCTCAAAAATTCATATGTTGGGGGCATGTCCAAGATGGCAGACGAGTAGAACGTGCCTACCTACCGCTCCTGCCCGTAACCCGAGCCTTACCAGCATAGCCTTGTCCAACAAGACCTTCGCAGCGGAATCGGACTCTGTCTGGGCCCATGATCAGCATTGGCACCCCAATCCTGCCTTTCTGCCTGTTTCCTATGTTCAGAGCTGTGGAGAGACACGCTGCGAGGAGGAGCTGAAGGCTCTCCGGGATTGGCTCCACACAGAGGCCTTGTGTGGGCGGGTGCATATATACGCAGAGGCGGAAGCGGGTAACAGAGAGCAGCGCTGCGTTGCCCAGGAGGGATCCTGCTGAGTGCCGGCCAGGAGTTGAAGAGCACAATCGGACCTGCCGTCAGATGATTGAGGGAGATCAGAGAGCTCACGCCGCATCTCCACAGCAGCAACAAGATGGCAGCGTGGAGCTGAGCCCGCGGACAGTGCCACATTGTCCTTGCTGAGGTGAGCCACCCTGCAGCGCACTCTGTTTGCCAGCCGACCCTAGAAGCTGGCCCTGCCTTCCTGGACCCTATAGTACCAGCCAAGACCTGTCACCATGGGCCAGTGATTGCATCCCTGGTGTCTGACCCCTGCTGAGTGCCACCCTCTTCCCAGCACACCAGGAGCAGAGCATTCAGCGATGTTAATCCCCGCTGCCACAGCTGAGGTGTGGGGCTTTGCAACGCGACAGAAGCATCGGACTCACCTGGGCTGCGGGGCCACTCATTTTGGCGCTGTTGTTCCCCCTGGTTCCTCTTAATAGTTCAGCCCGCCTCAATTGCTTCAGAGTCGCCAGACAACCCCAGGGAGCCTGATATGCCAAGCCCCTCCACCCCCTCAGAAGCCAAAGCTGAGTAAGTGACGGAGAGGATCGGCCACCTAGTAGCCCACCTACCTGCATTTTGCTGAGCGCTGAAGATGCACCCCGCCACTCCGCCCTGGAAGGCGCTCACACTGCTTCAATCGCCACACGACGTCCCTGCATGCGACCCCTCAGTGGCGGACTGGTAGTGAAAGCCTCTACAAATGGCCACGGCCAGAACTAGGAAAGACAGATCTGTTAAGGACCTGCTATTCAAGGTGGGGTTGGTGGAACAGAGAAAATGTCCCAAACTTGAGGAGCTAGCGAACGAAAGGGGTCAGTTGAGCCTGAGTGTCCTAGAATCACTCTTTGCAGACCTCACTAGAGAGTTTCATGTGATGAAGAGGGACCTTACAGCCAAGATCAGCGAGATGCGCAGGGACATCGATTCCGTGGGAGAACGGGAGGACAACCTGGAAAACCAGGGATGAAGTGTTATCCCAGCCCCAATAGGAAGTACTCAAGCTACGTGAGCAACATCTGGACCTTCAGTCCCACACGGAGGACCTGGAGAATCGCTCACGCCTAAATGATATACGGATCCGGGTGGAGCCTCAGGGGGCAGACGAGCAGGACATTGAGGCTTTTGTTTAAAGATCACCCACGGCCACCCTCCTGATATCCTGATGTGCACCCACGATTTTAAGCTTAACAAGTGCATTTTACACGAGGCACGGTCTCGCCACCCTTTTGAATTTCGCTCCTGCAGGCCTCTTCTCTTTCAAGACTTAGCAGCCTCAACCCTGCAGAAACCACGCAACTTTCGCCCCTTTACCGCATTACTCCACACCAAAGACATCGCTTACTCATGGGGGCACCCAATTCAACTTATCTTCAAGTGGGAAGGCAGACTCTGCCAAATACACTCTCTGGAGGAAGCAACATCACTCCTGCGGCTACCAGAGACTGATCACACTGGCCCGGTGAAACCTTCTCCCTCCATCCGCCGAGAAGACAGCAACCACTGGCAGAGGGCCGTCAGCTCGCCAGTGGGCCCCCGTCCAGATCCTGAGATGATAGCCAGTCACTGTCCGAAGACTCCAACACTGCAGACTGACCATTACTTTTTTGAAAAGCCAATTTTTGTTGCCCATTACTTATGGTCGGGTCTGGGACGGGAGTGGGGTGCGGGGGCTCCTGCTGTCCTTCCCTCATCTCACCACAGGCAGATAGCCTGTGACATTTGTGAACTATTCACATGACTGGTCATTCCTTCATGTCGTTCTTGGAGGTTGTTTTTCCCTTTTTTGTTGGGTTACCTCCTCCTCCTTCAGGGCCCCTTTGCAGTTGTATTATACTATTCTACTGTGCCTCCTGCATCCATAGGAGCAGTATTGTTGACTATGGTGCCTTTGAGCCCACACCGCCATGATCCCTGACATTCATGTGGTGTCCCTTAATGTTAAAGGGCTAAATAATCCCATCAAGAGTTGTGCTCTCCTGTCCTACCTGGAACGCTCAGACGCACACATTTGCCTGCTCGAGGAGACGCACCTGCTTGTTGCCGATACCCATCGGCTATGATCAAAAGCATTCCCTCACCAGATGTTCTTGTCAGCCACTTACAAACCACTGGGGTTGCTATCCTGGTCTCTACTAAATTCCCGGGGCAAGTTGTTAGCAAACAAGTTGATATTAGGGGGAGATTCCCGGCGTACACCTTTACCTTAGGTACACACACATTCTCAGTAGCCTCAGTATACATCCCCAACAGTGGACAGGAAGGTTTAATTAAGACAATAATCCAGGAACTTACAAATCTAGCAGACAAAACGGCTTTGCTGGGAGGGGACTTCAATATAGTACTAGATGGAGACATGGACCGCACTGCGCAAAGATGGGGCCAGACGGAGACTCTGTCCAACGCAGGTAAATTGTCATTGGCAGAAGCTGGGCTCACCAATATATGGAGATTTTGGCACCCTACCACCAAGGCATATACGTTTTATTCCCATCCTCATAAGAAACAATGGAATTGCACTATGTTTTTACTTCTGATCCCCTAACACAACAGGTCAGTGATGTGGAGATCCTACCTTGTCTGTTGTCAGAACACTCCGTGCTGCTGCTCTCTCTGACTATGCCCCTGTAATGCCCTACCCAATGCTTCTGGCACCTTTGAAAGACTATGCTACAGTGCCTCTCGGTAGTACAGCAGATTGAGAAGAGCATAGCAGACTACCTGGCCCTAAATGATACACCACACATTTCCTTGACGATCTTATGGGAAGCGTTGAAGGCGGTCATCCGAGCAGTCTTCATTAGCCTTGCGTGGGCCAACTACAGGGACAGGCGGGAGAAATGGGGGCACTTGATAAGTGAAGTCACTGATCTGGAGCGTATTCACCAAAGAACGGGTGCGCCTAGGGTTTGGAAACAGCTGAAGGCGGATCGGACACACCTAGCCGGGTTGGACATTGATCGAGCCGAATATGCGGCTCTAAGCCTCAAACATGCTTTTTACATAGGAGGAGACCGCTGTGGGAGGCTTCTAGCGAAATGCCTTCAAGAGCAAAGACAGGCTCATAGAGTGGCGGTAGTGCAAGATCCTAAAGGGGGAGAGTGTAGCGAAGATACTGCGATTGTTGAGGCCTTTAGGTAATTCTACAAAACACTGTACCCGGCTCAAGTTCTGCCTGAGTCTGAACCGACCCGCTATCTCCACGGGGTAGCTATTTCTACACTGCTCCAGGCAGCCAACCTGGAGGCCCCCATCCGTATGGAAGAGGTTATATCGGCGATTTCCCACCTTCAACTCAATAAATTGCCAGGCCCGATGGGTTCACCCCCGGTTTTTATAAAAAGTTTTGCGGGACATTAGCCCTGCTCTTAACACGCATTTTCAGCTCTGTTAAGTGTCCTCAAATTCTTCCTTCCCCTCTTCTATGTTAGAGGCCTTAATAATTGTGACTCCCGAACCAGGGAAAGATGCCCATCATTGCGGCTCTTACCGCCCTGTATCCCTCGTCAATGTGGACCTTGACATTTTTACTGCCATTTTAGCGGCCAGGCTCTCCCGCCACCTCCCCGGTGTAATAGATCCGGATCAATCAGGCTTCTTTCCGGGCGGCAATGCTCGGATAATAACAAATGACTCCTCCATTTGATGGACTGTCCGGAGCGCTTTCCCGCGGAAAGCATGATTCTATCAGTTGACACCGAAAAGGCCTTCAACAAGGTTCACTGGCCATGTTCCCATGCTACGCTAACCCACTTTGGCCAGCCAGACTGCTTCATGGATTTAATATTTCAGAACTATGCCAACCCTACGGCTACGGTATGGTGAATGGAATAGCGGCGGCAGCCTTCTCCATATGCAGGGGAACCGGACAGGGGTGCCCGCCCTCGCCGCTCCTGTTCGCCCTCTCTATGGAACCCCTAGTCAGAGAGTCCGTGATGACCCATCCATTAGGGGGGTGCACTTCGGGAGCTCGGAGAATAAACTCTGTCTGTATGCAGATGACATGGTGGCGACCCTAGAGCACCCTCTGGAGTCCTTGCCAGCTTTTTGAGATGAATTAGATCACTTTGCTGTAGCCTCAGGCTTTCATATTAATATGCACAAATCGCAAGCTCTTAACCTATCTCTGGAGCCTGAGACATTGGAACTTCTAAAGCGTAATTTCCAAATTCAATGGGTCCATGACCCTATCACTTACCTGGGCCTTTGGGTAGCCCCCACCATCTCTACCACTAGAAAGGCAACCTACACGAGACTGTTGAAACAAGTCAGGGACTCCCTTCTCAGATGGAGACCCCCCTCCCTCTCATGGCTGGGTCAGATAGCAGCAGTAAAGATGGTGTTGCTGCCTCAAAATATCTACCTATTCCACACACTTCCGCTGATGCTTCCCCCTGGAGTTCTACAGGCCCTGCAGAGGGACATAGAACGCTTTATTTGGCGGGATCAAAGTGATCGGATGTGTCGAGATCTCACTTACAGGGGCCCTGTGGATGGGGGCCTGGGAGTTCCCAATATTTTAGCATACTGGTGAGCTGCTCAGATGAGGAAACTAGGAGAGTGGTCATGCCCCGAATCCGAGAAGCACTGGTTATTCATGGATAGATCTCTTGCAGCCCAATCCTTGTGGGAGGTTCCCTTCCTCTCCCACAGGGGACGGCCTTGCAACCTGTATCTATCAGAGATTACCCGACCCACAATGTTAGCTTGGGATAAAACTGCGGTAACTAGGGGGCTCACGACCTTCCCATCTCCCATTACACCCATCGTACAGTATCCATACTTCGCACCTGGCCTAGACTATGGGGAATGCCACCTGGTTACCTGCTCCATAGGACATTTCTTTGACCTCTCCGGACCGCGCACTTTTTTAGAATGGAATTCCCGATTCAGAGTGCTATTGGTATCTCCAGATACAACATTGGGTTCTACAGAGGGGAGTGTGGGAGGGAGCAGAGAGGCGGCTCACACCGTATGAGGGTTAATTACAAGACATAATGACGCACACCTAACATCAGATCTGTATAAATTCACCCGTAACACCTCAGACACTGGGAAATCCCCCGGTCAATCGCGATGGGTGGGGGAGTTGGGTAGAGAACTCTCACCAAAGGATTGGAGGGATATTTTCTACCGAGCAGCCGCAGGGCCCACAACATCTCATCGATTGAAACAGCCACTGCGTAGGCCACCTACTGATATCTCACCCCCATAAGACTCCATAATGGCAACCCGATACGTAGCCCCCTTGTGCTGGCGGGCCTGTGGTGTGCTGGGCACTCTCACCCATTTACTTTGGGATTGCCCTAATCTGGGTCCCTAGAAAAAATCACAGAGAGAAGGGAGGAGAGAGAGTTCAGGCTAGAGATAGCCAGACTCAGGATGGAAGAAAAGAAACTGGCCATGAAGGCAAAGAAGGTTGAGTTGGCCTTGGAAAAAGAGAAGGCTGAGATGACTGTGGCAAAAAGGAAGACTGAGACTGAAAATACCTTGGAGAAGAGGAGACTATCTATGGAGGCAAGGATAATGGCACATGTGTTAAGTGTCAGAGAAGTGTACATCAGAGCTAAACAGGTATATTCCAGCAGTAATGGTGGCAGCATACATACAGTGCCCGCTGCAAGCAAGAGGGTCTATATTCCTAAAAGTTTAGAACCTAAATTTGTTGTGGGAGATGATATTCAAAACTGGTTTGAAGCTTATGAGAGTGCCTTCCAGATGCATAAGATCCCCGAGTGTCTAGTCTGTGGAGGTATATCCCCAGCAAAGAGAGGGACGCCCTACTGACCCTTCAGATGGAAGGCAGGATGAGGTATTCCCCCATGAAGGAAGCAGTTGTCAAAAAGTACGGTCTCAGCCCGGAGAAGTAAAGGCAGAAGTTCTGGGACCGTCAGAAACCAGCCCAACAGACCTTGTTGGATTGCAAGGCACTGAATGGTTGGGTGAAGGGCAGTGTGGTAAAGGATTATCAGGGGTTGTACAATTTGATTGCAAAGAAGCACATGTTCAGTCTTTGTTTTGCAGAGCTGCACCAACACCTGATTGATAGTATGCTCACTGACCGAAAGGACGTTGCTAAGGACCAGGGTCCACAAGAAGGTATCTGGGGGATCACCACAAGGGTGTGGAGGGTCCCCATCAGAAGAAGGAAGGAAACGATAAACAAAGAAACAAGGAGTTCTCAAAAGAGCCCCAAAATAGCTGAGGGTCAGGTCTCCTAACCCCTACTTGAGCAGAAAAAGAGATGCTTCCCTGATAGTAAGTCTTCAGAGAAGTCATTCCTTAAGTGCTATGAGTGCCAGCAGGATGTCACTTTAAAGGTTCCTACCTGCCAGGCCACTGGAAAGTCAGGAGGAAAGCACAAGGCTCCCCTGCAACCATTTCCTACTGTTAGCACCCATATGAAAGGGTGGCCATTGGCATTTTTGGGGCTCTGGACCCCAAGACAGCCACAGGCAAAGTGTTCATCCTGGTCTTGGTGGACCATGCCACCCAGTACCCAAAGTCTATCCCTCTGAGGACAGTGACTGTGCTTGCAGTGACCAGGGCACTGATGGGGATATTTAACCATGTTGGGTTCCTCTAGGAGGTGGTGTCAGACCATGGTACCAACTTCATGTCAGCGTACATGAAGGCCTTGAAGAAGGAGTGTGGGGTAACCTAGATGTTTTCCACTTCTTACCACACTCAAACCAATCGGCTTGTTGAAAGGTTTAACAAGACCCTCAAAGGTATTATCATGGGCCTATCAGTGCCCTTGAGGCAGAAGTGGGATGTCCTCTTGCCATACCTGTTGTCTGTCTGCTGGGAGGTGCATCAAAAGGGGGTTGGTATCAGCCCTTTGAGCTCCTGTATGGGCACCGAGTTTGAAGACCTCTCAGTTTGGTCAAGGTGTGCTGGGAGCAAGCTCACAGGAAGAACCCCCGGAATGTGGTCAGTTACATGCTGGCATTCTGGTAAAAGATATAGCACTTCTGGAAGCAAGCTAGGACGAATCTAGAAGCCAGCTAGGAGGTAAAGAATCAATGGTGTGACAAGAAGGCCACTCTGGTCAAGTTTCTGCATGGCCAGAAAGTGGGGACGATGGAGTTCACAGAGCCCAGGGCCCTACAGGACCATTGATCTGTGCTCTATGAGGCAAAAGAGCACAAGAGTGAGGTCACCTACCTGGTGGACCTCAGGATATCCTAAGTATACCTACAGGGTTTTACATACCAATCGCCTCATATCCCACTTTGAAAGGACTGAGTTACCCATGCTCCTGGTTATGGATGATGGGGTAGAAGAAGAAAGTGAATCTCTCACTGACCTCCTTTCCTCCTAGGAGCAGGATGTGTCAGTGGAAGGTGACAGCCTCTCTCCTACATTGACCTAGACCAACGGAGAGATTGCCTCTCGTTGTTGGGGCAGTTTGCTTCTTTGTTATCCCTTACTCCAGGACTCACTACTGGTATACCCATGATATTGAGACTGGGGCCAGTGCACCGGTGAAGAGTAAAATCTGGCAGTTGTCTGATATGGTTGGAACCAGCATTAAGGAGGAGGGATTCAGCATGATGGAGAAGGGGGTTATTGAGCCCTCAAACAGCTTTTGCTTCAGCCCAGAGGTGTTGGTAACCAAGGCTGCCCCTCCAGGTGCTATTCCAGAACTTACATTTTATATGGACTATCAGGGCCTCAATGCGGTCACCAAGACTGAGGTACTGCCCATCCCCTAGAGCTGATGAGCCCATAGATCAGCTAGGCACTGCCAAGTTCCTCAGCACATTTGTTTTAACAGGGAGATTGCCTTGGCTGAGGAGGCTAATGAGAGTTCTGGATTCTCAACCCCAGAAGGGAACTTCCAGTTCTGGATAATGCCCTAGGTGTTGAAGAATGCACCTGTCACCTTCCAGAGGTTGGTTAAGCAGGTTCTGGATGGTTTGGAGAACTTCAGTGCTACCTATCTAGAAAACTTTGCGGCCTTCAGTTCTAGCTGGGAGGACCATTTGTGCCAACTCAGAGAAATGCTTCAGGCTCTGCAGAGGGCAGGCCTTACTATTAAGGCCAGTAAGTGACATATAGGGCATGGTTCAGTGGTGTACTTGGGTCACCAAGTTGCAGGAGGGCGGGAGAAATGTGCATCCACTCTGGGTCAACATTTAAACCATTCTGGCTTTGGAGCCCTCCAAGATCCAGATAGAATTGAACCCCTTCTAAGGTTTCACTTGTAACTACAGGAGATTCATCAAGGAGCATGGCTTCATTGTTGAAACATTGACAAATATTACTTCTAGGAAACAGCCATGTCAGGGGATCTGGGCAGAGGTGTGTTAGGATGCTATTGATATCCTGAAGGAGGCCATGTGCACAGCACCCATGCTCAGGGCCCCTGACTTCTCCCAAGAACTCATTGTCCAGACAGATGCATCAGAGAATGGCATAGGGCCGTGTTCTCACAGCTAAACACAGAGGGCCTGGATGAATCATCAGCCTTCGTCAGCAGGTGCTTACTTCACCCAGGAATAGATGTGGAATGCAATAGAGAGGGAAGCCTTTGCAGTGATCCTGGCACTGAGGAAGCTGAGACCATACCTGTTTGGTGCTCATTTCTAGGTTCAGACAGACCACAGACCCCTAGATGGTTGATTCAGATGAGGAGTGAGAAGTCCAAACAGTTGAGGTGGTCCATCTCCATACAGGGAATGGACTTTATGGTGGAGCCCTGTCCTGGAACAGACCACGCCAATGCTGATGGTTTTTCCATTTTCTTCCGCCTTAGTGAGAAGAACTTCCAAGTGGTTGAGTAGTTCTCTCCACTATAAACTGAGGGGGATATGTGTTAGACCTTGCATCCATTACATGGTTAACCCCTAAATGTTTGCCTTCTGGCCTTTTGACCTTTGGTTTTTGCCCTCTTTATTTTTGCTGGTCTTAGGACTCCGCTCACTTTACCACTGCTAACCACTTCTGCTAAAGTGCTTGTGCTCTCTGCTCAAAACATGGTAACATTGACGTATATCCAATTGACATAAATATTGTACTTGTAAGTCCTAGAAACATGGCATTACCTGTGCCTAGTGCCTGTTAATGAAATACTACAAGTGTGCCTGCAGTACTGATTGAGCCACTAACTTAAGTAGCTTCCAACTAAACAAAAGGAGTGGCCCCTAAAAAATAGATATCAAAGCAGGAGAACAGGGGAATAAAAGTCACAACCAAACAAACATCCTGCCTAATTTATTTAATAGGTGGAATATCTTGCCATATTTGACAATAGCTACATAGTCATAATGGAGCAAAAATATATATATATATATATTGTGAGGCCCCCGCAGAACCAAGTTTGCCTCGGTGAACACTGGTCTCTGTTTCAGCGGTATTTTGCTGTATCCAAGGTATTGGAATTACCAAGGCCCACCTTCAGGCCCGGGAGGAGTTGAGGCGGTGTTGAAATTAGCCAGATTTCACGTCGGGCGAGGAGGTCTTCCAGCCTTGCCCCCGCCGTAAGTAAACCCTGTGGCTTGGGGGTTGTTGCGGTCAGGGGACGCGAGGAGGTAGCTGAAATTCTGCAGGATGCACTTCTATGGGTGGTAATAGAACTTGCTGAAGCCATATCCACTCACGCCACACCAAACCTGCCAAGAACATTGCATTCGGGGACTTGCAGGCATCGCTCCACAGGCTGCCAGCAGGATAGGTTTTGATTGGAACTTATCTTGGGGGTGGAGCCTTGTGTTCAGCATCAGGATCAGGCAGCATATTTAAATCGGAATTGGTGCCTGTGTCCTGATTATACCCCTGGCGCTGAGGAAGGCGACACAGACACCGAAATGCATTCACCACTTTGAGGGTTCATTTCTGCATGAATAAAGGTGCCTCCAACTGTTTCCCCGTTTGTGGCCTCTCTTCTTCTTTTGGGGGAGTTCCTGTATATATATATATATATATATATATATATATATATAGATATATATCTATATATATCTATATATATAGATATATATCTATATATATATATATATCTATATATATAGATATATATAGATATATATCTATATATATATATAGATATATATAGATATATTTCACATGAAGAAAGAGATTACTCTGGCACTCCGCTTGGTAAATCACATTAGTTTATTACCGCTTTATAACTCAATGTGGTAACAATTTGCGATTTCACAGAAATTTAAAGATCGCAATAAAGAGAATCACTGCTCTCGAACAATAGACCGATGGGAGCACACCCGCGATCTAATTAAGCGCTGCAAAATAACATCGCTAGCACACAGCCACGCTCACAAATAGCAGGCGCCAACTTTGTTAAAATGTTACTGAATAAAGTTACAAACAAAGCATTGTGTAAACTACATATCCCAGCATGCATTGCAAATGTTTAACAATATAAATATGGAAAGCAAAAAGAGACAATTGTTTGACACTGCCGTGAGAAGGAACTATATGTTCAAAACGCGTAGGGCATCACAGTTGTGAAATAAACTAATGTGATTTACCAAGCGGAGGGCCAGAGTAATCTCTTTCTTCGTGTGAAATATTTACGAGACCCTGTCCTGGTCTCGACTCTGGCACCAACTCTGAGGTGCTCCCTCCGCGACAGGACAGTTGGTGTTGCGATATATATATATATTTCTTTTTCTAGCAAACCCCGTATATATATATATATATTTTTTTTTATAATATGTGTATGATATTATATCAAATACGGATATGTAGGTATTTCACTGTTATCCTATTCAAGCAATTGATATTTTGTTGCCTTAGACCTACTATGCAGTAAACATAGTATGTTTTCTATGTCCATTCCAAAGAATGCACAGGTGATGTTTATTATTTCTGACACTTGCACTTTAGAAGGGCTGTCCTTTCACGAAAACATTGTCATGTGAACAAGGCTCCGTTGAGCCGAAACGTCTTTGACAACTCTCTGCTATTAAAGAAAATTCAGCGCCTAATTGGTCCGTGTCCATGTTTCCTTGCCGGCTGGTGAGATTTCAGAAAAGCGTTTGGAAGCGGATTGCCTGATATATAGCCCGGTTGATTCCGAACCGGCTTTACACGGGACCCTTCTCACTCAAGGTCGGCGCTTTAATCGGATGTTTTTCTCGGATTTATCCGAGGAATTTTTGTGATTCCGGAAGGAGTAAAGCACCTGACCCCCGCTCACCGGAAGAGAGAAAGTGGAAGACGGAGAAAACTGGTCGAAGAGGAGGTTGCTCAGCGCGAGCGACCAGCCGGCTGATCAAAGAACCGGAGAAAACCACACGACTGACCAAGTAAGCTTCCGAAATACACTGAGCGGGTGAGAAGTACGGCAACCAGGTTGTTTGTTAGTGTCGAGCATTGGGTGCGACGATTAGCAAACATCTAACTAAGTACTGATTAACTGCAGAGAGATGTCGAGTGACAATGTTCGGGACCGGGAAACTCTGGCAGCTACATTGTTTTCCGACAGTGCCCCCCTCCCGCCAGACATTCGCGGGAGGCCAAATAATTACTCTAGTGGTAGCGGCACTTCAGCTATCAAGGAACTTTTTAAGACATTGGAGAAAAAATCTCGTCAAGAGCAAGCAAAATGGTGGGAATCCAAATCGTTGCAAAGATACATAGAAGTTAACCGCATACCCCGGGGACTTAGAATTCTCACTGCGCCCACTTACGAGGATCCCAATCCTGAACTCATGAAGGAGTGGGCAGAAAGCAACCTCGAGGCGTCATGCTGACAAGTGCAGATATTGATTAAATATGCTGATATTGACAGGGCGAGGTTGTTGACTGAAATTGCAGCCATTAATGAAGAGATTGGGGCCCTGGGGGAGGAAGAAGAAAGAACTAAACTAGCCAAATTGATGAATGATCGCCTTAAGAAAGAGGAGAGCAAAATCGTTGACAGAAAGGCCTAAAAATTTCAAAGGGACCTCAACGATTACGAATTGGGACAAATATTCACCTTTTCACGTAAATATGATGCTCTCCGCAAAGGCCTATCAAAACCTCAACCCAAAGCCAAAAATACACGTCAGCAACAAGGGAAAAGCACGCAAAGTGACTCATCTAACATTACTCTAAGTTCCGATCAAGAATCAGAGTCGGAGGCTGAATGCCGCAAACAGGCGGAAGGTGCCCCGAAACCATCTCCTGGGCAGGAAATTATTTTTTTATGTCAGGAAAGACTCAAAACACTAAGGTCTCACACGCGGAAAGAACAAAGAAACGACGAGCCAACTTCCGGAGACGCCAGAGATGGGGGGCGGCGAAGAGGAGGATTTCAAAAGAGGAAAAGAGGCGGAAGGGGATGGGGATCTGTCACCCAACAGGAATAACAAACGCCACTAGTCGAACAATAGTCAATTTAACATCGTTAATATTGACAACGAAAGAAGAAGAAATCCTCAAGTTTAGACTCACCTATGCGGCACCCTGTAATTTTGATTACCCTACAACAAGATGCGATATTTACAAGACAGTGAGAAAACTCAAACTTTTTACACTTTGAAGAAAAGTTATGGAGACACCCAAGTGAATGCACCAACCAACAGCAATAGTACTACCGATGCATCACAAGGTACACGCATCATAACAGAATTATGGGAAACTGATGGAGAAGGATATGAGAATACAGGAGACACAAGCGTGAACGCAAATGAAATAGATCAATGGGGGAACAGAACCTCATTTAACACCCATTTCAGGCCACCCTCTACCTTCTACCCCATTCTTCCGTGTGATAACCTTGATATCTTTCATGAAAATGTAGTTACAGATTTGAAAGAACTTCAAATGTGTATGGGTAAAATTAAAAAATAATTTAACAGCCAGTCTCAACAATATACAGCACTCACCAACAGATTAAGAAAAGAAAAAGATCTAGTGGTGAGGAACAGTGATAAGGGCCGGAATGTGGTCTTAATGACCAAAACTGACTATGATAAGGAAGCCTACATTCAGTTGAACGATCAAACTTGTTATGAGCGCATTCACACTCGTGTATTAATGACCATCAAAGAGGAATACCATTGCAAACTATCAAAATGGAGAGCCTCTAAATTAATCACAGAAGCCGAATTCAAATACCTCAGAAATGACAACCCGATCACACCAATTCTGTACTTTATACCTAAAGTACATAAGGATCCCCTGCACCCACCGGGTAAACCTATCATCTCTGCTAGAGGCAGTCTCCTGGAACATACATCTGTATATATAGATTATTTTTTACAGGGGTATGTACAACAACTTGGGTCATATGTGCAGGATACGGGGGACGTTTTACTGAAAATTAAGGATGTCGAATGGGTCAATGGGGATTGGCTAATAGCTCTTGATGTGACATCACTTTACACGAGTATAGCCCACAAGGATGGCTTAAATGCGGCTCAACATTATCTCTCTAGAAGGGGCCCTGAATTTGATGAACGTAATACAATGCTCCTTGAAATGTTAGAATTTTGTTTGGTTAATGATGTCTTCCTATTCTATCAACAACTATACCGCCAACTACAGGGCGTAGCCATGGGGGCCAGCTTCTCTCCAAGCTTCGCATGTTTACACATGGGGGCTTGGGAGGAGCTGGTCCTTGGCTTTGAATACCAACATAACATACGCAATAATTTGGTGGCATGGTTTTGTTTCATCGATGACCTGTTGGTTATCTGGAGAGGTAGTCATGAGGATGCACTCAGGTTCATCCATGAAATCAATGAAAATGAACTAAACCTCAAATTTACAGCGACCCTTAGTCAGGAAAAAGTAACATTCCTTGACACAGAACTGTATATCAACAAGGGGCCTTAGAATCCAGAATTTTTCGCAAGGTAACTGCGGGGAATAGCATCCTGCACGCTGCTAGTTCACACCCAAACAAAACAGGTGATGGACCGAATGTGGATCAATGTCACACACTCACCCCAGTCCGAAGATCTGGGCCCAAATCCATCGTTTTTTTGCACTCCACACCACCCTGGGTTAGACAATGGCGATATGCAAATCAGCTCTGACCCTGTGCCCCATGGGAACAGTCCAGTCCGAACTACAAAAGCCATGTCCTTCCCAGAACGGAATCAAGCATCCGAGGACCGGACCGGTTTCGAGGTAACACCTCTCATCAGCCCGGCTAGCTTGACTCCAGTGGTGTGGAGTGCCTGGGACCCACGTCTGGGCATCCCCAGCGCACTTAGGGCGGAATATGCAAACAAAACAGGTGATGGACCGATGTGGATAAATGTCACACACTCACCCCAGTCCGAAGACCTGGGCCCAAATCCATCGTTTTTTTGCACTCCACACCACCCTGGGTTAGACAATGGCGATATGCAAATCAGCTCTGACCCTGTGCCCCATGGGAACAGTCCAGTCCGAACTACAAAAGCCATGTCCTTCCCAGAACGGAATCAAGCATCCGAGGACCGGACCGAACACCTCTCATAGCCGGGCTGATGAGAGGTGTTACCTCGAAACCGGTCCGGTCCTCGGATGCTTGATTCCGTTCTGGGAAGGACATGGCTTTTGTAGTTCGGACTGGACTGTTCCCATGGGGCACAGGGTCAGAGCTGATTTGCATATCGCCATTGTCTAACCCAGGGGGGTGTGGAGTGCAAAAAAACGCTGGATTTGGGCCCAGATCTTTTGACTGGGTTGAATGTGTGACATTGATCCACATTCGGTCCATCACCTGTTTTGTTTGCAATTGCCGCCATAAGTGCGCTGGGGATGCTCAGACGTGGGTCCCAGGCACTCCACACCACTGGAGTCAAGCTAGCCGGGCTGATGAGAGGTGTTACCTCGATACCGGTCCGGTCCTCGGATGCTTGAGTCCGTTCTGGGAAGGACATGGCTTTTGTAGTTCGGACTGGACTGTTCCCATGGGGCACAGGGTCAGAGCTGATTTGCATATCTCCATTATCTAACCCAGGGTGGTGTGGAGTGCAAAAAAACGATGGATTTGGGCCCAGATCTTTTGACTGGGTTGAATGTGTGACATTGATCCACATTCGGTCCATCACCTGTTTTGTTTGCAATTGCCGCCATAAGTGCGCTGGGGATGCTCAGACGTGGGTCCCAGGCACTCCACACCACTGGAGTCAAGCTAGCCGGGCTGATGAGAGGTGTTACCTCGAAACCGGTCCGGTCCTCGGATGCTTGATTCCGTTCTGGGAAGGACATGGCTTTTGTAGTTCGGACTGGACTGTTCCCATGGGGCACAGGGTCAGAGCTGATTTGCATATCGCCATTGTCTAACCCAGGGTGGTGTGGAGTGCAAAAAAACGATGGATTTGGGCCCAGATCTTTTGACTGGGTTGAATGTGTGACATTGATCCACATTCGGTCCATCACCTGTTTTGTTTGCAATTGCCGCCATAAGTGCGCTGGGGATGCTCAGACGTGGGTCCCAGGCACTCCACACCACTGGAGTCAAGCTAGCCGGGCTGATGAGAGGTGTTACCTCGAAACCGGTCCGGTCCTCGGATGCTTGATTCCGTTCTGGGAAGGACATGGGTTTTGTAGTTCGGACTGGACTGTTCCCATGGGGCACAGGGTCAGAGCTGATTTGCATATCGCCATTGTCTAACCCAGGGTGGTGTGGAGTGCAAAAAAACAATGGATTTGGGCCCAGATCTTTTGACTGGGTTGGATGTGTGACATTGATCCACATTCGGTCCATCACCTGTTTTGTTTGTAATTGCCGCCATAAGTGCGCTGGGGATGCTCAGACGTTCGTCCAAGGCACTCCACACCACTGGAGTCAAGCTAGCCTGGCTGATGAGAGGTGTTACCTCGAAACCGGTCCGGTCCTCGGATGCTTGATTCCGTTCTGGGAAGGACATGGCTTTTGTAGTTCGGACTGGACTGTTCCCATGGGGCACAGGGTCAGAGCTGATTTGCATATCGCCATTGTCTAACCCAGGGTGGTGTGGAGTGCAAAAAAACGATGGATTTGGGCCCAGATCTTTTGACTGGGTTGAATGTGTGACATTGATCCACATTCGGTCCATCACCTGTTTTGTTTGCAATTGCCGCCATAAGTGCGCTGGGGATGCTCAGATGTGGGTCCCAGGCACTCCACACCACTGGAGTCAAGCTAGCCGGGCTGATGAGAGGTGTTACCTCGAAACCGGTCCGGTCCTCGGATGCTTGATTCCGTTCTGGGAAGGACATGGCTTTTGCAGTTCGGACTGGACTGTTCCCATGGGGCACAGGGTCAGAGCTGATTTGCATATCGCCATTGTCTAACCCAGGGTGGTGTGGAGTGCAAAAAAACGATGGATTTGGGCCCAGATCTTTTGACTGGGTGAATGTGTGACATTGATCCACATTCGGTCCATCACCTGTTTTGTTTGCAATTGCTGCCATAAGTGCGCTGGGGATGCTCAGACGTGGGTCCCAGGCACTCTACACCACTGGAGTCAACCTAGCCGGGCTGATGAGAGGTGTTACCTTGAAACCGGTCCGGTCCTCAGATGCTTGATTCCGTTCTGGGAAGGACATGGCTTTTGTAGTTCGGACTGGACTGTTCCCATGGGGCACAGGGTCAGAGCTGATTTGCATATCGCCATTGTCTAACCCAGGGCGGTGTGGAGTGCAAAAAAACGATGGATTTGGGCCCAGAACTTTTGACTGGGTTGAATGTGTGACATTGATCCACATTCGGTCCATCACCTGTTTTGTTTGCAATTGCCGCCATAAGTGCGCTGGGGATGCTCAGACGTGGGTCTCAGGCACTCCACACCACTGGAGTCAAGTTAGCCGGGCTGATGAGAGGTGTTACCTCGAAACCGGTCCGGTCCTCGGATGCTTGATTCCGTTCTGGGAAGGACATGGCTTTTGTAGTTCGGACTGGACTGTTCCCATGGGGAACAGGGTCAGAGCTGATTTGCATATCGCCATTGTCTAACCCAGGGTGGTGTGGAGTGCAAAAAAACGATGGATTTGGGCCCAGATCTTTTGACTGGGTTGAATGTGTGACATTGATCCACATTCGGTCCATCACCTGTTTTGTTTGCTAGTTCACACCTGGCACATTTGGTTTCCAGCATCCCTTATGGGGAAATGTTACGACTACGACGAGTCTGTAGTAATTCTGTAGATCTAGAGAAGGCCCAGAGAGAAAGCGAGTTGCGCTTTCTAGAATGTGGATATTCAAGCCAACTAATAAGAAGTGCCAAACAAAAATCCATGGCATTTACTAGGGATGAACTTTTGGTAAAAAAATCTGATCGACAGATAATGTCCACTAGCGGCACACAGATTGTGAGGAAGAAATGAGCGGGTTGTTTCTGAATAATAACAGGATACAACAAACAACATCAACAAGTACGTAGGATCATTGATAGACATTGGCCTATTGTTACCAAGGATAACATTATTGGCAAAGATCTCCCAAAAAGAGTATCCCTCACCTTCAGCAAAGCCCCATGGTTACGAGATCACATAGTGGTAACAAATTCCGAGCCATATGCCAAAACTTCATGGTGGCAGGAAAATAAAGGCTTTTATAAATGTAAGACCTGTAAGGCCTGCCAACATGGAGTAAATACCAAAACCTATAAGGATGGGTTCTCAGATACACAACACCAAATTACCCAGGTCCTGACCTGTAAAACGGAATTTGCAGTGTATATTTTACAATGCCCCTGCCATCTGAGATACGTGGGCAGCACTAAACATGCTGTCCACAAGCGAATTCTCCAACATCTGCGCGCAATCACAAATGGTGATAATACCTACCCTGTGGCACGCCATTTCAGGGAATGTCACCAGAGCAACAATACCAGCCTACGATACTGGGTGATTGATGCAGTAATGAGCAGTAGAAGAGGAGGGGACAGGGACATGAAAGTTAGAAGGCTTGAAACTAAATATATCCTCCTGCTCAATACAAAGACTCCTACAGGCCTTAATATTACAGATGATCTCTATACATGCTTGCCTTGAAATTACACTAATACAAAACCCCAGATGCCAAAGGTCTCCTTCCTATGGGTGTCACACGCAGGAATCACCCGGCCGGATGATGTATGTGTGTGCACCGTGGGAAGGCTGCGACCTAATAGATATCCATGAATTATAACTGACTTAAGCTGCTACTTAAAGGAAATGACATTGATTTTTTAAATTCACCATTTGAGCACTTTAATGAACTGTACGGATCCTGACATCCGATCAGTTCGATGTAACGTTTGGTTTGGGGATTTATTTTGTATTATATCACAAATTATGTACTAGAAATGAAATATTTGGATTATGTTGAAACAGTGAAATTCGCGGTTTGTAGAAACACACAAAAGATTGAGAATTGACTGGTCTTTACAAATTGATACTAAACTGATATATGATATTATCTGCTAGTACCAGGTATAAAACTACATTTTGTATTTACTGGTTATAGAACAATCTCTGCCGTAAAAGTGGATTCAGACGTAGGAGGGGAAATAATAGCTTGTTTTGCACATATTGAGAGTTTACAGTCTGCTTGAATTGCTATATTTTGCACATTTTGCGATATTTGCACATAACTAAAGCACTGTTAGCATTATTTGCACATTTCTTAATTTAAACCTGCATTTGCACTTTATTATTGACTTCCTCCCCTTATATCGAATATATCCAGGCGTTGTATCTATTTAGTAATATTTTAACATGTTGCATCAAATGTAAACACCGAAAACCCCATATATCAGATAAAAGCAGGTATACTGTGATTTCTTTTTGAAGCAAACCCCGTATATATATATATATATATACGGGGTTTGCTTCAAAAAGAAATCACAGTATACCTGCTTTTATCTGATATATGGGGTTTTCGGTGTTTACATTTGATGCAACATGTTAAAATATTACTAAATAGATACAACGCCTGGATATATTCGATATAAGGGGAGGAAGTCAATAATAAAGTGCAAATGCAGGTTTAAATTAAGAAATGTGCAAATAATGCTAACAGTGTATATGTGTATGATATTATATCAAATACGGATATGTAGGTATTTCACTGTTATCCTATTCAAGCAATTGATATTTTGTTGCCTTAGACCTACTATGCAGTAAACATAGTATGTTTTCTATGTCCATTCCAAAGAATGCACAGGTGATGTTTATTAATTCTGACACTTGCACTTTAAGAGGGCTGTCCTTTCACGAAAACATTGTTATGTGAACAAGGCTCAGTTGAGCCGAAACGTCTTTGACAACTCTCTGCTATTAAAGAAAATTCAGCGCCTAATTGGTCCGTGTCCGTGTTTCCTTGCCGGCTGGTGAGATTTCAGAAAAGCGTTTGGAAGCGGATTGCCTGATATATATATATATATATATATATATATACATATATATATATATATATATATATATATATATATATATATATATATATATATATATATATATATATATATATATATATATATATATATATATATATATATATATATATATATATATATTACCTACTGGCGGTCGCCAGTAGGTATATATAGTTAGGATTTTTTCTCTATGGGATTTTTGAAAATTCTATGTCTAATAACTTTGGCGTTTGTGGACGGAATTGGCTGAAATTTTCAGGAAAATGGAACATTTTGTTTCTGAGCAGCCCCTGACAATTTGGGGGGGTTTCATCAAGGGGGGGCCGAGAAAAAAGGGGGGTCCCAAAACGCGTTTTTCCCATGTTAATTTCCATAGGGCGGTTGGCCTCACTTTTAGCTCGAACGGCTGAATGGATTTGCACGAAACTTGGCAAAATTGTAGGGACTGTTAGCCCGATGTGCCTTTGCTAGGTCTCAATATATGTGCTCCAGTGGATTTTGAGTAATTTAGGTTCAAAAAAAGATATATATCTGGGCGGAGCCTAACCACACATCTGATCTGATTGGCTGTCAGAACTTCATCCAAGAAGTGTTGGCAGCCATCTTGGGACCAATATACATGATAGCACCTCATTAAAAAGCATTGTAGTTAATAGAGGGTTTTAGGACTTTAGTTACATTATAAATCATTTGTTGATGGTACCATACTCGTTTTAGGAATTGTGGTGGGTTCTAAGGTGATTTTACCATGTGAAAAAACCTTCTGCTGTGATATCATGAATATTGTTTGAAAGAAAACTAATATCTCATGATTTTCCCACAGTGGTTTGGAAGGGGATCTATAAGCTAAACTGAAAGCATATTTTCTGTAAATTCACATTATCTTTCTCAGTCATGTGAAAATGAAGTCTGACATTCTCAGTAAAACATGTACATCCAACAAGGACAGAGACTGTCAGTTGATTCCTTTGTGTTCTACTGCAGCCACCTAGAGTGTTCTAAAGAACAACTAGAGCGCTAACAGTCCTATTTATTACAAAGGTATGGCACACCTGAAGCCATCTTGATTGGAATAAAGTGGTAACTCTTAAAACATTTAATTTAAAAAGAAACAACATGAGGGGGTATATTTTGCCGTAGAAAGTATGATTAGTGCTGCAGAATGAAAAATTAGGGCACATTTTGAGTGACTACTCAAATCCTTTTCTATTTCATTAAAACATTCTGACATGCAGTCTCCCAAAATGGCCACCAGAGACAAAAGAGCCCAAATGTAGCCCAAGTATCACCCAGATGTAGCCCAAGTATAGCCCAATGACAGAATGTCCCAGAGTGTTCTAAAGAACAACTAGAGCGCTAACAGTCCTACTTATTACAAAGGTATGGCACACCTGAAGCCATCTTGATTGGAATAAAGTGGTAACTCTTAAAACATTTAATTTAAAAAGGAACAAAATGAGGGGGTATATTATGCAATAGAAGGTATTATTAGTGCTGCAGAAAGAAAAATTAGGGCACATTTTGAGTGACTTTTCAAATCCTCTTCTATTTCATTAAAAAATTCTGACATGCAGTCTCCCAAAATGGCCACCAGAGACAAAAGAGCCCAAATGTAGCCCAAATATCACCCAGATGTAGCCCAAGTATAGCCCAATGACAGAATGTCCCAGAGTGTTCTAAAGAACAACTAGAGCGCTAACAGTCCTACTTATTACAAAGGTATGGCACACCTGAAGCCATCTTGATTGGAATAAAGTGGTAACTCTTAAAACATTTAATTTAAAAAGGAACAACATGAGGGGGTATATTTTGCCATATGAATTATGATTAGTGCTGCGGAAAGAAAAATTAGGGCACATTTTGAGTGACTTCTCAAACCCTCTTCAATTTCATTAAAAAATTCTGACATACAGTCTCCCAAGATGGCCACCAGAGACAAAAGAGCCTAAATGTAGCCCAAATATCACCCAGATGTACCCCAAGTATAGCCCAATGACAGAATGTCCCAGAGTGTTCTAAAGAACAACTAGAGCGCTAACAGTCTTACTTATGACAAAAGTATGGCACACCAGAAGCCATCTTGATTGGAATGAAGTGGTAAGTCTGAAAACACTCAATTTAAAAACTAACAACATGATGGGGTTAATTTTGCCATAGAAAGTATGATTAGTGCTTCAGAAAGAAAAATTAGGGATCATTTTGAGTGACTTCTCAAATCCTCTTCTATTTCATTAAAAAAATTGTGACATGCAGACTGAAACATGCACTTTGAATACCAGCAGCAGACGTCCCTGGTGAGCAGTAGCTTTACTACAGTGATCTAATGTGCAACTAGAGTGCTAACATTCAGAATTTATGGCAAATGTGTGACACATCTGAATGCCTTCTTGATGGAACCAAAGTAAACAAGCATTGAAAATGCAATAGATCTCGCCCTCGTTTAAGTTAAAGCCATTCTGTTTGTAATGAGGTGGCTTTTTAGCTTTGCTTTTATTAGTGTTTTTTCAACTTTCATGTAAATAACATGCATCTGTATGCATATAAGTATATGTATGCATGCATTTATGTTTGTATTTATATAGATATACAGATGATATATGTTTATATATGTATGTATATATATATATATTCACTGAAAAAACCATAGGCTATAGACCATATATAGTTAGGAATTAGCATTTACAAAACCTTGAAAATTCACTGAAAAAACCATAGGTTATAGCCCATATATAGTTAGGAATTAGCATTTACAAAACCTTGAAAATTCACTGAAAAAACCATAGGTTATAGACCATATATAGTTAGGAATTCGCATTTACAAAACCTTATTTTACTCACACAAAACCATTGAAATTCCATATATAGTTAGTTGCACTAACTATATATCGCGCACCCGCAATCCACTGCTGATGATGTCACATATTACATCATTCATGACATGGTCAGTGACATCACTGATGACATCACTGATGACATCTCAAATGACATCACTGATGACATCACTGATGACAACATCCAGTGACTGTATGTTTCTGTAAAGTTAAAATATGTCTTACATATTGAAGAATGAGTGGATGTATAAGTGTCTGGATGAAGGATTTAGTAGGTGCATGACTGACTGTATGAGTGAGTGATTAAATGTGTCTCACTGAGTGCATGGGTTAGTGACTAAACTGTCTTAATTTGTGCATCATTATGTCTGTTGTTCTGTAAACTGTTGCATGTGTTGATAAGTAGCTATATGAGTAACTATATGGGTTATTGATTGGTTGCCCAAGTATTTGTATGGGAGACTGAGTGTGTGTGTGGGTGGCTGGGAGGTGTATGACTCTGTGCATAGATGTGTGAGCAGTTGATTCACTAGATGTATGGTTTCAAAAGTGCATGTGGAAACAGCTGTATGGGCGGTTGACTGTGTGCATGAGTGTATTGGTGAGTGAATGGATATCTCAGTGCTACATGTCAAAGTAAGTACATATGTAAAACACAGTACATGTGAGAGTTGGCATATATAAATAACTGTGCATAAGAGCCAGTGAATGTGTGAGTGGCTGTATGGATCATTGTGAACTTGTATCAGGGATAGTATAAGAGAGTAAATATGTGTTAGTATATGTTTGAATAAGTAAAGTTTGTATAACTGTATAGTTGAGGAAATGGAGGTGTGATTGATTCTTTGCATGACTGACTAGGTGTGTGAGTAACTCCATGGATGAGTGACAGTCTGTGAGTGTCTGTTTACACTGATTGTATATAAGGTTATATTAGAGTCTGAAGAGGTTCATCGTATTATCACATGAATGATATCATCAGTGATGTGATCATTAATGTCAAATGAGATGTCATCAGTGATGTCATCAGTGATGTCATTTGAGATGTCATCAGTGATGTCATTTGAGATGTCATCAGTGATGTCATCAGTGATGTCACTGACCATGTCATGAATGATGTAATATGTGACATCATCAGCAGTGGATTGCGGGTGCGCGATATATAGTTAGTGCAACTAACTATATATGGAATTTCAATGGTTTTGTGTGAGTAAAATAAGGTTTTGTAAATGCGAATTCCTAACTATATATGGTCTATAACCTATGGTTTTTTCAGTGAATATATATATATATATATATATATATATATATATATATATATATATATATATATATATATATATATATATATATATATATATATATATATATATATATATATATATATATATATATATATATATATATATATATATATATATATATATATATATATATATATATATATATATATATATATATATATATACGGGGTTTGCTTCAAAAAGAAATCACAGTATACCTGCTTTTATCTGATATATGGGGTTTTCGGTGTTTACATTTGATGCAACATGTTAAAATATTACTAAATAGATACAACGCCTGGATATATTCGATATAAGGGGAGGAAGTCAATAATAAAGTGCAAATGCAGGTTTAAGTCGGTCGCCAGTAGGTAGTTATAGTTAGGATTTTTTTCAATGTTAAATCTCAAAATTCTATTTGGAATAACTTTGGAGCCGGTTGACGAATCTGCCTGAAAATTTCCTGAAAATGGCTTCGTCGAGCTCCGGTCCTTCCCAGAAAGTTTGGGGGGGATTCGTCAAGCGGGGGCCGAGATAAAAGGGGGGTCCCAAAACGCATTTTCTCCATGTTAATTTCCATAGGGCGGTCGATTTCACTTTTAGCCCGAACAGATGAATGGATTTCCACCAAACTTGGTAAAATTGTAGGGACTGGTAGCCCGATGTGCCTTTGCTATGTCTCAAGATATGTGCTCCAGTAGAATTTGAGTAATTTAAGTTTAAAAAAATATATATATCTGTAAGCGCGCCCGGTGCGCGCACCGGCGAGCGCTCCGGTCGCGCCACGTGAGGTGCGCACGGAAAGCTGATTGGCTGTCGGGTGTCTGAAAACATTCGAAACAGACCGGAGCGGCCGCCATCTTGTGTCTCGGTAAAATCGAGACACAAGAGGTGTCAAAAACAAAGGGGGGAATTGACCATAAGGGGGCAGGGTAGATCCCCCCTGACCACCTAGGTTTAATGTGGGGGCCATAAAAGGGCCCCGCGGGGTAAAAAAAAATATATATTTTTTTGATTATCGCGGGGGGCGCGCCTGGTACGCGCACCGGGGAGCGCACCGGGGAGCGCACCAGGGAGAAAAGAGAATGGAAGAGTTTTAAAATTTAAGTCATTTTATATAAATGGGAGGTAGTTCTGAAAAGAACTGTTTTTTTATTCTTTTTGTTGTTTTATATTTTTTTCGGAGTTTTTAAACTTTTTTTGCTTTTCTTGGTTTTTCTGAACATTTGTTATTTTTTTTGTATTTTTTAAGGAGAGAAACAAAAACCAAGCATTTCAAAAGGGCTCAACAGGAGAAAAAAAAAAGGGCAACAAATTAATATTTCCTTTGGCACTTGTGGTTTTCCCAAGCACGATTAATAAGAGTGATGCATTGCTCACCATAGCAAATCGTTTGACCACAAAATTTACAAACCATTTTAAAATTTGAAAAGTTGGTTTGTATGATGGAGCATGTCTCCCTAACTTCCGGTCCTGATGGGGTGGGAACAGTAGTTTTGGAGGTGCTGGCAGAAGATTGTACAGGGTTTTTGGCCAGTTCCCTGGCCTCTGCCCTAGAATAGTTGTTGGGATGTTTTCTTAGCATATGCCTAATCATTGTGTGGTTGCCGAAGGAGTACTTCTTGTTGGGATTCCCCCTTGACATCTCCTGATGACAGATAAGGCAGGTTGCTTTAGGTGCATTCACTTTTTTTTTGTCACTCGGGATAGAAAAAAATTGCCAAATGATGTGCTCTTTTGGTTTGTATGTTATGTTGTCCTCTGGGACGAATCTACTGTCCTCTTCGTCCTCATCCTCCTCCTGTTCTGGATCTCCACCACTGTGAAGTTGAGGAGGTCCTTGTGGTGGTGGTGGTGGTGGTGGTCCAGAAGATCCAGCAGCTGCAGCTAATGTAGCCATTTTCTATAGATAAAAGTAAAGGTCTTCCTCTCTCAAAGCAAAAAGGTAGAATAAGGAAAAAAGGTGGGGGCTTTCCTCATTTGGAAAAAAAAATATCCTGAACCAATGAGAAGTGTTATTTTTAGGTCACATGACTAGGGGTTTTATCATTATGAAACCAAAACTGTTATGAACCAATCAAAAGTGTTATTTTTAGGGCACATGACCCGACGCGCTTACGCTACGCGCCCCGGGGCGTGCCCGGGGGCGTGCCCCGGGTCGCGTAGCGTAAGCGCGTCGGTGCGCTTACGTCGTGCGTTTCACGCATACGCGGCTACACGATACGTCACGATTATGTTTTCGTTCGCGATATTGGCGCTTACGGAACGCTCCCCGGTGCACGCCCCGGGGCGCTTCATACAATTGCGCTTTCCGGGGCGCTCCCCAGGGCGCGCTCCGGGAGCGCTCCCCTCCCCCCCCCCAAAAAAAAAAAAAATTAATAAATAAAAAAAAATGGGAAAAATTGTATGGACTGGAAGCCCTATTTTTAAGTTGTTTTTACGAAAATTAACTTTGAAAAAATATATATTGGGATACATTGGGCTATATATATGTTAATGCCCAAACGTAGCCCAATGTAGCCAAATATAGCCCAATGTAGCCAAAAGATGGCCACCAGAGACAAAAAAAAAATTGCCCAAATATCAGCCAGATGTAGCAGAACTGTAGCCCAATGACAGAATGTACCAGCATTAAAAAAAAACTATGAAATTCACTGTAAAAACCATAGGTTTCACACCAGTTATAGTTAGGAATTAGCATTTAAAAAACCTATTAAATTCACTGAAAAAACCAGAGGTTTCACACCAGTTATAGTTAGCTGGAAATTTTACTGTCATAAAACCATTGAAATTCCCACGTTATAGTTAGTCGGACTCACTATAACTTGCGCGTACAATGCACTGCTGATGACATCACATATTACATCACTCATGACATGGTCAGTGACATCACTCATGACATCACTGATGACACCATCCAGTGAATGTGTGTCTTTTTGAAAAATAAATATGTTTTATATATGTATTTGTAAAGGACGATGGAAGAATAAATGGTTAAATAAGTGTGTAAATGGATGTTTTTTAAAAAGAATTGATTGGTTAACTGCCTTATTAACTGTATCTTAGTGAATACATATATTAATGAGTAATTTTTTAATTTTGTAATATATGTATCAGTGTTTCACTTTGTGTATAAGTGGCTGCATGGGTTGATGACTGACTTACTGTTTGTATGTGTTTTGAAGACAGCATATGTGCAGGACTGTATGGGTGGATGAGTGTGTATATGTGTGTGTTAGTGAGTGAATGCCTGTCTCACTAGTGTCTTTATGAGTAACTACATATGTTTTAAACTTGTATATATGAGCATTAATGTATATAAGTAAGTATATGTTAGAGTGAGAGATTGAAAGAATTCCTGTTTAAATAAGTATGTGTTTCTATAAGTGATTGTTTAAGAGGGTAAATATGTGTAAGTTTCCTTAGAAGTAAGGTGGTAGTGTGTGTAAATCTGTATATGCAAATAAATGGATGTTTATTAGTTTATTTGCATGTGTGAGTATGTGTGTGAGTAACTTTTTGATGACTGTCGGTGTGTAACAGGATGAATAGGGGTATCACTACATATGATGAGTGAGTATATGTATGAGTGAATACATAAAATTGTTGGTGAATGTGTGAATTTGTATATAGATAGTAAAATTACTGAATTGGTTGTTGTAAATGGTATGGGTATATCCACTTTTTTGAAAATATTAGTTTCTATTTTTGAATATGTGTTTCAAGGGTTACATTACACTGAAAGGAGGTCTGTCACTGTGTCACAAGGATGGTGTCATCAGTGATGTCATGAGTGATGTCACTGACCATGTCATGAGTGATGTAATATGTGATGTCATCAGCAGTGCATTGTACGCGCAAGTTATAGTGAGTCCGACTAACTAAAACGTGGGAATTTCAATGGTTTTATGACAGTAAAATTTCCAGCTAACTATAACTGGTGTGAAACCTCTGGTTTTTACAGTGAATTTAATAGGTTTTTTAAATGCTAATTCCTAACTATAACTGGTGTGAAACCTATGGTTTTTTCAGTGAATATATATATATATTTAACCGGTTATTTATTTTTCCCTGAATTACTGCTTGCAAATACGGTAATAGATAAAGGTTGTTTTACCTTTTTGTAAAAAGAAAATTTTAAAATATAAAGAACTATAACTATATTTATTTTTTATAAGTTCTGTGGCATATTTTATCTAATGAAATTCAAGTTTTAGATTACTTGTATAAATATGTTTAATATGCCAAATGTGATATTCCGTTTCATTTTACAAGCAGTTACTTTGTTACACACAAAAAAAGAAAGCTACAATGCACAGTATTTTTTCCATGTTTTTACACATGTGGTCTGTGATGTAAACAGTAGGAGGGGCGCTTTTTGCACTTTAAATTGAAACCATGGTGTATGCAATTTTGTGACACGTGATCAAGGGCTTACGGGCTTGAAACGCGTTGTGTTGGGTCACTGAAATAAAATATTGCCCACTTGAAGCTCCGGAGGTCTGCGTCTCTTTCCTCGCCTATTTGCCGCTGGTGAATTCAGGAAGTGGTTCGAGTGTTTCCAGATATATATATATATATATATGTCAATCCAACCCGTCACCAAAGTGCTTCGTGCACTGAAGGGTGCGCAGACTGCAGAATCAGCACTCTGAGGCGAAATCGATGTTTTAAATGCTGGTATTTATTTTATAACATGTGGATAAAAAGCTGCCATCAGACGCGTTTCGGGCACGTCCGTGCCCTTGCTCACTGACAAATGACAGCTAGCTTCAGCACATTTTTAAATTAACCACATCTGGGCTATTACTCGCCAAAAAGGCAAAGGTGATAACAATAGTGAAAGGACTAACATGATAAAAACATTATTAACAAGGTCGAGAACATGGGCGCCATCTTATAACGTGGACAGATAGTGTAGCCCCAGTGTTGAATAAACAACAACCATCTTTGTATTCTACATTCTTATCAGTACAGATACAAATATTGATCACAGTTAAAGACACTCTTAACAAGGTCTGTCACTATTGTTGCACAAATGCAATTAGACTGTACTGTTATTAGAAGAAGTAGGATGGTCAACTTGATGTCCCTCCCTTAGTCCAACACAAGATATACACTAATGTGGTACCATGCAACAAACCTATGCCGTGTTTATACAAAGTTACGGGACAAGAGTGAAATGCCTCCTATTTTCTGTCTATGGTTAAATAAGTATTTGTCGTGCCAATGGCCATGTATGTTCTAAGCAACATTCATAATTCATATTTATACCATGTGCAAATACGCAGTTGCTATTGTTCGTGCAAAATACGCATTGGTTATAATATGTGCAAATGAGCAAAAAATTGTTATATGTGCAAATTTTGTGCATAATAAATGTATAATAGCATTCCTCAGATTATTTTCTCATTAAAAAACACATTATGCCAATCGTGAGCATAGATAAATAACTAAATCATTGCCACCTATATACAATGCATACACAACAACAAATACAGACAGATATTCTACTTTGCTTATATACAACCATAGACAGCACTTGATATCCATTTTGGTAATTGCATGGTACCCTCATATTATCTCTTATCACCATTTTTGCTCATAGTGGGGCTTACTGACATTGTGTGCTAAAGCTAAACGAGTGCTGATAAAGTGAGTAGACTGGTGTAATAGAGAAAGATAAAAAGATTTTTTTCTTATATATATTTTTCATTGTGCAAAAGTGCTTGTGCTCGCTTATGTGCAAAAAAATATAACTTTTGCGACTTGGGGGGGAGAGGAAAAGGTGGAAAAAAGTGGAAAATAGTTATCTCACTAGTCTTTATCAATTGCAGGTTCAGACAGGCACCTATACAACTCTAAATTGGTGTCAACCTAAACTATATACTATGGACAAAAAAGTGTACTGATGGGGTTTTGATAATGAGCACTACTCCTAAAAAATTATGAAGATCTTCCCCCATATTAAGTCCTGCCGGACTCTTGCTATTAAGCAATACGATATAACATGACTCAAGTTGCCGCAGCCGTTTTTCATAGTTGCCCCCTCTTTTGTTGGTCACTACTGCATCGATTACAAAATATTTCAGGTCTGCCAAGTTTTTTTTGTGCGCAGCCTGAAAATGCCTGGCTACCGGGTAGCTCTGGTCTGCATGTAGGATTGCTCGTAAATGCTGCAGAATACGTTGGTGCACCGGTAACTTAGTGCTACCAACGTATTGTAAATTGCAGCTACAAGTGAGGACATAGACTGCCAATTCAGTGCGGCAAGTGTAATGGTCACGTAAAGGAATGGGGTTAGGCTCGAACGGAGTCTCATAAAATCTAGTATTGTCTCCGAACTTGGACGCTCGGCATGAGGTGCAGCGAAAAAACCCATTGCGTGGGGATAACCAGTTGTTGGTCTTGATGTTCTCAGGGCTATTAGTCACGAGATCGTTCCTCATCGAATATGCCCGTCTAAATGTGACAGTTGGTGTTTTAGGCATAATATCTTTGAGGACTTGGTCTGTTAGTATGATAGGCCATTGTTGTTTAATGATCTTTGTGACATTTTTTGCTTGGCGACTATACCCAGTGATTAGTCCTAGGGTACTACTGTCATCTGTCTGTTTGTTGTTGTTTTCAAGCAAACCCCGTATATATATATATATATTTATAATATGTGTATGATATTATATCAAATACGGATATGTAGGTATTTCACTGTTATCCTATTCAAGCAATTGATATTTTGTTGCCTTAGACCTACTATGCAGTAAACATAGTATGTTTTCTATGTCCATTCCAAAGAATGCACAGGTGATTTTTATTATTTCTGACACTTGCACTTTAAGAGGGCTGTCCTTTCACGAAAACATTGTCATGTGGACAAGGCTCCGTTGAGCCGAAACGTCTTTGACAACTCTCTGCTATTAAAGAAAATTCAGCGCCTAATTGGTCCGTGTCCGTGTTTCCTTGCCGGCTGGTGAGATTTCAGAAAAGCATTTGGAAGCGGATTGCCTGATATATATGTATATAAATATATATATATATACACACATATATATATATATATATATATATATATATATATATATATATATATATATATATATATATTTTCTCCAATCCTGACAATCCGTAATTCGAAATCAGGCGCTGACTCCGTGGGGTCTCTTTTCAAAAACAAGTTTAATTTTCTCTAGTACTTGGATCGACGCGTTTCGACGGTCACAGCCGCCTTGCTCACAACACAGAGCAACATTACGTCATTGCTTTTAACATGTCAACATTTCATTGGATCTCAGGATGGTTTCCCCGTAGTTATGACTACCAGTTTAAATTTCACTGGAAATTTACAGCGTTTTCTTTGTGATGCAACCATTTTTCGTTTGTAACAACACTCTTAATGTTTGCTGCATATTTTATATATCCGCATTAAATAAAGGACAATTAATGTCATTGCCGATTATTTCAAAATAAAGCAAAGTAAAGCATTTAGCATTTCTACATCATTTGAGCGTTTGTATATATATTTTGTTATTTGCAATGTGTTAAATCCAGACAGTTAAATCTGCATTTTTATTTTTAATATTAACCCTTTGGGGGTTGTATTATTGCTATAACGGGTCTAGTGCCCATTTGTTACTCAAGAGCCCTTGAAATTATAGGGTTCTTTTGAATGTTATTTTATTCTTTTTGAATTGAGCCCAAGTGGGCAAGGGGTAACACATTGCAAAATTGTCCAAAAACAAATTATTTCTACGCTACATAGTTCATTGATTTCGCTCTCTACTTGCTAACAATAGAAAGCCATTGTACATAAGGAAACCATAAAAAATTAGGGTCTGTGAACATATATACTGCTATTTTAGATAGATGACACGTATCTATTACATTACAATCATTCTATGACTCTGTTTCCGGAGGGATGGTTTGGGAACTTAAGGAAATATTAGATGATACAATTTCCAAACATTATAAATGTACACTAAGTGCTTCGTCTGCATTCAAACCTTGTGGCGCCTTGCTGTCTAGGAGAATAATATATCTCGACTCTAATCTTCTGAGGGCTAGTTGTCTGTTTCCCCCTCTAATGCTTTTCTTCACATGGTCTATGACGAAATATTTGATGTTTTCTGCATTGCCCTCATGTGTCATATTGATGTGCCTCGCCACAGGATACGTTGGGTAATTATTTTTTATGGCCCTAAGGTGCTGAAGCACTCTTACGTGGACTGGGTGTATTGTACTCCCCACGTACCTTTTATTGCAACTACATTGTAAAACATAGACTGCGAAGTCCGTTCTACATGTGTAGTTTGCTCGTATCTCTAGCGGGGTTTTTCTGTATGGAACATTTACTGTAGTAACATTGGTATATATATATATATATATATATATACATATATATATATATATATATATACATAGCATGTCCTCATGCACACTCATGCTGATAGTGTTTCGAATCATGTCATCAAAGGGTGGCGGTTTATCGATGACGTTTGTGTTGCTTGGAAAGGCTCACAGGAATCAGCACTCAAATTTGTTACTGATATCAATAAGAATACTTTGAATCTCCAATTCACAGCTAATGTTAGAAATTTGAAGGTGGAATTTCTAGATGTGGAAATGTATGTGGAAGTAAAAACCATACAGATTACATAGAAAGGACACTGCTGGCAATTCTTTACAGCATGCCAGCAGTGCCCATCCAAAACACCTTTTTAAAAGTATCCCCTATGGGGAGTTTTTAAGAATCAAAAGGTTTGGCAGCAAGGAAGAAGATTTGGAAAAATGTTTGTCTGAATCAGTAGATAGATTTAAAGCTCGAGGCTATGTTTTGAGGGATATACAGTCAGCATTGCCTAGGATACAGGATCAGGTCACTCAACCTGGAACCAGTAGTGTGGCTGTAAATACTACACAACCAGATGTAAAATCAAAACCAGTGGTGAGGCTTATCACCACATTCAGTAGTCAAGAAAAACAAGAAACAAGTGAGAAGGATTGTTAACAAACATTGGCCCATTCTCAGGACAGACATGACTTTGGCTCCGTAATTGGAATCACAACTGGTAATAACTTTTAGAAGAGCGCCCTCTATGAGAGACGCTCTCGTTAGAACTAGCCCAGAAGTAAGCAACATGAGCAATTGGTTGACTAACAGAAAGGGATTCTACATATGTAGCTCATGCAGGTCCTGTAAGTTTAGGGTCAATAAACAGGTATTTGAAGATGCCTTTTCTTCTACGCCATACAAACTTCAAGGCCCCTATTCATGCAAAACTGATCATGCAGTTTACGTGCTTCAATGTCAACTTCAATTTGTTGGCAGTACAAAACTTCCTGTTTTTAACCGTATTTTGCAGCACCTGCGGGCAATTGTTAATTCGGACTCTTCATATCCAGTCGCCTGTCATTTCAAATTGGTGCATCAAAATAACCTTAAAGCCCTTTGTTATTTTGTAATTGATGCAGTTCCCAAATCCATTAGAGGGGGGACAGAGAGAAGAAATTTCGTCAATTGGAAAGTCAATATATCATAAGGTTAGATACACAGATGCCCAATGGGTTTAATGCAGGAGAGGATTTGTACAATTTTCTTTAATAGGAAGTCAATTTTTTAAAGGGAATTTTTGATTCTGACATCCAGTGTATTGATATTATTCTGTTCTCATATTTATATATTTTTATAATTTGAGTCAGGTGTTAACAGGTTTACATTTCAGTGCACAATCAATATTTTCCATTTCTTGCTGCTAAAATTAAGAAGATGAATTACATTTATTCTTGTAATCTTGTAGAAATCCTGGAACATTTTAACATTATTTTTATGTAATGTGTAATTTTTAGTGTGTACAGATTGGTTATTTATTGGATTTTAGCTACATTTTTACTGTGGTTTTTATTGGTTTAACTAGTTCTCTGGTTTTACTGGTTTCTATCCGGTATTTGTGTGGTATTCAAGTCGGGAGATGACCAATATCATACACACTGGTTATACATGTTTATTTCCACTTTGTACATCCATTGTTTCCAGCTTCCAATGTTTACATATGTTTGCACATCTGCCACTTTATGCACCTTACTGTATCTTTTTAGTATGAAAACTGAAATGCATCCGTTAGTCCAATTTTAGATATATTTATATTGTGTCTGCTAGGAATTTTTTAGTAGAGCGCTACACATTTGCACTTTGGTGGTTATTATTAACATATATATTTTTTTGAATGCTCTAGTTTCCATCGCTTTTGCATTAATAGATAAATCTTAGACGGACAATGCTGAATATGGATTAGGGCACTTGACCTTTATTGCGCATTTGTGTATTTATTTTGACACAATGGATTATCCAAGCATTTTGTAAATAACATGGATTAGTGTTCAGGAGTATAGACTACCTCTTTTTATACTTTTGTTTGCAATGTTTTTCTGTAATTAACAAGGTCTCCGTTCTTTTTAGGAAGCTTTGTATTTATAAACTCGCCAGTAATACAAAAATGACGTTTTGTAAATGGAGCTGTCTTCTTAAATAAGTACTGCGAGTAAGAAAAAACTGGTAGTACTCTTAAGCATAGAATGTGCACAATGTATTCCCAATGTATTTCAAAAGGAAGGTAAATCTTTACTCCAAGATGCTTGTCGTTTTCAACAATTTATTTGTTTAGATATCATATTGACTTCATATGATTGAACAGTCACGACGTAATTTTTAAGCATCAATCATACATATACATCATGTATACGGTCCACATAGGTTTTAAATTCCCCAATGCATTTTGCACAACAGTGCGCTTCCTCAGGGGGTCTGTGAAATGAAAAGAAATAGGACTACTAAGTGATGGTAGAACACGAGGGGCACGGAATACAAGATAAGGAGAGATGGAGCTTATGAAGAGCATGCTTATCACCCTAATGTGACTCGGAATATTGCAGGTGCAAAAACAGGGTAACAGAAGCGATGAATAAAGTACATACTAGAACAATTACAAGAGTCCTAACAGAGCGGTGTCTTTAAAAAAATGCCAAAACTGTGAGTCCTAAAAGTAAAGGAAAGAAATCACATAACGTGCCCAGTGAATACTCATGAAAATAACTGAGTACAAACGAGCAAACATTAAAATATTCTATAGAACCCAACCTCACGCTAAGTGCAGGAAATTCACCGTGTCAAACAGGTGAAAAAACGGGTCTTACCGCGTTGTCAAAGCAATAGGAAAGTTAACCGGCAAAACGCCGTGTGTAGGCGAAAGCCAGGCTCCGCTCACAAGAGGAACCCGGAAGACACCACGCATGCGCGTGCGAGTGTCTAAAAAGGTTGGAAATAGTGAACATAAAGAGCGGACACAAAAACGGGTGAGACGGAAGAACGGAAAGACATGTAGGAGAACTACATGAATATCGAGGCATAAAAGTCGAATGGTGAGAAAAGAATCAGAAATAAACAAAGAAATTTAGATGAATAGTAAACAAGGCTACAGTGTGCTAAAGTGAAACACAAGATGTGTGATAGTTACAAAACATAAACAAGACATCCCCAAGGGATGAAATAGAAAATGTTAAAGGAAAAAGGTTTAAGGAAAAAATTGCAAAAAGTAAAGAGTGGCATATACAGAAATCTATGTATACTGGAATAGTGGTATACATAAATGGTAACTATATCACAGCTTAATGAAGAGACCAATCAGTATCAGATCATAAATGCAAACGGTTGTACAACTCAATAATAGATAATACATGATCATAAATGACAGCTGAATTCCAGGCGATCATTCAGTCCTTTCGGTTGGACCGCCCTAAGGCGGTAAATCCAGTATAATTCACGTTGCAAAAGATTTTTGTTATTGTCCTGATGTGGTAGTTTGTTGACGGTTTCCAGAATTAAGAATCTTATTTGACTAGGATTGTGTGGATGTTGGTTGAAATGAGCAGCAATACAGGATTTGAGATTTTTAGTGCGGATGTTACTGCGGTGTTCATTTAACCTGATTTTGATTTTGCGTTCCGTTTTGCCAACGTATGGGAGACCACACGGGCATTTGATCATGTAAATCACGTTGGTGGTATCACATGTTGCATTCACACGGAGGTTGATAATGGTACCTTGAGTAGGGTGAGTCATAGTGGATCCAGGAATTATACTGTTGCAGTGACTGCAATTATGACATGGAATGGTGCCTTTATAGATAGTCTGACTGGTAATTGACGGTTGTTTGATGAGCTGTTGTATGGTTTTTGTACGTTTGTATGCAAAAATTGGTGGTTTTCCAAAAATTTGATTGAAATCGGTTTCTGATTGTAAAAGTGGCCAGTGTTTGCGAATAACCTCTTTGATTTGACGAGCATGAGTGGAGTATTTGGATGTGAACACAGACCGTGTATCTTGTTGTTGAACCTTGGCTTTGGGTTTGAGTAATTCATCTCGAGTCTTGAGCTTGACCCTCTCTTTGGCACACTCTGTGGTGTTTTTAGGATATCCACGCTGGTGGAATTTTTCCAGTATTTTGGAGCTGTTGGTATTAAATGCTTCCTCTGTAGATGCAATTCGTTTGGCTCTCAATAGCTGAGAGTACGGTAAGTGCCGTTTTAGGCTAGGTTGGTGAAAACTCTTGTGGTGAAGATAATTGTTGCTATCCGTTGCTTTGGTGTAAACAGAGGTTCTGAATTTAGTATCATGGAATTGAACAAGTACATCCAGAAATGGGATTTCAGTCTTGTTGAGAGTATGAGTAAATTGGATCCGTTCATTCACAGTGTTGAGGTGATTGATAGCAAGTGTAAATTGAGATTCTGTACCTTTCCACACAAGGAAGATATCGTCAATGTATCTATAGTATGCACATATGAACGGTTGCCACAGTGCGTTCTGGAGTATATGCTGAAGTTCAAAGGTGTACATAAACAGATTAGCATATGCCGGGGCAGCACAGTTGCCCATTGCTACTCCAGACAGTTGCAGATAGTAATGATGATCAGGAGTTTTGAAATAACTGTGTTGTAAGATGAATTGCATAAGTTGCAATTGCAAATCGTGATTCCTAATGACCAACCTATTATCTTATGCACTATAGATGTTAACGCTTTGTACACCTCAATTCCACACAATTTGGGATTAGAAGCACTTGAGAGAGCTCTAGTACAAACCGACAAACCACTGGAACTACAGGTGTTCATACTGGAACTTATGCAATTCATCTTACAACACAGTTATTTCAAAACTCCTGATCATCATTACTATCTGCAACTGTCTGGAGTAGCAATGGGCAACTATGCTGCCCCGGCATATGCTAATCTGTTTATGTACACCTTTGAACTTCAGCATATACTCCAGAACACACTGTGGCAACCGTTCATATGTGCATACTATAGATACATTGACGATATCTTCCTTGTGTGGAAAGGTACGGAATCTCAATTTACACTTGCTATCAATCACCTCAACACTGTGAATGAACGGATCCAATTTACTCATACTCTCAACAAGACTGAAATCCCATTTCTGGATGTACTTGTTCAATTCCATGATACTAAATTCAGAACCTCTGTTTACACCAAAGCAACGGATCGCAACAATGATCTTCACCACAAGAGTTTTCACCAACCTAGCCTAAAACGGCACTTACCGTACTCTCAGCTATTGAGAGCCAAACGAATTGCATCTACAGAGGAAGCATTTAATACCAACAGCTCCAAAATACTGGAAAAATTCCACCAGCGTGGATATCCTAAAAACACCACAGAGTGTGCCAAAGAGAGGGTCAAGCTCAAGACTCGAGATGAATTACTCAAACCCAAAGCCAAGGTTCAACAACAAGATACACGGTCTGTGTTCACATCCAAATACTCCACTCATGCTCGTCAAATCAAAGAGGTTATTCGCAAACACTGGCCACTTTTACAATCAGAAACCGATTTCAATCAAATTTTTGGAAAACCACCAATTTTTGCATACAAACGTACAAAAACCATACAACAGCTCATCAAACAACCGTCAATTACCAGTCAGACTATCTATAAAGGCACCATTCCATGTCATAATTGCAGTCACTGCAACAGTATAATTCCTGGATCCACTATGACTCACCCTACTCAAGGTACCATTATCAACCTCCGTGTGAATGCAACATGTGATACCACCAACGTGATTTACATGATCAAATGCCCGTGTGGTCTCCCATACGTTGGCAAAACGGAACGCAAAATCAAAATCAGGTTAAATGAACACCGCAGTAACATCCGCACTAAAAATCTCAAATCCTGTATTGCTGCTCATTTCAACCAACATTCACACAATCCTAGTCAAATAAGATTCTTAATTCTGGAAACCGTCAACAAACTACCACATCAGGACAATAACAAAAATCTTTTGCAACGTGAATTATACTGGATTTACCGCCTTAGGGCGGTCCAACCGAAAGGACTGAATGATCGCCTGGAATTCAGCTGTCATTTATGATCATGTATTATCTATTATTGAGTTGTACAACCGTTTGCATTTATGATCTGATACTGATTGGTCTCTTCATTAAGCTGTGATATAGTTACCATTTATGTATACCACTATTCCAGTATACATAGATTTCTGTATATGCCACTCTTTACTTTTTGCAATTTTTTCCTTAAACCTTTTTCCTTTAACATTTTCTATTTCATCCCTTGGGGATGTCTTGTTTATGTTTTGTAACTATCACACATCTTGTGTTTCACTTTAGCACACTGTAGCCTTGTTTACTATTCATCTAAATTTCTTTGTTTATTTCTGATTCTTTTCTCACCATTCGACTTTTATGCCTCGATATTCATGTAGTTCTCCTACATGTCTTTCCGTTCTTCCGTCTCACCCGTTTTTGTGTCCGCTCTTTATGTTCACTATTTCCAACCTTTTTAGACACTCGCACGCGCATGCGTGGCGTCTTCCGGGTTCCTCTTGTGAGCGGAGCCTGGCTTTCGCCTACACACGGCGTTTTGCCGGTTAACTTTCCTATTGCTTTGACAGCGCGGTAAGACCCGTTTTTTCACCTGTTTGACATGGTGAATTTCCTGCACTTAGCGTGAGGTTGGGTTCTATAGAATATTTTAATGTTTGCTCGTTTGCACTCAGTTATTTTCATGAGTATTCACTGGGCACGTTATGTGATTTCTTTCCTTTACTTTTAGGACTCACAGTTTTGGCATTTTTTTAAAGACACCGCTCTGTTAGGACTCTTGTAATTGTTCTAGTATGTACTTTATTCATCGCTTCTGTTACCCTGTTTTTGCACCTGCAATATTCCGAGTCACATTAGGGTGATAAGCATGCTCTTCATAAGCTCCATCTCTCCTTATCTTGTATTCCGTGCCCCTCGTGTTCTACCATTACTTAGTAGTCCTATTTCTTTTCATTTCACAGACCCCCTGAGGAAGCGCACTGTTGTGCGAAATGCATTGGGGAATTTAAAACCTATGTGGACCGTATACATGATGTATATGTATGATTGATGCTTAAAAATTACGTCGTGACTGTTCAATCATATGAAGTCAATATGATATCTAAACAAATAAATTGTTGAAAACGACAAGCATCTTGGAGTAAAGATTTACCTTCCTTTTGAAATACATTGGGAATACATTGTGCACATTCTATGCTTAAGAGTACTACCAGTTTTTTCTTACTCGCAGTAAGATTTTTCCATTTTTCAACTGTTAGCACCTCGGGACCCAGGAGGTGAACACTTGTAGTACCTATAAATATTATAAAGTGATTACAACTTTTGGAACTTTTTCACAAAGGAGTGCAGCGATTTTCTTCATATTTTTCTTAAATAAGTACCCCATTCCCAAATAGTCTTTCTTTTAAATCAATGCATAGTGTGAAGGGAGAAGGGTGGAGAAACTGAGTATTTAAGTAACGCGGGATCCTTAGCATGTCATGTGATCAAGACCGGGGAGACCTGGTCGAAACCCGTCATGTTGGGAGAAATGGAGAAATAAATGCACTTTGAAAGCAATTGAAACCTGAGTGGTGGTCCGTTCCTGCAAGCATCGCTGGTGGAGTGTTGCAGCATTTGGTGTGGACAGGATTTGGAGGTTCATATACATATATAGGTATAAAGAAGCGGAACCGGCTGCTGTCTGAAAGACTTTCCCCCGAAGAAGGCCGAAGGAAAGGCCGAAATGCATTGGGACTAATTGCTTGCAAACCTTGAATTAAAAATGAAAACTCCTGTGAATTAGTGCGACTCATTCTTTCCAAATGGGGAAGGTGTCAAGATATTATTACGGCTTGTCCTGCCGCGGAGCAACGCACCTCTTCAAGAGCGCCATTCCTGCCAGACAAAGGACGATCGTGAAACCAGCTTAAAGCTTCAAGGGCAGCGGCTGCCACCAGAAACCGGATTCTGGTTCGAGTCCCCATCGCGCATGAAAGTGGCGCGCGGGGAATTCACGGCTTCGTGTCAAGGTACAGACATCATCCATCCTATTTGGTTTGCAGCCTACAAAGACCAGGAAGCCTTGCAAATGGTTAATTTAATTAACGTCCACTGGAGGAATGAAAAAATTAAAGGGCAAATCAATCACCTGGTATAAAGAGGCGGAACCGGCTGCTGTCTGAAAGACTTTCCCCCGAAGAAGGCCGAAGGAAAGGCCGAAATGCATTGGGACTAATTGCTTGCAAACCTTGAATTAAAAATGAAAACTCCAGTGAATTAGTGCGTATAATGTTGTAGATTGAATAATAAAACGAGTTTAGAAGATATCTGGATAAGCAAGGTGGGTTTATTAAACCTCATCCAAGAACAGCCACAAGCAACTGACTAATACAGAATTCTTCAGGAGGATACATTCTAAGAATTAAGAATGAAGAGAAGACTAATGAGTCTTAAAGGGGAAGGGAGAGAATAACAGGGAGAAGGAAAGAACATCACACATCTCCCTTCCTTTACAAATGAAAAACATCACACATCTCCCTCTCTTTACAGACTATTTATTTATTTATAAAAACATTTGTAAAGTGCGAAACGAAGGCCCGTGGGCATCTCGGCGCTAAGTAGCTGCAATGCTTAACCAACAAGGGGACTGCGAGTTCACTGATTAATCAGCCAAGTTTTCAGGCTTTTGCGGAAAGACCAGAGGGTGGTGCTGGTCTTGATTGAGTGAGGCAGTGTGTTCCATAATTTTGGAGCGGCCACAAGGAATCTTCTGTCGCCCCAATTGACAGGTTTAGTTCGGGGGATCACTAGTTCCAATGAACTGGAGGAGCGCAGTGTTCTGGACGGGCAGTAGGGGGTTAGGTTCTGAGTGAAGAACACTGGTCCAGCGTTGTGTAAAGCTTTGTATACCAAGCACAGGGACTTGAACTTAATCCTCTTCTTCACCGGGAGCCAGTGAAGCTGTCTTATGGTGGGAGAAACCGGTTGGAATTTGGGGATTCGCCCTAGGAGCCTGGCGGCCGCGTTCTGGATAGCCTGCATTTTCGATATTACTCTCTCCTGGGCACCTAGAAACAGTGCGTTACAATAATCTAGGGTAGAGAGCACCAGGGAGCTTACCAAAGTTTTAGCGGTGTTTTCTGGTAGAAAGGGCAGGATTTTTTTGATAAGCCTTAGTTTATGAAAGGCTGATGAGGATATTTGGTTGGCATGTGGTAGGAAGTTCAGACGGTTATCGAACATGACTCCCAGGTTCCTCACCTTGTCAACCGGGTCTGGGGGCTGGCCCATGGGGGAAGGCCACCAAAGGGGGGACCACTCCGGGGAGAGATTGCCAAAAATTACAACCTCCGATTTGTCGGAGTTTAACTTCAAACAATTGTGTGACATCCAGTTCCCTATTGCCGACATGCCCTGGTTGAACAAGATGGCTTTCTGAGGCCCATCATTTTTGACGGCAAGGACCAATTGGGTGTCATCAGCGTATGACGTAAGGCTCATTCCGTGTGCCCTGATGATATTGGCAAGGTCCGACACATAAATGTTAAATAGTGTCGGACTAAGGGATGAGCCTTGGGGGACTTCACATGGTAGTGACAGGGGGGAGGATTCAAAAGGTCCTACAGTGACGACCTGGGTTCTGTTAGCCAGGAAGGAGGCCAGAAGATTTTTAGCATTGCCTTGAATGCCTATGCTCTCGACACGGTCGACCAAGGTGGTATGGTCGACCGTGTCGAAGGCCGCCGATAGATCCAGTAATATCAGGACAGCGGTGCCTCCCGCATCTCGGATGGATCTGATGTCGTCCGCCGCTTTGACCAAGGCCGTCTCAGTTCCGTGGAAACGACGGAAGCCAAACTGCGATTCATCAAGGCATTTGTTTTCCTCGATAAAGGAAGAGAGTTGGGCATTCAAGATTTTTTCCACTATCTTCGCTAATAGTGGGAGACTGGCGATGGGACGGTAGCTTTTGGGTTCTTCTTTGTCAAGGGTGGGTTTTTTGAGAAGCAGCTTTATTAGAGTTTTCTTCAGTGTCTCGGGATAGATACCAGTGCTAAACATGGAATTGCAAATATTGGTTATAGTCGGTAGGACTGCATCCATGATTGGTCGCAGGACCTTCAGGGGACAAGGGTCACGGGCCGAGCTGGATTTAATGGTGGATACAATGTTTAGCACCTGCGGACACATCACCTCTCTGAACTGAGGGAGGATAGGTCCTTCAAGTTGAGTTGATGGCCTGTGGGAGAGGGTTACGTTATTGGCGAAGACCCGGTAAATATCGTCAACTTTACTGAAGAAGAACTTTGACAAAGCGTCACAGAGGGGTTTGGGACGGGGGAGGTGTGAGGTCAACTGAGAGACCTGCTAGTTGTTTAGTGGTCTCATATAGGGATTTATTTGAGTTTTGTGCGCTTTCTATTTTGTTGCAGTAGTACTTTTTTTTTGCATCAATAATAAGTTGTTTGTATTTTGCTACAGACTCCTTGTATAGGAATTTGGCCTTGGGCGAGTAGTCCTTCCGCCAGTGTCTCTCTCTATTTCGACACTGTTGCTTTTGTGTACGCAGTTCCTCCGTGTACCACGGGGCCGAAGGGGTAGATCGGTTGCGTGGCCATTGTTTAACTGGGACCAATTCTTTTGCTGCCGAGCTTACCGAGTTGTAAAATTGGGCAGTGGCGTTGTTAGGATCGGGTGATAGCGTGGGGAGGGTGTCGTTAAGCAAGGTTTCCAACCTGCCTACATCTATGTCATCCCATGCCAGGTAGGGATGACGGGGATTGGGGTTGGGTTTGTTGACCAGGAGGTCGTCCACTTGTAACGATGCCAAGATGAGATGGTGATCCGACCAAATCAAGGGGAGTATTTTAGTGAGTTGGAGGCCCATGGCGTTAGAAAAAATGCTGTCTAACGTGTGGCCTCCTTCGTGCGTAGGGGAATGAACCAGGGGAAGTAGGCCAAAGGTGGACATGTCTGCTAAGATTGTAGCCGTATCGGGATTGTCGGGCACATCAAAATGAAAATTAAAATCGCCTAGGATGGTGAAGGAGTTGTCCAGCGCGGATGTTTCCAAAAAAGGCCTGTGAGCCCCCAGGAAATCGCTCCTGGGCCCCGGGGGTCGATAAAGGAGGATCCCTTTAAAGGTGTAAGAAGGGGACAGTTTGATAGCAAATTCTAAGGCTTCACAGGAAGTCTGCGGAATCATCGTGTACCTTACGGTATAAGTGTCTCGAGCAATAATGGCGATACCGCCACCTTTTTTCTTAGTTTGTCTATCCAGTCTGTAGGTGGTAAACCCTGCCGGAACGGCTATGACTAGATACGTATCGGACGCTTGGCCCATCCATGTTTCTGTCATGAACATGATATCTATTTTATGGTCCTGGATCAGGTCAAAGAACAAATTAAACAGTATAAACACTAAAATACATAAGAGAAATGTTAGACAGAAAGAACCAGCTCAAACATAGTCTTTTAAGTAGCAAGGAGCTCTACGAATTCTTTGACTCCTTTTGAAAGGAGTCGAAAACCTGTCAAAGGAAGAGTTAGCAGGAAGATGAAAATCACTGCACAAACCAACATTTTTATGGATAGAGTCGCTTGACAAATTAGGGTTGACTACAACCACACGACTCTTATTCCAGATTCTTCCATCTTCTGTCTTGACAGCATTCCTGAAAATCTTAACAACAGCTCTAACATCAGTATACTTGGGCCACGGTTTTCATCCAACCGGAGTCTTTATTTTTACAAAATCACCCACTTTGACCTCTTGAAAATTAAAACTTTTCCTTTTGTCAAAATACGTTTTGCGTGCATCTTGCTTGAGCAATTCTCTAGCTCTCCAATCACCTATCTCATTATCTACAAGGCCTTTATTCAAGCACATCCACCCAGGACACAATAAAGTATTGGGAACCCTCCCTTTGAAGAGCTCAAACGGGGACCTCCCCGTAGAGGAATGAGGGACAAAACAATAGGTATTTATCCTGTCCTGGAGAGTGGTTTTCCAATTTAAACCAGAAGAGCGAGCAAGTTGAATTGACTCTTTCAGCGTTTTATTAACCCTTTCTACAGCACCATTGGTTTCAGGATGGTATAGGGACACTTCTTATGGATTACACCACATTTTTTTAGAAAATCAACAAACACAGAGGAACAGAACGGAGGACCATTGTCAGATAACAAACTATTAGGAAAACCTTCCTTATAAAGCAAAAGCTCCAAAAACTTAATGATGGAATCAGAGGTAATTTCTCTGACCGCAGAAACTTCAATCCGCTAGAGTAGAGGTCAATTAGTACAATAAGTTAGGGAGTATCAGAATCACCAGACAAGGGACCCAGAATGTCAACAGCAACCTCATCCCATGGATGAAGAATTCTGTATTAATTTCCCTTTTTTTTTTTTATAAACAGATCTTCTTGACTTTAATAAATAAATTAAATGTAAAAAAAAATGCTTTCTTCATTCACAAATTGTGCAATGTTTATTCACCAATTGTGCATTGTCTTTCCTTGAACTATCCTTGAAATGTAATGGAATAATTTAAACAAATGAATATTGTTCCAGATTCCAAAGAACAGCCTCAGTGCAAAACAATTGGAGAGTGAAGACGTTCTATGAAGATGAAGAGCAAATAGAACGTTCTACGTTTCTTTCAATGTAGTGTTAACAAAAGGAGAATGTCAACCAGAAGAACGTTCCACTGGAACGCAGCGCAGGTTTCCTGGAGCGCAGCGTTATCAGCACAGAATGTCAGCGCATTGTACGCTCGCAGAGTCACAGAAGAAGATGATCGTCAGTGCGCATTACGTTCATTCTTCAAATTGGAACGCATACGCTTGAAACGCAACGTAAGCAAGAGCGTAAGTGACGTCAGTAATCCAACAGCAGAGCGCGAGCACTAAACGAAAGCGCTACGTCAAACTTCAATTTATCCTTTTATATTTTATATTCCCAATAACTTTTTATAATAAATAAACCTCCCGCTCTCCTCACCACCATGATAATGCGAAAACCTCAGCTGGGAAGTCTACGCTTCACATGAACAGCAAATGATCAGCCGCTGGAGGAGAGAGCAGGTCAGGAATCTTGCTATGTTGTTCTGTTGAGGTCGTTTCTGATCGTCGCCAGTATAATGTTGTAGATTGAATAATAAAACGAGGTTAGAAGATATCTGGATAAGCAAGGTGGGTTTATTAAACCTCATCCAAGAACAGCCACAAGCAACTGACTAATACAGAATTCTTCAGGAGGATACATTCTAAGAATTAAGAATGAAGAGAAGACTAATGAGTCTTAAAGGGGAAGGGAGAGAATAACCGGGAGAAGGAAAGAACATCTCAGTGCGACTCTTTCTTTCCAAATGGGGAAGGTGTCAAGATATTATTATGGCTTGTCCTGCCGCGGAGCAACGCACCTCTTCAAGAGCGCCATTCCTGCCCGACAAAGGACGATCGTGAAACCAGCTTAAAGCTTCAAGGGACTAATTTGCATACAGCCAGGTTCTGAAACTGGGATGGTGCAGTGAGCTAAAAAACGGTGTTGGATCTAGCCCTGATCTCTTGACTGGGTGAGAGCTTTCTGCTTAATTCAGAGACTCTGTCCCTCACCACCCCTTGTTGTAAATAAAGCTTCAAGGGCAGCGGCTGCCACCAGAAACCGGATTCTGGTTCGAGTCCCCATCGCGCATGAAAGTGGCGCGCGGGGAAATCACGGCTTCGTTTCAAGGTACAGACATCATCCATCCTATTTGGTTTGCAGCCTACAAAGACCAGGAAGCCTTGCATATGGTTAATTTAATTAACGTCCACTGGAGGAATGAAAAAATTAAAGGGCAAATCAATCACCTGGTATAAAGAGGCAGAACCGGCTGCTGTCTGAAAGACTTTCCCCCGAAGAAGGCCGAAGGAAAGGCCGAAATGCTTTGGGACTAATTGCTTGCAAACCTTGAATTAAAAATGAAAACTCCTGTGAATTAGTGCGACTCATTCTTTCCAAATGGGGAAGGTGTCAAGATATTATTATGGCTTGTCCTGCCGCGGAGCAACGCACCTCTTCAAGAGCGCCATTCCTGCCCGACAAAGGACGATCGTGAAACCAGCTTAAAGCTTCAAGGGCAGCGGCTGCCACCAGAAACCGGATTCTGGTTCGAGTCCCCATCGCGCATGAAAGTGGCGCGCGTGGAAATCACGGCTTCGTTTCAAGGTACAGACATCATCCATCCTATTTGGTTTTCAGCCTACAAAGACCAGGAAGCCTTGCAAATTGTTAATTTAATTAACGTCCACTGGAGGAATGAAAAAAGTAAAGGGCAGATCAATCACCTGGTATAAAGAGGCGGAACCAGCTGCTGTCTGAATGACTTTCCCCCGAAGAAGGCCGAAGGAAAGGCCAAAATGCATTGGGACTAATTGCTTGCAAACCTTGAATTAAAAATGAAAACTCCCGTGAATTAGTGCGACTCATTCTTTCCAAATGGGGAAGGTGTCAAGATATTATTACGGCTTGTCCTGCCGCGGAGCAACGCACCTCTTCAAGAGCGCCATTCCTGCCTGACAAAGGACGATCGTGAAACCAGGTTAAAGCTTCAAGGGCAGCGGCTGCCACCAGAAACCGGATTCTGGTTCGAGTCCCCATCGCGCATGAAAGTGGCGCGCGGGGAAATCACGGCTTCGTTTCAAGGTACAGACATCATCCATCCTATTTGGTTTGCCGCCTAAAAAGACCAGGAAGCCTTGCAAATGGTTAATTTAATTAACGTCCACTGGAGGAATGAAAAAATTAAAGGGCAAATCAATCACCTGGTATAAAGAGGCGGAACCGGCTGCTGTCTGAAAGACTTTCCCCCGAAGAAGGCCGAAGGAAAGGCCAAAATGCATTGGGACTAATTGCTTGAAAACCTTGAATTAAAAATGAAAACTCCCATGAATGAGTGCGACTCATTCTTTCCAAATGGGGAAGGTGTCAAGATATTATTACGGCTTGTCCTGCCGCGGAGCAACGCACCTCTTCAAGAACGCCATTCCTGCCCGACAAAGGACGATCGTGAAACCAGCTTAAAGCTTCAAGGGCAGCGGCTGCCACCAGAAACCGGATTCTGGTTCGAGTCCCCATCGCGCATGAAAGTGGCGCGCGGGGAAATCACGGCTTCGTTTCAAGGTACAGACATCATCCATCCTATTTGGTTTGCAGCCTACAAAGACCAGGAAGCCTTGCAAATGGTTAATTTAATTAACGTCCACTGGAGGAATGAAAAAATTAAAGGGCAAATAAATCACCTGGTATAAAGAGGCGGAACCGGCTGCTGTCTGAAAGACTTTCCCCCGAAGAAGGCCGAAGGAAAGGCCGAAATGCATTGGGACTAATGCTTGCAAACCTTGAATTAAAAATGAAAACTCCCGTGAATTAGTGCGACTCATTCTTTCCAAATGGGGAAGGTGTCAAGATATATATATATATATATAAATATATATATATATATATATATATATATATATTAATGCATGAAAAAAAGCAACAAAAAGAAGCAAAATCAAACAATTTAGCGTTATGAGATTAACATAACTAACTAATATTTTTTTATTTTGTTAATTTTTTTATAGCATATTCATTTCATATAAACAAAAAACAGAACAAATATATCAAAAGATGTCTTTATAATATATATCAACAATGCATAATCACATATTCATACTGCTCTGGTACACACACAATTTAAAATCACAATTTATGGCTTTAAATTGTAAGTCTGAAAATGCCACTTTTGGGAACGTTGGCATTTTCGAACTTTAACCACTCTGTGCCTCTGCCTGCTTCTGAATACACGTCTGGGTTAGATGACAGCTGGGGTCTGTGCTTTTCCTCTAAACGGTCACAAAAAAAGAGAGCTCGGGTGTGACATTCACATCCTGATGGCCTATCACCAGGCTTCATGGGCCTTCCTGAGATAGATCGGGTAAAGGAGCTGACACTTGCACCTGAATAGGGATGTGCCTGTCTCCACACAAAGAACTGTATACCCCCCTGTAGTGAGTCTTGAACCTGGGCAGGAAGTGATCTCTCACTTCAAAGGCACAACTGGGTATATGTAGTAGACTCATGACACCACCAAATCAGTACTCTTCTGGATCTAAAGACATTCTTCCAGGATGAAGTGCAGTTGTGTTGTAGGATGGACTGCCATGTTGCTAACTGCTTTACTGTGTTGTCCTTCTAGATGCTGATTCATGTGTTGTAGAATGGACTGCCACTTTGCTACTTGCTTCGCTGTTATGGCATGCTGCCTGCTGTTTTTTGCCTGGGAGTAAGAAGGGCTGGACCTGCATTTCTCCACCCCAAAGACGTTAAGGGGTTCCAAGGGCTTGCCTCCTTTTTTGAAGTTTGAGGGTCACCAAAGACTTCCTTCGACTCTGCTTCAGCTAGTGGACTCTGATAACTGTGAGTCCTGCTCTACCAAGAGGTGCCAATCCAGTCCTGGGCATTGAAAATGGGTTCTGCAGCTGTTTTTCTAAAAATAAATCGACGCAGTGTCTACTTTGCGCCATTTGGAACCGACGCAGTCACCTTTGAGGCCTAATGATCACCGATTCGAGGACACCCCTGTGTGGATCAATGATGACTAGGAAACCGACTGCGAGGCTTGACGACGACACAGCAGCTGCATTATAAGAGATTAGACAATGATGTGGGACTCCACTGCGAAGCTCAATGATGACACATCCACCCAACCGCGTGGAACAGAACCGACTCATCAAGCCTTCAATGCTGATACTTGATCCATATAAGGCTCTTTTTCAGCAGGCTCTGCGTGGGGCTTGTAGCTAGTCTGCCCTCCATCATGGCTGACCTGAACTTTGTATTTTTCCAGGCCAACATGACCTCAAGAGACCCCTAAGCGCTATTGACTTGTAAGCACTATATTGCAGTTTATTCTTTAACAATTCATATCTTAAGTTTTACTTATTGGAGTTTTGTCATTTTGGTCTTGTTTTATTCATAAACTTATACTTTATCTTTCTAAACTGCTGTGGAGTGTTGTGGTGTTTTGACTGTGTTACTGTAATTTAAGTGTTGCACAAATACTTTACACATTGCCTCTTAAGTTGCCAAGCTACCAGATGGGGATGACAGGTTAATTTAGGTAGACTATCTGACTTACCATGACTAGGATTGTGGTCTCTACTTGAACTGGGTGCAAAGCTCTGCCAACTAGAGACCGAATATTTAACAATTTGTTGTTCACTACTGCAAGGTTTACTGCTCACATAGTTTGACATTAGAGTTACCTGATTACATTTTATGAGTGTAATTTCCAAATGGGAATAGGTTACAAGTTCATGTGTGGTGTCTCTGGAATCACAATTTCAAATCCTAACATGGATTTTAAATTGCAATTCTGAAAATTCCACTTCTAGAAAGTGGCATTTTCTTGCCTCAGACATTTGGTGCCTGCAGTCTGTCTCTGGGCCACATGACTGGTATAGCTGACAGTCAGGCTTTGTGTATTTGTCCTAGACAACCATACACAAAGGAGATCCTAGGGGATACTGGATAGGCCATCACTGACAGGATGGGTGGAAGGAGCTGGGCCCAGACCCATTATCACTTGTGTTCTGTCTCCACAGAAAGGACTGCATACCCCCTGTATTTAGTCTGGGGACAGGACCAGGAAGGCAGGGCACTTCCAAGGCATGCCTTCAGAAGCTTCTCCCCACCTCAAATGCACAACTGTGTGTAAATACTAGACCTCAGACACAAACTCTTCAGTACACTTCTGGACCTGTGAATACTCTGCCAGGAGGAAGGACGTCTGCACTGCTACAAGGACAGCCACTCTGCTGGACTGCTGTTCTAATGGAACTTCTGCCCTGCTGTGCTGACCTGCTGCCTACAGCCCTCTTGCCTGGGGAAAGTGAACTGGATCTGCAAATTCGTCTTGAACCTAGGACCACAGAGGAACTTGAAGGTCTAGTCTACTGGTCTCCTGATCTGAGCCTAAAGGATATAAAAGGCTGACCAACATCCTGAAACAGCCCGTGAACCCACCTGTAGTGAGTTCCTAGCCCACAATAGGTGCCACTCAGATCCTACCCCCTTGGTGTAGTTCACAGGTGCTGAAATTAAGCTTTTTAGCTGTTCATGACTGCAAACGGGCCAGTTCGCACCGATACCCCGCTGCTCGCACTACAAATCAGTTTAGGGCTTTGTCAGCCTGACTCTTCATGCTGCAGCATCAACTGCCATCGACTGTTCATGTGGACCCCCACCATGAAGCTCCAGCAATGCCCACCTGCAATGCTGATTGGCTCTGACTTCACCAAAAGCATTCCACGTCACTCTCCCTGATCCTCGCAGCCCTCTGCAACGTGAACGGGTTTCTTTCACGAACTTTAGAAGGTACTCCATTATGTTTGGCCTAAACTTTAGAATTTGACCCAGTCCAGTGCAACCAGATATCCCGAGTTGGTACTTTATGCTTTTTGCCATTATATTCACTAAATTATTTAAAGATTTATATCTCCGGTTTTTCTGATTGGATTTTTGTCTTTGATTCTGTTTTATTTATTTCATTCAGCCCTAGATTTCTAACCTGGTGTGGGTTCTTTTTGTGTGGTGTTTTCAGTGTTTTACTGTTTGAAGTGTTGTACAAATGCTTTACATATTGCCTCTAAGTGAAGCCTGATTTCTCTGTGCCAAGCTACCAGGGTATGAGCAAAGGTTAATTAGGTGTTTGCTTGTTGCCTACTCTGACAAGGATTGTGGTTGTTGCATGACCAGGGCTCACACCCGAGTCAATCAGTAACCCAGTTTCTCACAGGGCCATGAAAACATTGAATCATGCCAAGCTTTGAGAGGATCCTTGAGGTACACCGCAATAAAGAGTAAAAGCAGACAAGCAGGCAGGAGGCATGTATATTAAATAAATGTGTTCTATTGGTGAGAAAAGAGCAGATCCCATCTCAGATCCTGAGATGTTAGAGGGGCCCACACATGCAGGCCTTTACTTCTCATCTGAGATGCATGAAATCTTGTACTAAACGAGGGTAAAGACAGAATTTTCTAGAAGGATAACCTTTATATATAGAGTTCTGTTACAGTTTGCTAGTTTGAGATGCAATTTGTTTTTGGATCTGTGAGAAAATGAATTATTATTTGGGGTGGATTACAGTCCACCACAACTAACATAGTCACTGCTGTCTTATGTCTAGTCAAACATTTTAATAATTGAGACCTGAGATCAACCACTGGTGGCTAAGGTGTACAGCTCAGTGTCACAAAGCATTTAGAAGTATCAACACATCAATAAAACAGCACAATAAAAATACCACTCCAACATAGAAAATAGAGTAAAATGCAATAAGCAAAATGACACACAATAACAGAATATAAGAGAACTGAAGATATGAATGTTTTAATATTTAAGTGACATTATCAAGAAAAACCACCAAATGCCAATGGTAGTCAACGCTCACTGTAGATTGGGATCTATGCACGATTTGAGGCTGAGCACAACGGAGCATGGGTCTGATTCACCAAGTAGATTGGCCCTGTGATGGTCTGAAAGTAAGGAAGATTGAAAACATTAAAAACTGAAAAGAAACTGTGTTGGTCCCCTTGAAGCTTTGGGCCAAATGTTTTATACAAGTTCGTAAATGTCATATGCCCAAACAACCATCAGAGTATACTTACAGGACCCCCAGGACCTCAGATGGAGAACTTACAGATTCAAGTGTGTCACGCAGAGGGCAACACCCAAGTCTAAGCCATGTCCAAGTGCCACAGGTTAGCTGGGATTCTACACAGGAATGCCCTCTTCAGCTATTCAGAGTATTAGGCTCATGACAGTCTCCACCCTGTATGTTTTATTCAGCTCAAAGAAGTAATCTCTGCCCATTCAAGTCACTCTGTTGTGTACATCACACATCACATTCAAATTTAAATTAGGCTGAGCACTGTCTGGGAGTAATTTCACTGCTAATGCAAATTAGCCTCCAAAAAGCTCAGACAGGTAAAGAATAGCTTTCAATGCGAAAAAACAAACCTAGAGTCTCATTCATGTGTTTGTAAGCAAAATATGCAGAGTGGCCCTGACTCTCTCGAAACTTGAATTAAAGTGATCTTCAAGGGGAAGACATCCCTTAAGGATAAGAACCCTCACTCACCCGGAGGTGATATGCTTCATCATATGGGTCCTCCTTACCAGTGTGGAAAACCTAGTCTCGGTGGTATGGATATAGAACCACTGGCTTTGGTTCTATATCCATACCACTGTGCTGTTTCATTTTAATCCTGTCAGGTAGAACACAGTAATAAAGTAATTGTCAGTGATTCTATCTAGGCAGTTTTAATTCACATCCTATTCTTTCACACAGCGCTGCAAACCCCACTACACTCACTCATCATCTCACATATGGGATTACTATCCTGCTCCTTACCAAAAAACATCTCTGAGCTCCTTCCTTAAATCCTGAAGTAGTAGCTCCCAGTGTCGGCTAGGTTTTCCACACTGGTAAGGAGGACCCAGGTAAGGGATATAAGTCTATTTTGAATACATTCTTTTACAAAACACGTATTGCACACCTTGTATTGATCTAACCACTGTCTCACAAGGTTAATATGATATAGTTCATAAGATTAGCTTGGCAATGGAGGTGTAAAAATACTGATATTGTTCATACTTAGATTATTTTGTTGTATGTCATGTACTAGATGCAATAATATGAAAGGCCAATATTATCAGTCTCAATACAAAGTAGCATCATAGATCCACGATGTAGAGCCTGGATTGCATTTAAATAGCTAAGGGAAACACTGATTTAGCAGCATTAATAGATGAAGGATGTTTTGCAGAAGATATGAGTGTTAGACCATATTATTTGGAATGCTGGGAGAAAGTTATGTCCACATGATTGGTGACCAATAAAAAGGGCTGGGGGAGGGTTCCGTCTGACTCCACGAGTGACGATCCTACAGGAGTGTAATTCTGTGATAAAGTGAAAATGGCACTTGGGGATGCCAGCAAATAAATTACAGATTTATCACAGTAGGGAAATGGAGGCATCTTAAAGGATACTGCTTAAATTGTGCTAAGACCACAATTCTGCTCATGAGCATAAGAACCCTCCCCCAGCCCTTTTTATTGGACCACTCACAGTCCCTAACGGACACCCACTGTCCGCTCCTTTGTCTACAACAAGCCATGGCTGACATTCCTGGAGTCATGACTCTGTGCCAAGAACAGCTGTCTAGTCAGAGTGGCCCCAGCCATGTCAGCTAGGAGTTGCGTCGCATGCGAATGATCATGGAGAACACGGAGCTGATGCAAGCCTCAGAAATGGCTGCCACGGCTGCACACCAGCGAGATGTAGCTGTGAACTTCCATGCCCTGCAGATCCTCATCATGACATTGCCACCACAAGGCCTGGCGCGGATGGATGCTGGTGTTACCACTCCATCCACATCTCCTCCCCCTGAAGTGTCAGTGCCACACAGTGCAGCAGACATTCCACCTCTGGCCCCTGATGTGTCATTGCCACACAGTGATGCAGACAAAACACCACCCCCCCTCATGTGAGGCACCTGACACATCAGAGGACGAAAATGATGATGAATCTGGCTTTGTTGTACAAATGAAGTGGTAGCATTCATCTCCGCCATATGGGCCGGTTCAGCTTGGTTCTGCCCTCTGCATCATGCCCTGGAATAATACGTCCCACTGTCCCCCTATACACTGAGTGACACTCACCTTGGACCTCAACATGGACTGCCATATTTGTTTTGGTTGCCAATGACACAGCAATCACACTGCGGACTGTAGTCCTCTACTCCCTATGAACTATGGCCAACAATGTAAAGTGGGGTTTGCATGGCCCTGTAATGGTCCAACTTCAATACTCCACTGAATGTGAATAAAACATTCCAATTCACACAGATGTGTCATGACCATGATCAATTAAGTATGAACGTATGGATGAATGTAGGGACAGTGATTCTACAAAAAGGTACTCCCTGGGTAATGCTATTAATGCGCAGGTATGACCATAACCCAGATAGGCATTGAGCCACACATTGTTATTCAAATCAACACTCATCACAGTTAAATACAAGTGTAGGTGCGTAGACTTTATTAGCATATGCTTGTCAGTACAGGCAAGATAAGTGCCACAACATGCAGACCAATGTGGAACGTTGCTAAGCGCCGCTGTGCACTCCGGGGAGTGCCTCACCTTTCACAGGTGTATGTCAAGCCGCACTGTTGTCCGCTCATGTATTCGGAGTCCAGGCAAATGCAGCCATGTCCACTGTTGTCGTGGTACATGTGATCAGATCTCCAAGATGCAACAAGGTGTCAGGACAAGTGCAATGTATTCCAATCTATTGTGGCTGCAGGTACGTAGTTACTCTTCCATGAAAGCGATTGCAGCTTTGTGGGCTAATATTTCCAACATGAGGTCGTTGTCGACTTCATTAAACAGGATGGCAACTCCATCCATTAGCAGGTCTGGACAGATGTGCTGCGTCCACTTCTCTTCACCAATGTGCACTAGAGCCTACTAGGTGAGCGGTTCAATGTGGTCCTTGCACATGAGGATTTGTGCAATCTCCCAAATCCAGCTGCCAGAATGTATGCCAAGTATCAAGGCATCCAATAAACGGGTATCACAGTGGCACTCCTGGTCATGTGCCAACAGGGGGCGCACAGACATGTCAAAATTCAGTTCATCTACCTTCCTGTTGGATAGGCAGGGATCCATGCTCCACTTGAATATGCTTGATCGACAGTGCAACACAGGCAGAATGCAGGTGATGTTGGCAAGGCAGAAGCTTAGCTGGTAACTGATCTGCATCACTGCCAATAGCAATGCCCCTAGTAAATGCAGCATACGTGCACAGTACAGTTACACACGACAGGGGTGTTGTATGTGTCCGGGATAATCTGCCCTTGAGTCAATGATTCTGGTTGAAGCAGCACTGTTCTGACCTGCGCCAGTTCTGTGGATGAAATGCCACAGCTCTGATCAATGAGTTGTTTTAGTGTGCAACGGTTGTACGCCTGGGATGGTGTGGGTGTAAGTGTGAAGGCCATTACATGCAGGATAACTTTGAGCAAGGGCCTCTGTCTGTGGGGTGTGCATACGTTGTTCCTTCCTCGGGCTGTGAGTTGTGCGGGAGTCGTCAACATCTGCTATGATATCTGTCAGAGGGTGCCGGGCACATGCAATTCCTCCTACCTGATAGTTCATACAAAGGATCTTTATCCATAATGTTAGTTTATCAGCTGCTTACATTCAGGAAATGTAATGAGGCTTGTTAGGGGAGGAGTTTGTGAAGTGTGCAACTTTGGGATTCATGTTTGACATGTCTTGCATGTGGCATATGAGCTGCATCACTGTGTGTTACATTGCCTCACAGCTGCTCCTCCCTCCCCCGAACCCATTTACTTGTGTCTGCTGATCAATTGCATCATTTGCACTCCTACGGCACAGTATTGTCATGCCTGTCTGCGCATGTCCACAAGCCTGACAACGACACTGTGATGATGGCCGCTGAAGGTGAGGGGCCACGTGAGTGTATGCCTATGGTAGGATAGGGCGGAGGCAGATGTAGAGTACATGCCTGGCTGAGCTGGCGCTGATAATGTGGCTAACCAAGTAACAACTAAGGGTTGGCTCTAATCAGCAAGGCTGAGCCGTAATAGTAGATAACAAAAGAGAATTGCCAATACTGATAACCAAACAATTCATATAATTTTAAGTACAGTACTTGAAACAACATTAAAGACCAATAGCTAGTTAATAGCTTTTATTATTCTTTAAGATTTTATCAACACAAAACTCATATATTTATAACGAATGCATATTCCAAAAAACAGACAAAGAGAACATATTCAGCAGGAGGTCAACTTTGGGAATCATTCAACATATCACACATATCACAAGCATACACAATGCAGCCATTCATGAAGGGGAGGGGGTACAATGGCTTAAAGCGGTACAAAATTTACAAAAAGTTTTTTCAATATTTACAATATAGCATCAAACAAAAAAAGGGGGGGAAAATTAGGAAAAAAGCCAAGGTCTGCGGGGCACTTAACACTATTGTCACTTAATAATTAGTCTCGCACAAGGTACATTCCTATGGCAGAATTAATTATTATTTAGAAAAAAGGTAATGTACACGAACTAGGGATAAGCAACAAAATAATTCTTAACATCAGTGCTTATCACTCTTGCAGACAACTGTGTGGCTATGGCCTACGCGTTTCGAATCCCGTTGGCTTGTGGGGATTCTCTTCAGGGCCTTTGGATTTCTCTAGGTAGAAAAATAAAGAAAAGAAAGAGAAAAAAGTAAAAATCTCAACATGACGTAGTTAATTTTACCAAGTGATCAACATCAGGCGCAGTACTCAGTAACCACCCCTTTCTACACAGACTTACCACAAAGCAAAAAATGCAAGGGGCTGGGGAGCCTCAACTTTCTAACATGTTGGAATGTGGCAGAATCTGGAGGGGTTAAAAATTGGGGGAGTCAGCGGATTGTAACCATAGTTAACAAGCTATCAGTGGGAATAGAGGCTGCAAATTTACTTACTTTTCTTTCTTGAAAAAGATTTTCTCAAGGGGAAGAACCAGGTTGCAAAGGATCACAGTGGAGACCTGTGTAAAGGTAAGCGAGTAGTGCATCAGAAAAGTCTGATAGAAGTAAGTTCACAACAAGGTAGTTGTTACAAATATATGGTAGTGCTCACCTAAAAATATTATTGCTAAAGATGCGCCTTTGCCGGGAGGAAAAAACTCGCAGGGTACGTCTAAATGAAGAAATATGGCTTTAATATACAGAAACTACAAAATATCAATGAAGCCGGTTTTAAATTAGAAGGTCATACCGAGCTTCCAATGAAACTCTTTGCAGTAAATGCAGGGGCGCCTTGTTCCTTTAGATCCGTTGGCGTTTTCGTTAATCTGAAAACAACCCAATAGTGGATACAATTTAGCAGCTAGCAAACGTGTATGTAGCAAAGGAAAGTTGTTCGTTTAAAGGCGGCGTCTTACCGCGGAGATTGACAACACACTTGAATCCGCGCCGGGCGGGTCGCTAGAGTGTAGCCCTTTCGGGCGCCTGAAACAAGAATAGCGAAATGCGCATGAGTGTTTTAAAATGTAATCTATTGAAACAGATTACTGCAAAGATTCAAACAGGGCTTACCGGCATATCAATTGCCCATAGTTCGAGAAAATTAATTTGGAATACTTAACTGAAAATGAGAGAAAAATAAACATGAGTCGAACCATTTAAAGAAAAACGGTTCAAGTACCGGCGGGAGTTACACGAAGAAGTACTTACAATGGAATCCAAGATCTATTCATAAAACTCGGCAGCGTCTTAGGTCAGCACTAGTCACTGACTCATGCGTGGTCTCAAGCCAGGGCTATACTGATCTCCCTTTATATATTTACCTGGTGGGGCGGACCGCCCACAACTTTAGCCAGGGTAGAAAGAAAAATAAGGACCGGAGTGAAAACTCCGAATGGCAGCCTTGATAAACAAACAGTAGCACATCAGTCAGACAAGTGTGTTGTCAATCTCCGCGGTAAGATGCCGCCTTTAAACAAACAACTTTCCTTTGCTACATACACGTTTGCTAGCTGCTAAATTGTATCCACTATTGGGTTGTTTTCAGATTAACGAAAACGCCAACGGATCTAAAGGAACAAGGCGCCCCTGCATTTACTGCAAAGAGTTTCATTGGAAGCTCGGTATGACCTTCTAATTTAAAACCGGCTTCATTGATATTTTGTAGTTTCTGTATATTAAAGCCATATTTCTTCATTTAGACGTACCCTGCAAGTTTTTTCCTCCCGGCAAAGGCGCATCTTTAGCAATAATATTTTTAGGTGAGCACTACCATATATTTGTAACAACTACCTTGTTGTGAACTTACTTCTATCAGACTTTTCTGATGCACTACTCGCTTACCTTTACACAGGTCTCCACTGTGATCCTTTGCAACCTGGTTCTTCCCCTTGAGAAAATCTTTTTCAAGAAAGAAAAGTAAGTAAATTTGCAGCCTCTATTCCCACTGATAGCTTGTTAACTATGGTTACAATCCGCTGACTCCCCCAATTTTTAACCCCTCCAGATTCTGCCACATTCCAACATGTTAGAAAGTTGAGGCTCCCCAGCCCCTTGCATTTATTGCTTTGTGGTAAGTCTGTGTAGAAAGGGGTGGTTACTGAGTACTGCGCCTGATGTTGATCACTTGGTAAAATTAACTACGTCATGTTGAGATTTTTACTTTTTTCTCTTTCTTTTCTTTATTTTTCTACCTAGAGAAAACCAAAGGCCCTGAAGAGAATCCCCACAAGCCAACGGGATTCGAAACGCGTAGGCCATAGCCACACAGTTGTCTGCAAGAGTGATAAGCACTGATGTTAAGAATTATTTTGTTGCTTATCCCTAGTTCGTGTACATTACCTTTTTTCTAAATAATAATTAATTCTGCCATAGGAATGTACCTTGTGCGAGACTAATTATTAAGTGACAATAGTGTTAAGTGCCCCGCAGACCTTGGCTTTTTTCCTAATTTTCCCCCCCTTTTTTTGTTTGATGCTATATTGTAAATATTGAAAAAACTTTTTGTAAATTTTGTACCGCTTTAAGCCATTGTACCCCCTCCCCTTCATGAATGGCTGCATTGTGTATGCTTGTGATATGTGTGATATGTTGAATGATTCCCAAAGTTGACCTCCTGCTGAATATGTTCTCTATGTCTGTTTTTTGGAATATGCATTCGTTATAAATATATGAGTTTTGTGTTGATAAAATCTTAAAGAATAATAAAAGCTATTAACTAGCTATTGGTCTTGAATGTTGTTTCAAGTACTTTACTTAAAATTATATGAATTGTTTGGTTATCAGTATTGGCAATTCTCTTTTGTTATCTACTATTACGGCTCAGCCTTGCTGATTAGAGCCAACCCTTAGTTGTTTCTTGGTTATTATAGCGGGCGCAGGCTCGCGAGCTTTTGTGTTTGTCCATTAATTTTTGGATTGAAGGTTGACCAGGTGCCTCCTTTTCCCATTTTTCCTTTTGAATCTTCCCTGTGTATTGTGTCTCATTCGAGTCTTGTGATTATATGTTGTAACAATCCTTTCTCCTTTTTTCTATTTTCTTTTTATTTTATTTTATAGAGTAATGGCAGAGAAAGATACCTTCGCCTACTCAGAAGATCACATCAGAAACTTCCTCAGTGACCCACCTGTTTTCTCCTCAGTTACCCTAAGTGAGACAGCAACTACATCCAACGAATCTGACAAACTAATCCGTCTGAAAAAGAAGCAGATTAGGACAGACCTTCATGGTCATTTTTTGTTGCAACACCTCCGAGAAGGCACCATCCCGGCCGGACTACAAATTAAGAACATACCTGTAATTTTTACAGAAGATCCGATATTCAAAAAAGGTTTCTCTATGATAGAAACCAAATGTAGCAGAGATCTTATGATGCTGACAGTTGAGACAGCGGTTAGAATATCAAAAGAGGAATTAGTCGAAATTGCTAAATTAGAGTCCGAAATTAGTGGCAATCCAACCATAGCAGACGCCAAGGCACTCTTGGAAAAGGTTGCCAAAGAAATACAAGAGTTTAAAGACCACACCATAACTCAAAAATCTAACCAATTTGAAAAAGATAAAAAAGGTTTTTCATTAGACAATATATATCCCTACTTACAGGCTGATTTCTATTCCAAAGCGGAATCTAGACGTTTCCTTCAAGGAAACCAGGGCAGATCCCGTAGACAATTCATTTCTTTTTCTGATACCTCCTCGTCGGGTACTGACAGCGAACCCACCGGTAATTATAATCGCCCAAATAGAAAACGTAACTGGAACACTAACCAGCAGCAACAACAAAATCAGTCGCCGAATTTTTTAGGGAGAGGCCAGACACTCCCCAGGGGCCGTGTGAGAAACAACATCCCGTGGGAAATGAAAACACGACGACAGCACTACAAAAACTAAACGCGTCGCCAATTTTCAATCTTTCTAAAAAAGTCCTAACACCGGACGAGGAAAGCATCTTAGCTAAAGGACTGTCATTCGTACCCTCAAAAAGAACTGACTTCGTCAAAATTAAGTCAGAATTCATCGAATTTTGTAGAAAATTACGTTTGACTTTGTTTTTTAGTGAAAACCCCACTATCCAGCCCTCTGACGTTACAGGCCTAAGAAATAAGTCCACCTTTTGCCCGCCAGCCAGTAAAGTTCCAAAAAACCTTTTGATTTTTGAGAAAAGTGTATTGTCTGCCATATCAGCCATGGAAAAAGAGAAGAAATACATTAAATTTAATACCACCAAAAACCAAATGACGGCTCTGAATAATCTGAAAACCGACAATACTGTTATCATTAAGCAGGCCGATAAGGGCGGTGCTATTGTGGTGTGGGATAGTCAGGACTACACCACCGAAGTAATGAAACAACTAGAAGATACAAACTGCTACAGAAAGATAAACAAAGATCCCACTACGGACCTCCAGAATGAACTTTGTGCACTTGTGCAGGAAGGCTTCGATCTGGGTTTTGTTGGTCCGAAAGAATTTGAATATCTGAAAACTAAACATCCAAAAGTCCCCATGTTTTACATATTGCCCAAAATACATAAAGATCCAGACCATCCGCCAGGCAGACCCATCGTGGCAGGATGTGGTTCTGTGCTAGAGCCGGCAGCTAAATATGTAGATTGTTTCCTTAAAGACTTTATGATCCAGGTCAAATCTTACCTTCAGGATACCACTGATTTCATCAAGAAACTAGAAAATATTGATTTCAGTGAAGGCAGAGACAGACTAGTTACCTTAGATGTAACTGCTTTATATACTCAGATCCCTCAAGATGAGGCCATAGCAGTTCTCTCCTATTTCCTTGATTCCAGACCCAGGCCCATGCGCGTGCCTACCAAATTTATTGTGGATTTGGCAACATTCGCCTTAAAAAAGAATTACTTCTGTTTTAATGGTGAATTTTACTACCAAGTCAAGGGGGTGGCCATGGGCTGCCCCTTTGCTCCAGAATTGGCAGTATTGTTTATGGACATGTACGAGAACGCGTACATCTATAATAACAATCCTTTCGCTCAATACATCGGAGCGTGGCTCCGATTTATTGATGATGTTTTTATGACATGGACAGGTGACAGTGACACTCTTACCAACTTCCATCAATGGCTTAATGCCAGGACTGCTGATATAAAATTCAGCATTTCAGAATCTACAAGCAGGATCGCGTTCCTTGACGTGGAGGTCTTCCCTTCTGAAGGGAAATTGGCTACCTCCCTATTCATTAAACCCACAGACCGGAACAAGTCTTTGATGTTTAATAGTAACCACCCGCGTAATCTAAAAGAAAATCTCCCTTACGGGCAGTTCCTGCGAGTCCGCAGAAACTGCACCTTTAAGGAGGATTTCCAACGACACTCAGAAAATTTAACATCTAAGCTGTGTGAGAGGGGTTACCCCAAAAAACTTGTAAAAAACTGTTTGAGGAGAGCCCAGTGGACCCCACGCGAGACACTTCTGGAACGCAGATCCAAACCTGATCTAAAAAGGCAGGTATGTGTCACTACCTTTTGCCCCAACACTAATCGCCTGAAAAAAGTTATAAAACAAAGTTGGCATCTGATAAAGGATCTTGATGGTAGCCTTGTAAATGAGCCCTTATTTGCTTTTAAAAAAGAAAACAATATTGCCAACCACATAGTCCGAGCAGCCATGCCTGTTTCTAAACCCTTAACTTTACGTCAAATGATGGGGATGCCACCCATCCTCGGACACCACAAATGTGGGACCTGTTTATGCTGCGAATCGACTGTTGAAGGTTCTTTGTTCCAGCATAATGGAATTTCTTGGAAACATGATACTGTAAGCAACTGTAAGAGTAAGTTTGTTGTTTATGGCATTATATGCCCATGCCAGTTACTATACATAGGCAAGACTAACCAAGAGGTCCGTCAACGGATCTCGCAGCACAAATCTAGGATCAAAAAGAAAGTCGAGAATGCCCCTTTGGTGCAACAGTGGACACGACTGCAACACGGAGTCAGTGACCTAAAGTGGACAGTGATCTCTAAAATAGAAAAAAATTCCTGTGGAGGAGATCTTAATCTAGCATTATCAAAACGGGAAGCATTTCTTATAGTTAAGTTTGATACTGCAGTGTCGGGGCTCAATGAATTGAGCGAAATCTTCAAACTATAATCCGTTGCTTATGTGCTACTGTTTGTTTATCAAGGCTGCCATTCGGAGTTTTCACTCCGGTCCTTATTTTTCTTTCTACCCTGGCTAAAGTTGTGGGCGGTCCGCCCCACCAGGTAAATATATAAAGGGAGATCAGTATAGCCCTGGCTTGCGACCACGCATGAGCCAGTGACTAGTGCTGACCTAAGACGCTGCCGAGTTTTATGAATAGATCTTGGATTCCATTGTAAGTACTTCTTCGTGTAACTCCCGCCGGTACTTGAACCGTTTTTCTTTAAATGGTTCGACTCATGTTTATTTTTCTCTCATTTTCAGTTAACTATTACAAATAAATTTTCTCAAACTATGGGCAATTGATATGCCGGTAAGCCCTGTTTGAATCTTTGCAGTAATCTGTTTCAATAGATTACATTTTAAAACACTCACGCGCATTTCGCTATTCTTGTTTCAGGCGCCCGAAAGGGCTACACTCTAGCGACCCGCCCGGCGCGGATTCAAGTGCGTTGTCAATCTCCGCGGTAAGACGCCGCCTTTAAACGAACAACTTTCCTTTGCTACATACACGTTTGCTAGCTGCTAAATTGTATCCACTATTGGGTTGTTTTCAGATTAACGAAAACGCCAACGGATCTAAAGGAACAAGGCGCCCCTGCATTTACTGCAAAGAGTTTCATTGGAAGCTCGGTATGACCTTCTAATTTAAAACCGGCTTCATTGATATTTTGTAGTTTCTGTATATTAAAGCCATATTTCTTCATTTAGACGTACCCTGCGAGTTTTTTCCTCCCGGCAAAGGCGCATCTTTAGCAATAATATTTTTAGGTGAGCACTACCATATATTTGTAACAACTACCTTGTTGTGAACTTACTTCTATCAGACTTTTCTGATGCACTACTCGCTTACCTTTACACAGGTCTCCACTGTGATCCTTTGCAACCTGGTTCTTCCCCTTGAGAAAATCTTTTTCAAGAAAGAAAAGTAAGTAAATTTGCAGCCTCTATTCCCACTGATAGCTTGTTAACTATGGTTACAATCCGCTGACTCCCCCAATTTTTAACCCCTCCAGATTCTGCCACATTCCAACATGTTAGAAAGTTGAGGCTCCCCAGCCCCTTGCATTTTTTGCTTTGTGGTAAGTCTGTGTAGAAAGGGGTGGTTACTGAGTACTGCGCCTGATGTTGATCACTTGGTAAAATTAACTACGTCATGTTGAGATTTTTACTTTTTTCTCTTTCTTTTCTTTATTTTTCTACCTAGAGAAAACCAAAGGCCCTGAAGAGAATCCCCACAAGCCAACGGGATTCGAAACGCGTAGGCCATAGCCACACAGTTGTCTGCAAGAGTGATAAGCACTGATGTTAAGAATTATTTTGTTGCTTATCCCTAGTTCGTGTACATTACCTTTTTTCTAAATAATAATTAATTCTGCCATAGGAATGTACCTTGTGCGAGACTAATTATTAAGTGACAATAGTGTTAAGTGCCCTGCAGACCTTGGCTTTTTTCCTAATTTTCCCCCCCTTTTTTTGTTTGATGCTATATTGTAAATATTGAAAAAACTTTTTGTAAATTTTGTACCGCTTTAAGCCATTGTACCCCCTCCCCTTCATGAATGGCTGCATTGTGTATGCTTGTGATATGTGTGATATGTTGAATGATTCCCAAAGTTGACCTCCTGCTGAATATGTTCTCTATGTCTGTTTTTTGGAATGTGCATTCGTTATAAATATATGAGTTTTGTGTTGATAAAATCTTAAAGAATAATAAAAGCTATTAACTAGCTATTGGTCTTGAATGTTGTTTCAAGTACTGTACTTAAAATTATATGAATTGTTTGATAATGTGGCTAGGCATTTAGCTTATGCTGTGGCAATACAGATACACACAAAATTTGGCATGTATGATCCTGGACCCCGAGCGGTCTTGCGCTCCTTCATTACTCCGTAAGTGCTAGCTCGCCCTCCGGGTGCATGCTACATTGCAACATTGTCACTTACAGGGGAGGACGACTAAGCTACATGTCCACGCTCTTACCCACTGCCTGGGGTGACATGGTTGCATCCGCTGTCCACAGCACAATGCAATGTTGTATGGCCCGGGCCATCATTCATACTTAATGACCACACAGACACACTTGGATAAGTAGTGGAACAGGCTACGGGCATGTGCGCCCGCCCCCTTTTTATTACCATGATCGCATATCCAGTGATCCCTGTTCTGGATGGGTGTGGGGTAAGTGTGAGCCAGCCCTCGGGGAGTGGCTGGTGCTGGCAACAACTTGAACAGTGATCACTATTAAAGCGGAAACAGAAAACATCAACATAACACAAACATCTGCGAAGCATCATGGAGGTAGCTGGAGCAAGTACAGAGGTCACCCAATATTTAATCGGAAGGGGCCATGACTTGTGGTGCACTGAGGTAGGGGCACCAGAGCTGAGCATGCTCATGTGAAGAAATTGTCAATGATTGTGTCCCTTCGGGATATTCCTGCTGATGCTGCAGTTGGGTGTGCTATACCTGCCTCATCTTCATCATCATCATCCCGGGTTTTGCACACTGCTTGAGGTGACATTGTTGCATCTGCAGTACGTAAAACAATCATATAGGGTCCCTGAGTTTTGGGGAACAGACTTAGTGACTTAGAGGCAGAGGTCAGCAGGAGCCCACAACCACGTGGCGTTGACTTGTGGTGCACAGAGTTAGTGGTGGCGGTGAGCAGCCAGCGAAGATGCGTCATCCGGATGTGCCGCACTGGAATCAAAGTCTTTAGCCTACTGAATTCTGCCTTAATTAGGCCACATGGCATTGACTTGTGGTGCACAGAGTTAGTGGCACCTGAGGCACTCAGAAGGTGCGCTGCCTACGATGATGTGTGATCAGGGGGGCCGCACTGGTAGCAATGTCTGTGGCCTACTGGGCTGCGTCATCTGCAATCGTGACTCGATCTGAATTGTGAACCCTGCTGTCCGCAGTGTAGGTCGAAGCCAACACACACATGTTGTGCTGTGCCATTGGGTTTACTGGGGCCCTATGTCGAGGAAGCTTGCGATCACGGCGGTGGCCTCTAGGCAGAGTGAGCGCTGCCGCCCTGGCAGATGCATTGACCTTCCCGGAAGTGAACCACGCCCAGAGCCCCGGCCTATTTATTCACACTTCTATGCTGGACTGGCGTATGCTGCACCAGCCCACTCCGCTTACACTTACAGGGGGGACGACACAGCTACATGACCCAGGTCTTCCCCACTGCCTGAGGTAACATGGTAGCCTCCACTGTCCACAACACTACCAGCACCAGCAGTATATGTCCACATGGACTGGTCCATGCTCTGCATACTGAGGTCTGTCCAGCACATCATCTCCACACTTGGGATTGTGTGCATTCTTATTCATGGGTGACTTGCCTCCTTCGCACATACTTGGTTCCAACCTCTCCCCACATTCTGCTATTGTGTGGCTGATGGGGCCATGCCATTTTGGGAACATCCGCTGTCCTGTTCTGCGCTGCCTCAATAGTAGTTCGGGGGAGGAGGGGTGATCCTGGGGGTGGTGGTGGTGGGTTTTTTGGCCCTCTTGGGTATTCTAGCTACATGATCTTTGGCTCCATGGTATCTGTTGGTCTTCAGATGTGACTCTGGGTTAGGCTCTCTTTCATACTGCAGCTAGTCGTCCTGCTTAACACCAGTAAAAGGCAGGTGTTAAATCCCTGATGCTATCGCGCCTTATCGCCTGATTTTGGATCACAGATCTGGCTGGTCATTGAGAGTGTCGCGAAGTGATGTTTTCGTGGTTTTTTGCATGTGAACTTCTACTCTGCATATCATTTGCGTTAGTTGTTGCTCTCAACCGTGGCAATGTTTTTTGCTGAAGCTATCGCTGGGAAAATGGCGATATCAGCAGTTTGCCCCAGCTTGAGAATGAGGCGATATTTCTTTCAAGTAAGAACATGTGGGCACCACATTATGATTCCCATAAAGCTGCACAGCCTATTTAAATGAGTCCAATGAATTAAATTCATCATCAACGCAATATTTCTTTCACCACGGTTGCTGTGCTAAAGTGCTGATAACTCGCGATAAGTCCTTGAGAGCATGCCCCAACTGTATTTTCTAAGATCCCACAAGGACTCCAACACATGACCCTGGTACTTCAGGCTGATGTTGAAAGTGACCATATGGACTCAAACATTTTACTATAAGGAAATGTGGTGAGTGCGGCAGGAGCTACTCATGCTTATGCTGCCATATTGCAATTCACACATATAAAATATGGGGCATATTTGCAGACTTTTTCCTAATTAAATGCCTCTTACATAAGCTTATAGACATTAACCATTCTTAGAAATGGGGCCTCTAGTTGGCAGAGGTGTGCACCCTGTCCAAGTAGGGGCCACAATCCTAGTTGGGGTAAGATACACACCATAAATTAAGCTGTGCTCATCCTCTGGTAGCATGGAACAGAGCAGTCAGGCTTAACTTAAGAGACAATGTGCAAAGTATTTGTACAACACTTCAAACAGTGTCACAAGTGAAAACACCACAAAAAGACTCAACACCAGTTAAGAAAAATAGATTATAATTTTAAAAATAAATCAAGACCATAACAATAAAATTCCAACCAGTAGAAGTTGAGATATTAATTTTTAAAGAAGTAATATAAAATAGCTCTTAGAGGAAATAGCACCCAAAGAGTTGATTGGTCGCGCTAGATCAGGAGTCAAGAGATCAGGCCACCTACGGTTAAGCATAGGGCTCACTGAGCAAATGTACCTTAATCCTTGCCCCAACAGGAAATGTGTTGAATATCCCCATGCAGTTGGGGTGTTGTACCAGATTTCTTCACACAATTGTGGCGATGTGTTGGGTCCATTGAGCGAAGCCCCAGTTCTGAGTGCAGTGGTTCCGAAGGCAATATGCTGGGTTTATCCATGTTGAAGGGGCGACGCATCGATGTTCTCCACGGAGTGCCAGTGATGCGTAGGTTCTGAAGCGATGGATCAGGACATGATGTGGCGGTTCTAAGTGCAAAATGCTGATTCTACTCCTGCAACAGTGCATCAGTTCTGATTCCGGCAGACAGGAGGATTTTAAGTTCACCTGGAGCAAGCACATGGGTCCACTTCCAATGGACCAGGCACATGAGCAGGTGATGAATGAATGAATGAATGAATGAATGAATGAATGTTGGATTTATAGAGCGTGTGGTTCCCCTTGAGCATCCCAGCACTGTACCACTGGGGAACCCATCCTGGCTTTCCCTGTGAGATGGTCCCTTTACTGGGCATCCCCAAGGTGCAGCCAGGCATCCCCGGCGGTGATGGGGCCGGAGTGGAGACTAAGCAAGCTATTGCCCAGAGTTGCAGCGTGGGACCCCATGGTTAGAGTGGCACCGAGGCGACATTTATCAGGCCCGCTGACATTGGTCCTGCACCCGGCCGCGTTGGGAATTGAACCCTGGTCCCGGGCCGACCTCTGCCTCTGGGTCTGCTGCCTCTAACCATTGAGCCACCCTTCTCCACAATGCTGACTGGTATGAAGTGAGACTTTGATATTCCTGTTCAAGCAACAGGAAGCAATCGAGCAAGGCGTTGGAGATCACTCTGGGTTGAAGGCAGCTCTCCATCAGCAGGCTCAGAGAGCAGCAGGCAGCAGAGCAGAACATCAGAAAAGACATCCTCCCATAACAGCAGTTCAGCAGAGTAACAGCCCTTGTAGCATCATAGCAGTTCTTCTGAAAGAGGTTCTTTACAGATCAATAGGTGTCTGATTTGTTGGGGTCAGAGATCTAATACTTATATCCAGTTGTGCCTTTGAAGTGGGGGTGACTTCAAAAAAGAGTCTTTCAAGAGGACAGAGGTTTTTTCTTCTTAGCCCTGGCTCCTGACTCATTACAGGTAAGTAGTCAACCTGGGACAGGACTCTGCCTATTCAGGGGTCAGATCATCCCTCCCATTGTGCCAACGACGAGCCATTATGATGTAGATGGGCACTCAAACAAACCTAACCTTCAATTGTGTGGGGCTGTCTAAAGGGAATGCACAAAGTCAAGCTGTCACCCTCCCCAAACGTGTATTGGAGACAGGCTGCAGGCACACAGATCTTTAGGAGCAGAGAAATGCCCACTTTCTAAAAGCGGAATTTCTAAAATATTAATGTTAAATCCAACATTACCAGTAAAAAGCATTTATCATTACTTTTCCAATGATATAAAACATTACAGAGCCATTCCTTCTCAATTGGGAATCACAACTTAAAGTGTAATAGGGAATTCTCAAAGTTAGTCTATGAGAGGAGTAGGTCTCAGAGTAGTGAAAAATGAAATGGGGTGTTTTTCACTACCAGGACATGCAAAATGTAAAAGTTCATGTTTTACCTTGTACATACACAGCACTCTGTTCTATGGGCTACCCATGGCCTACCATAGGGGTTGGCTTATGTGCAATTAAAGGGGAGGTTAAGGCTTGGCAAGGGGTTTTAAATGCCAAGTCGACATGGCAGAAATGAACACACACAAGTCAGCTACAGCAGTCCTGAGACATATTTAATTTACTACTTGTATGGGAGGCACCATTAGTGCTGCAGGCCCGCTAGTAGCATTTAATTTACAGGACCTGGGCCCAGGTACTAGAGGCTTACAAGTACATTAAATATACCAATTATTGTTAGGCAATGTAAACATGTTCAAAGTGCTCAGAGTCTTAAAGTCAACAAAAACGAGGTCAGAAAAAGAGGAGGAGAAACCAAAAGGTTTGGGGTGACCCTTCAGAGAGGACAATATTCCAACAAGCATATAATAGACTATGACAGTCAAATATTTTAGAACAACCTTTATTTCCAATGTGTTATTTCCAATATGAACATGTTGTTCATTTTTTCCGTAACTTGACCCACGTGTAAATGGTCAAGTTTGTGTTTTGTTCAATTAGCTTGAATGTTATGGAAAGAAACCCAGGTTTGCCTTCACTATTGATGCTCCAGAAGGGTGTTGAGGTACTTACCAGAGCCAGTAAGCACCTGACTCTAGGCAGAGGTATTTACTGGTTCAGGTAAGTATATCATATTTCAAGTTTCCACTAGAAAAAATGGAAAATGCCTTTAGAATTGGTAATGTTTGTTGAAATTTCCCTGTGGAAAAATGTGGGGGGTAGCAATATTGTCCACAGCACTAACAGCTTCAATATGCTTAGCAACGTCTGTGCCACATATATAGGAATTTAACAGGGCACTCGTAATTGAGGAACCAATCTGAACTGTATGCTCACTAAACATAAGCAAGCATTTGCTTGTGCTCTTCACTTGGTTTAATTTCTTTTTGTGCTCCTCTCTTGGTATACATTGTTTTGTGTAGTTCATCAATACAACAACTACTGCTCTATAAAACATCAATCTAATTTTTTTAAATTGATGTTCAGACTTTCTAGTACGTTTAAGATACTCTCCAAGTAGGTGATTATTCACTACATATTATACAAATTCATTGTTTTATTACTTCGTTTTGTGGAACTGCCAGTAAAGGCTGGAGAACATGGTGTGCTTCAAAGAGAATATCAAACCACATGAGAAGCAATTAAACATTATTGCAAAAATTATAAATCTTCATCCTTGGACTAAAATCAAGAGAATGTGGGGTGACATATTTCTATTGGATGCATATGTTATCTTATTCTAAATTAAAAAAATGTTACCTGTAGCTAAAACTGTAGGAAGTTTTATGGAGCTTAGTTTCATTGTAACTAATGACAAATAATCTGGGTAGATCAATGTCTATAATATTCGAAACAACGTTTTCTTTTATGAACGTCTAAGAAAAATAAATTCGTTTTCAGCCACTGGGATTTACTTAAATTGATGCTGCCCAGTGAGGTTGTTTGTTTTCATAGCTAATCCTAAAGCATAATAGTCATGTGTCACAGCCCAGGACTCTTGACCTTCTGCTCTTCAACAATCGCAATTCCAGATAGAATTCTCTCCTCTAGTCTTCCAAGTATCAAAAAAACACAGGCATTCATGCTCAAGCAGACCAAGAGCACAAGACCTTCCAGTCTACTTAACCAATCAGCATGCTAGGAAGAAAAATGTTTCCTCCTTGCTAGATGTACGAAGCCTTACCGAAACCAAAATGGCGTTTTTGAATGCACCAAAAGCGTTTTTTGTGCTATTTTTCAGAACCGACAAGTTACTGAATCAGTATTCTAGAGGCCAGAGTTGCTAGTCGCTGCTACCGTTTCTCAAATACCGATTTGCAAATACTATGTACAAACCATTCACAAATACGGCTAATTGCAAAATGTGGATTTCGGAGCAGCAAATGATCAACAACTCTGATCAGGTGTTAACCAGCTGCTACACAAATAAAATGGCCAAGAAGGAGGAGGAGACAAGAACGGATATTCAGAGTGAGGGTCACCCTCTTCTAACAAAAAGGAGGACATATTTGATGGATATAAGCTGAGGATCACAGTTGTTTTAGACAGAATTGAAGAAATAAGGCCTCAGCATGAGAGAAAAGTTCTCAGAAGCAATGCCATACCCACCCGTGTGCAGAAACTATGCTCACTCCCTCTGTTTTCTCAGGGAGTTACAAACATGTCATTGCTGCTGTGGGTAGGGTACCACAGAGGGCTCTTTCTAGTTTTTTTTAAAGATTTCCTGGATGCCGTAGTACAGAGAATAAATCCTCATATAACTTTCCTCAGCACAGATGTGGCAGTTAGCCAGATTGAATTTTTACAGCATCACCCAATTTTGGCATGTGATTGGATGTATTGATGGTGCCCATGTTCCCATATGTCCTCTGTCTTACAATGAGTACATATTTAGAAGCAGAAAAACAGTTATTCACTCAATATGCAAGTTGCAAACTATATCATAACAGATCTTGAAGCAAAGTGAACTGGCAGCACACATGACTTTTATTTTCAGGCATAACTGCATTTACTAACGTCTTCTCAAAGGAGAGTTTGAGAATGATATCTACTTGTTAATATGGCCTATGTAAATTACATAAATGTCCTAAATGTGTATATTGTAACAACATTTCCAAAATGTTTGGTAGGTGACTGTAAATATGCCCTGGGGTCATTGATATTAACACCATATCTACATCCATCCAACCAAAGTGAGGTGCGCTACAATGCAGCACACACACAGACACGATCTGTCATTGAAATGACGTTTGATCTACTGAAGAGTTGATTTAGCTGTTTACATACATGTGGGGGTGCACTCCAATATTCCCCAGAGACAAGTTGGAAAAATAATGGCTACTTGTGCAATCCTCCACAATGTTGCAATGCAGAAAGAAGTGCCAGAAACCATGGCTGATTCAGAATCTGATGATGATGAAGCCTAATTGGAAGTTGAAACCAACTACTCTCTACTAAGCAGTTAAGCTACCAAGGAGATATCTGAAGCCTTCAGAAAAATTACTGATCAAGGGTGAAATTAGGCTTCCTCACTAACTCAAGTATGAATTTCTGAACAAAAAACAACCAAGGTTGCCCACAATTTACACCTTACCCAAGATCCATAAAAACATGGAGAAACCGATGGGCAGGCCCATAGTATCTGGATGCGGCTCGATATTAGAACCACTCTGTAAATATGTCGATATGTTTTTGAATCCTTTAGCAGAATCCACGGTAACCTACATATGGGACACTGTGGAGACAATCAAACTGGTGGACTATTTAGCATTTAGTCCATCTGAACAGATTCTGGTAAAAATGGATACAACATCCCTATATACGAACATCCCTCAGGGATCAGCCTTGGATGTTATGAGGGGAATATTAGACAAGAGAACAAGACCGATTCAGGTTATGACAGAATCCATAATATAACTCCTCGAGATCACTATGTTCAAGAAGTTCTGCTTTTTTCAGGGGCACTACTACATGCAGACCAAGGGTGTGGCTATAGGGGCAGGATTTGCACCTGATGTAGCTATTCTCTATATGGACCATTTTGAGAGGAGTCATCTATTCAACAATGATAATCCCTACATCGACAATTTGGGTAAATGGAAACAGTACATTGATGATGTATTTTTTTATATGGACAGGTCCAGAAGAAGCACTGTTAAATTTCCATAACTATCTGAATCTAAGATCCAACAATATCCAATTTTCTTTAGATTATAGCAAAAAGGCCATACACTTTTTATACATACCCATAATGGAAGAATATGGTCTCCTCCATACCACTCTGTACAGGAAGAATAGTGAGAGGAACAAACTTCTCTGTTACACTAGCCATCATCCTATGGGGCTTAGGGACAATTTGCCTTATGGGCAATTCTTTAGACTCAGAAGGAATTGTTCGAAGAAATCCAATTTCTTCAAAGAATTTGATGAGCAGATCGACAGATTACGCAATGGAATTTACCCTAAAAACCTGCTAAAGAGGTCAGGCAAAAGGGCTTGGTATTGTCCGAGAGATGCTGTCTCGGAACCTAAGCAACGAGCAATGACATTGCATGACAGAATGATATGTGCCACTACGTTCTGCACACACAGTAATGAAATTAAAAAAAATCATCAATCGGCATTGGACATTGGTTGCAGATGAAGTACAGACATCGGAGACATCTATGCCTGCCTTTAAAAAAGGAAAGTGTACAAAGGTTCATGTTGTGAGATCCCTCTTGGGGGCAACACCCAAAATGACCCTTCTAACACAGTGGAACCTTCCGCAGATTTTAGGACATTTCAAGTTTGGACACTGTAAAGCATGTAATCTCACCATGGAGGCCAACTCATTCATACATGACAATCATACATACCAACTTAAAGGCCATAATAATTGCAACAAGACTGACATTATGTATGTCACCAGATGCCCAAGTGACTTCCTATATGTCTGCCAGACTAGACAGAAGGTCAAGGCTTGCATACTCAAACACTGCAGTAGGATAAGGTGTAAAGTTCAGGGTGCCCACCTTGTTGAACACTTTAATACATTTGAACACTCTGTGGAAAGTTTGAAAGGGATGGTGATTGAAAAAGTCACAGCCAACCAAAGAGGAGGTAATCTCCACAACATATTGAGTCTTAGGAAGTGCAAATGGATACAAAACCTGGATATAGCAGCCTGGGGTCTCAATGAATGTGAGGAGGTTTCTAGATAGGTGGCTAAACTTAAACAATATAAGGTCACTACTGCTCAGTAATGTCGGACCCCAACATATACTAATTACTTGTCCACTTACCCTACCATTCAATTTGTGTACCTTCACATTAGCTAGTCATAGATGCAGTAAACTTGGTATCTCAATCACACTTACAATGAGAAATTTGCTCTTTATATTGTTGTAAGAACACTTTTCAGCAAGATGTTTTCTTATCTGTACTTATCTGGGATTGTGCAATTTTAACTAACCCTGGGCAAAGAACTACGCTGCGCGCATGTAATTTGCGAAGTTTGCTCTACTTCGCACTACGCGAATTGCACGTAGCACAGTGCGAACACGCGTAGCATAGCTTAGCAAAATGACACCCCGGTGAGACTTTTTCCTTGTTCGCAATCAGCAACATCAAGTAGGTGATCGTGGGAAATAATCCTCCTGGCGAGATTCTGAACGTGGGGAAGTCAGGTTTCTCATTGCGAGTGGTCGCATATTATGCTTGCGACCGCTCGCGATGAGAAACTACCAGTCTGCGTTGAGAAAGCTGCCGCACGAGTAAAAATCTACTGGAGCCGGCAGAAAACGACAGCTCGTACTGTGCAAGATGCCGTTTTCAATGATTGCACAGTGCGGACAAGCATCTGGCACTGTGCGATCATCACGAACAGCGTACTATGCAGTTCGTGTAGCACTACATGTAGCTTGCGTAGTGCGAAGTGCACTTTGCGTAGCTACACATAGCGCTACTTCGCAAACTACGCCCAGTGTTTATTTTAATTATGTATATTAGTTTCCAGATAACTCAATAACATGTAATATCCTTCTGTCATTCATTGTTCTCTCTATGTATTAAATTCATATAAATTCGTAATTCACACTATCCATTTTGTTTTTAATACAGGACCGTGACATTTTTTCTTCTTGAGTCACCACCTACAGACATATATTTCTTTGACTTTCGTGAATCTTTCCATATGTCTCTTAAGTGAAAAAAGACTATACTCAGTCATTCTGCACGTAAGGCAACAGCCACGGCTGGCAGTGGGAGTACCTGCAGGGCGGTGACGTGGGGAGGGGGAGGGGCAGGGTGGGGGGTAGTAATATATGGATTACGGAGTTTCACAGGAAAGTAAACATTTAAATAAATAAACTGAACTTTGTTGCATGCACTGCATCGCATTTGGGAATGCAGTGCACTCAACGAAATTTGTTTTATTTATTTAAATGTTTTAGACAGTTTAGAGCGAGAGAAGTGGGAGGAAAGGTGAGGAAAGGTGAGGAAAGATGAGATAGCAAACCAATCATGAGGTAAATTGAGAGGTTAGGTAGTGTGAGGAGAGAGAGGTGTGTGGTCAAGAGGGATGAGGTAGTAAAAAACATGTGAATTAAACAGGAATGAGAATGCCAATTCAGGTCGGTGCTCTAGTGGTTGACTCGGCTGGAATAAAAGCTGGAGGGGCCACAGGCGCACAGCGGGTAAGAGGTCCACATTGCGGGATGGCCTGTTATTGTACATTTACTGTGGTTTCATTTTTTTAATCCTTTTTAAACTATTTTGTGGCAATATTATTAGGGAACTGTATTTTCAAAAGGGGGATTTCTATAGGTTACTGACTAACTATAGAGTCACCAAATCAGGTCAATGTTCTAGTGGTTGACTCAGCTGGAATAAAAGATGGAGGGGCAGCGGGCAGGCAGTGGGTAAGAGATCAGCATTGTGGAATGACCTGTGATTGTGCAATTAGTGAGGTTTTGGAAAGACACTGATTTGCTTTTTTTTAAAAGATTTGCTTTTGTAAACCTTTTTCACCTGTTTTGAAGTGGTGTTATTAGGGAACTGCAATTTCAGAATTAGGATTACTATAGTTTTTGGCCAACCATAGAGTCACCAATTCAGGTTGGTGCTATAGTGGTTGACTCGACAGGAATAAAAGATGAAGGGGCAGTAGGCGTGCCACTGATATGCCGAAGGTGCACCAATGGCAAGCCTGTCTGCACCTGTCCGCCCTGGACCAGGGGCCAGGGATCGTGCCTCATCACGCACAGAAACAATAATGTACTCTAGAGACTCCTTACTTGAATTAGGAGGAGAGCTCAGTAAGGGCTACAGTCACCCAATGAACATGCACAAGGGGGATGAAAGGGTAACTAGACATAATATCGAATCCAAAATATAGAATAGCCATAATATCGAAGTTAAAATATAGAATGGACAAAATATCGAATGGACAGAATACAGTTGTGAAAAATATTGAATTGAAGATAAGTAATATAGTATCGATTTTAAAAATATAGAAAGTCCACTCGCCTGTGAGCCCCATGTTCAGGGAGCTGCAACATCATTCTCTCCCGAGGCGCCCTTACATATCGGCGATGTCTTGAGTGCCCTGGACGGCTTGCAAGCTGCCTTGTGTTGCAATGCCCAGGACCTGGGGGGCCGATTAGACGCCATTCTGCCCTCGCACTTCTCGACTGGCCGAGTTGGCGTTCGCGTGCAGAGCACTTCGCCACACCCTGGGTTCGACTGTTGCCAGCTGCCTCTCCAGAGATGCATGGAGGCGCTGAAGGTGAGAGAGCCGTACACCATTGCGACATTGACTGAGACAACATTTGAGAAAAGTATGCTTCCTGAACTTGTACCGAAGCTAGGGGATCGCCCCTGGACGCCATGTCTGGTACCTCCTTTGAGAACTGATGGCGATTCCGGCACTCTTATTCTGGGCATGTTGCTTCTGCTTTGGTTGTTCACCTCTTGAGGATTACTGCTGTGCGCTGCTTCGTTTTGTACACTTGTGGATCACATGGCTCTGCAAGGGGTGGACTTTGTTGGACGGTGCCTTGTTTCGTTGTGGTCACCCCGGCTGCTTCTCCTATTCCACAAGGCTACTCCACTATTGTACCTTACTGGAACACTGGCCCACAAGGGACAAGGTTGACGCTGCTTTTCCCCTTCTTACTCACTGCTGTTTGCATTGCCAAGACTGTGACGGATAGACGGGGGAGCTGGACGTTGGCTGTGATTCGATTAGGGGTCGGGGTGAGGCGGCCGATAATATTCATGATGGTTGTTTCGGATACATACGATTGGCCCTCCTCCGGTAATATGTGTTTCTTTTTTATTTCTTTCCTTTCTTCTTTATTTCGGGTACTCTTTTTGGGGGACAGGCATACTGCTAGGGGGGGGGTAGGCCGTAGCCTCTGCATGCGTGTAGGGTGGGGGATAGGGGGGGGGATTTATTTCATCCGTTTGATTTCTATGGGCCTTATTTTTTCTCTTTATTTCTACATTCTTTTCCTTTCTCCTTTCTTCTTTGGGTCAATGGCGTTAGTAGTAAGGGGGTGGGTTGCAACCGGCACACAACGTATTCTGCGATGGTCAATCCTTGTGTAATGTCTTTGTGCCGCCATTTTGATTGGGTCTCAATGCTCGCTGGATTTATTTGATGCGCGTCGCCCACTTCAGTTTTGGATGGTATGTTTGGTCCTTGATCCTTTCTAGTCTTTACAGTTTAATATTCTTCATAAAAAACTTTTAAAATAAACCTTCACTTCTCCTGCTTCCCGGTAGTACGAATCTCTCCAGTATGGCCCAGATCGATTGTATTTTGTTTACAGTACTACTGAGTTGCCGTATTGTTTGCTGCTGTGCTCCGCAAATTGTCGAGGCCGGACAGATGGTTGTAGGCCCGTATTTGTTTCATGATACTGAGCAATAAAGGTTTTCAAAAAATCAAAAAAAAAAATAAAATATATAGAAAGTCAAAATGTGGAAGTATATAATACAGGTATTAAAATGTATTGAATTTGTAATAATATCAATTTTTTTAAAGTGTGTTGTATGTTAGTATATGTGTGAAAAGTGTATATTATTTTTGTAATTTATTTTAAGTAATGAATTTTATGTTGTTTCATTTTTGCGTAATTAAATTCTGTAGCGGGTTGTGGGTTTATAGGGGAATAGGGCGCGAAGTAATTAAATTATATTAAATGAAATATTAATTTTTAGCTATTACGAATTATTTTTAATTTAATGTTGCGTTTTAGTTTTGTAGTGGAATATGGGTTTATAGGGGAATAGGGTGGGAAGTAATTTAATTGTAATTAATTACATATTTTTATTTATTTATTGGTATTCATTTTGAATTAACTGTTAATTAATTTTTAATTAGTAATTAATTTTTATTATTAGATTAATTGATAATTATGTTAATTTGTATTAATTTATTTTCTGTAGCGGGTTGTGGGTGTATAGGGGAATAGGGTGGGAAGTAATTTATTTGCAATTAAGTAAATAATTTGCATGCATTTAGAGGTATTGATTTTTAATTTATTGTTAATTAATTGTTAATTGGTAATTATTTTTATTAGTTGGTAATTAATTTGTATTATTTCATTAATTGATAATTATGATAATTGTATTAATTTATTTTCTGTAGCGGATTCTGGGTTTATAGAGGAAGAGGGTGGGAAGCAATTTAATTGTAATTAATTAAATGTTAAAAATACCTTTTGTGCATCGATAATTAATTTACTGTTAATAAATTATTAATTGTTATTAATTGTTATTATTAATTAGATTTTGTTTTGAAAATTAATTTGTTGTTAATTAATTATGAATAAGTAATTAATCTTAATAACGAAAATCTATTTGTATTTCTAATTGATTAAATATTGCATAACATTAAATTGGTAATTAAGTTTAATAATTTTTTATTGGTATTGATATTTAATGTATTTTTATTAATATATTAAATCATTACTTTACCTACTGTTAAACTCACTAGAGTGGGAATAGTAATTTTTACCCCTAGGCTATCCAATGCTTTCCCTTCTGTTGCACTCTCTGGAGTGGGAATAGTAATTTTTACCCCTACGCTATTCAACGCTTTCCCTACGATTGCACTCTCTGGAGTGGGAATAATAATGTTTACCCCTATGCTATCCAGCGCTTTCCCTACTGTTGCACTCTCTGGAGTGGAAATCGTAATTTTTACCCCTACGCTATCCAACGCTTTCCCTACTGTTGCACTCTTTGGAGTAGGAATAGTAATTTTTACCCCACGCTATCCAACGCTTTCCCTACTGTTGCACTCTCTGGAGCGGGAATAGTAATTTTTACCCCTACGCTATCCAACGCTTTCCCTACTGTTGCACTCTCTGGAGTGGAAATAGTAATTGTTACCCTCCCGCTATCCAACACTTTCCCTACTGTTGCACGCACTGGAGTGGGAATTGTAATTTTTACCCTCCCGCTATCCAGCGCTTTCCCTACTGTTGCACTCACTGGAGTGGGAATAGTAATTTTTACCCCTACGCTATCCAACGCTTTCCCTACTGTTGCTCACACTGGAGTGGTAATAGTGAATGTTACCCTTCCGCTATCCTACGGTAAAAATATTGTATTTATTTTTTAATATTACGTTAATATTGGTGGGGATACTCTATCCTCGCATGCCAGCCCGACACATCGCAAATGAAATTACCATCTCGCAGCCTGCCCCCCAAGCTCCTAATGAAGGAAATCAGAACAAGATGACAAATGTAGCACACAGCAACACAACTATTGAAAAACTCACCTGATAACTACAGTTACCAGCATTCCTGGCAACTCAGCATTGTAAGCCACACCCACTTAGGGCGGACCAGATTTAAATAAACTGCATTTAAATCAGCTGGGTGAGTTACTGTGTCTCTGTGCAGCGACCATGAAGAAGGGGCGTGTCTGCCCCGAAACGCGTCGGACTTCTTTGAAACCATGTGGAGGGAGACTGTGAGATTTTCGGCAGGCAAGCAGAGAATGGAGGGTCCAGGTGTGTCGTGGTGAGCCCTCCTTAAAGCGCTTGGCGCATTGCTCTTCAATAATATATATATGTATTAAAAATAAATTTATTTTATAACACATTAATTATTTAATAATTTTAGGGTTAGTTAAGTATTTTAAGTATTTTTTAGTTAATTATATTTATTATTTAATTAATTGTAAATCATTTTTAAGACATTTAAAAAAATTCGATAGTATGACTAACTATATTTTCACAACAATATTTTTGATTCAATATTTTTGTACTTACCAGTTTGTAGATAGGAATTCGATATTTTTGCATTCTACATTTTTTCATCAATATTTTGGTAATTGGATATTTTTGTGTTCGATATTATGTCAGTGATCCGGATGAAAGCTGTAAGCACTGCAACTATAAACTGTCTTCTGACACTCCAGTTAGTAAAGCTTCATGCTAACTGGGAGGGAATATGTACCTGTTGAATTGAAGATCCCTCATGTGTCAAAATCTTGGTATCTTTTTATTTCTGGAAGATGCTAAACCAAACGTGGTATTTCTTCCTGAGACTTGGCTCCTTGGAAAATAAAGCCCTGACACTGTAGGCTCTGTGCCCGGCTATCACATAATACACAAAGACAGAGCAAATAAAAATGGGAGAGGTCTGGCCTTCATATTGAAGTCTAGCCTCATCCGTCGAACTGACTCTCTTGCAATCTATGCCTGTGAAAGCCTTGCTTCACCATTTCAATGTCCTATACATCTACATTTGCAGGAATTTTAATTTGTCATCCCGAGGTCCTTCCTTAAATGTAATTAATCTTTTCAAGAAGCCGTATCAAATCTGGTCATTAAGCATAATCATTTTATGATTCTGTGGGAATTTAGCCTACATTTAGGTGAAGTCAGTGACACCAGAATTACAAGCTTTGGGTATGATTTAGCTGCCATCCAATTAGAGCATAGAGTCCAGGGTCCTACACACATAGAGGGTCATTTGTTGGACCTCATATTTACCACCAATCCTTTGTTACAAGTTTTAGACCCTGTACCATTGTACAGTGGATAATGGACAAACCGCTATCTAATTCCTATACATCTCGAACCATTGGGTCTCACTCCACTTCAAAAATCTAAGGCAGTTGAGGATCAGCACTGGCCAAGCTAAACCAGGATAGCTGCAGATATATTCCAAGTTCAACCTCACCCCACCTGAACTCAGACCCTCGAGAGTGCCAATAATACGATTTCAGAATGGTTGACTATGTCCCTAGATCAAACTATTCCTATAACGATTGTGACTCAAAAACCTAAAATTACATGTGCACCGTGATACTCCCCTCACCTCAGAACACTGGAAACAATTTAAACATTTTAACCAGGCTATGGAGGAAGGATTACACTAATAATATTAAAATATTATGTTGAGAGAAGGTGAGGATATATCATATTGAAATCCTACAAGCTCAGGCCTCCTTTTTTAAACCAAAATTAACAATACTGCGAACTCCCCTAGAGAGATGTTCAGAATTTACAAAGTCCCTGTTGAACTCTAACATGGATGTTCCTGTGGTTGAACCTTCCAATGACAGGTGTGTAATGCCTTGGCTAATTATTGTAATACAAAAATTCTGAACTTCTACCAATTATTTCAAAAGACCATGATAATACCTCTATTTCAGCAAAACCTAAAGAGAATGGATGCTCGTCCGTTCTCTCTTGTTTTCAGCACTTCTACTACAACACTTTATTGCCCTCTCCGGGAAAATCAAATCTGGGTCTCCTTTCACTTCGGCACCTTTGAGAACTGTCACTCTTGAGCCAGAAATCGTTTTTCCCATCCTACTAGAAGTGGCCAATTTGTCATTGGAAAAAGGCATAGTGCCTCTTCAATGGAAGCATGCAATGGTCAGAGCTGACCTAAAGAAACCGAATCTTGACCAGTATTGCAAAGATACTTTTTCCCAATTCTCTTGCCTCGGTCTAAGTACAGTGGTGGAAAAGTTTGTAAATAAACGTCTATCAAACTTTTTGGAAGCTAACTTAATTTTGCATCCTACACAAACTGGTTTCTGACCGGAGCATAGTACATGACCGCCTTATTGGTAATGGTAAAAAGGAGATTGGATTAGGGAGCAACACTGGCTACTGAGCTCCTGGACCTCAGCGGTTTTTGACATGATTGGCACCTCCATACTTTTAAATAGAGTTGGAATTGCCAGAGTCACAGGAAAAGTCATGGAATGAGTGGGCTCCTTTTCAAAGGTGCACACTTTCCAAGTCTTTGATGGAGACTGTTCATCAGGCAATCTGTCTGTATCTTGTTGTCTCCCGCAGGGGTCCACACTTAGCCCCACGTTGTTTAATTTATAACTCTAAACTTTGGCAGATATTATGGCTCCCTTTGTAATCTCTATAGTCTCCTATGCAGACAACACCCAGCCGGTGTTCTCTTTTGCTCCAGACTCAGATCTTTTAATATCTAATCTGAGACACAGGCCGGAGCAGGTAGCCAGCTGGATGAATAAGTCTTGCCTGAAGCTCTAGAGAAGCAAAAAGCAAAAAGGAATTAATGATTCTTGTAAGCAACTCTACCATCCAACAATACTTGAATTGGCCCATCGGTCTTGGTCCTACTCCAACCCCTAAGGCTACTATAAAAAGTTTAGGGATGTGTTTCGAAGACACTTTGACTATGGAAGCCCGGGCCACCAAAACGGTGTCCAGTTGCTTTGGAGTTTTGCAGTTGCACTGATCACAATCAGTTAGACAGGTACTGAGAGACCTCCACTGACTTCCCATAGCCCAAAGAATGGCATTTAAATCACTATGTATTGCACATCGAGCTCTACAAGGTCAGGGTTCACCTATCCAACACCAATTTGTCTCCAACACCCCTTAATAGACCACTACGGTCTCTGAATCTGTATCTGGCTACAACCCCACCTATTACAAGAGCTAGAAGGGGGGGGGGGGGTCGTTCCTTTACCTGTAATGTAGCAAAATGTTCAACCTCTCCTCCCCTGGCCATCTGATCGACAGACAATGAACTATGCTTTCAGAAAGCAATCAAGAACTGGCTCTTTAAATAAATCAGGTTTAATGGTGCTTTCCCCATTCTATTAGGATGTTTCTTCTTTCCCAGCCCTGGGATACCTTCAGGTCACCATGCATTAATAAGTTATAAAATAGAGATAGGTGAGGGTAGTGGTAAGGCAGCAGAGATATAGCTAGAGAGGTATGGAAATGTTAGAGATGATTTGTGAGAAGCAAAGTAGATGGAGGAGAGATACAAAAAGGTCAGATGGAAAACTGCAGTAGACTCACAGAGAGGAATGATGTAGAGAAACAGTTGAGGTAGAAAAGTGGTTTTAAGAGTGATTGATATAGATTTAGTAACTGAGATTGATAGAGAGGGTCAAGGTCTTGAAAAACAAGTAGAGAGATATGAAGTTCACTGAGGTATATTGGATATGGTGAGAGAGAGAGCTGAGAAAGACCAAAGTGAGGTAGAGAGAGGATAAAGATAGAGATTATGAGAGAGGGTTAGGTGAGGTGAAGTGAATTGAAGTAAGGAGAGAGAAATGACTATAGGTGGGAGGCGCGCTCCGGTCCACCAGCGGAGTTTGCTGAGTTTTGCCAACTCCACGCACTGCTGGGTGCGCAGAGTTCAGCAAAAAACTTTGAATCCGCTGTGTAGCGGAGTTTGCTCCCACCTCCCGCCCCTAATGGATATGCTTTGCGGCATCCAAATATTATTAGCTAATTAGATTTGTGGTTACATATTTTTATCCTGTGGTAGGCAATTGTGGTGAACTTGCATTCACAAGAGGACCTCGTAACGTAATTGGCTGAGGAGCTCTTGATTGTTTTACATTGGCTGTCTGGCCTCAGAAATTGTGTCCCGCCTTCAGTTTGGAAGGAAGGAAAGCAGTCTGTAACATGTGCTGACTATCTGTAGTTAAACACGTAAGTTTTGGGGAGCGGTTTCCGGATGAAAGCTTTGTGTTACCAGTGATCTGTAACCGCTGGTATATAGTAGTCTCCCCCTCCCTTAATGGGCTCAGTGTCTTGGAAACAGAGATGTATATCCAATCACTACAAGAGACAAACCTAAGGTCTCATTTAGGATGCTCCTTCTGGTTATTTGTAAAGAGATTGCCTGCTTAATTTCATTCAACTATTATTCCTGAAAAATAATTGCAATGGGTGAGTGTTAATGTTTATTTGTGCGGTTTGCATTGTGCCGCTCTAAATGTGATGCTACTGTTGTCTACATGGTTGGATGGCACTAAATGCTATCCCTGGAACTTCATATAATTGCCAGCCAACATGTTTCCCTCTTCAGGATCAATAGAAAGTAATAAAAAAAAAACTGGTAGTAGGGTGGTTCAGATAGTTCTTTACCCCTAAAGTCCACTGCAGCTCTCTGGTACCCTAGACACTGCTACTGTGTCCTTGCCGCTTGCATCATCCTGCATGTGTGTCACAAGTTGCTGCCATTGCAGACTGTACACAACAAGTTTAACCACAAATATTCTTCTTCAGCTGCAGCGCCTGGACCTCTCTCCACTTCCTTGAGTGACTCTTCACCTTCGGATATCCTGCTCTGATTTCCGTGCCTGAGTCGAGACTAAATCTTTGCCGCAATCAAGACTGTTAGTTTTCTTTGGGTATGGTGCGCTGGACTGGAGTGCGCACCATTTATCACTGCATTTTAAGAAAACTGAATTTAAGGCAAATTGGTACTAACGTGTATTGGCTGAGTACTTGTTTTCTAGGACTCTAAGCGGTCACAAAGTGATGCATTATGTGTGATCTCTGAAGGCCATTCATTCATTGCAGCTTAACCTGCTAAGTCAATCAACGGGTGACACCCACCTTGTGACAACAGACTCCTGCAAAGTGGAACTCCATGGAATTCCACAGACTTTTTATGCAACTCCACGAACTCCGCCCACCCCAAGAAATGACACAAAGATTATTTTTCAATTTATTGTTACTAACTACCTGAGCGTGAGAGGGGTAAGACTGGAGAGGTCAGGCATACACAATAAGGGACAGATGATTTTTTTTTTTTTAGCATAATGCAAGCAGAAACCAACGTTGTTGTGCTGTGCAGGGGGAAGAAAGCAGAGCAGAGTAATATTTCTTCAAAAGGGGCTACTGCTTTATCCCCCTGCACTAGCCCACTAATAGGTTGCCCAGTGACTTGGGAAGACTTTCCACCATGTTGCAGAGGTATGTGTGTGCTATCTAGCATAGTGTTTGTAGTGTTTGTATGAAAAGCATACCCGTCTAATTTAAAATTCTGTGACCCAGGAATGCCCAGAAGTGGGTCCGGGGCTCACTGTGCCACTGGAATCAAGCTATCCTGGCTGATGAGGGGTGAAACCCCGAACCGGTCCTAGGATGCTTGTTACCGGTCCAGGGAGGACCTGGCTTGGCAGTTTGGGCTGGACTGTTCCCAAGAGGCACAGGGTCAAGACTAATTTGCATATTGCCAGGTCTAAACTAGGGTGGCATGGTGAGCAAAAGAATGATGGATTTAAACCAGATCTCTTGACTGGGGGTGAATGTTTTGATTTGTTCTGCATTCCGTCCTTCAATTATGTGTCTTTTGCTTTCTCGTTCTATGTGCGCCAGGTATTCCCAGACTTGGGTCCTGGTCTCACTGTGCCACTGGAATCAAGCTATCCTGGCTCATGAGGGGTGAAATCCCGAAACCGGTCCTAGGATGCTTGTTTCTGGTCCATCAAGGACCGAGTTGGACTGTTCCCATGAGGCACAGGGTTAAGACTGATTTGCATATGGCCAGGTCTAACCTGGGGTGGCATGGTGAGCAAAGGAATGATGGATTTATTACATATCTCTTGACTGTGGAGTGAATGTTTTGATTTGTTCTGCATTCCATTCATCAATTGTGTGTCTTTTGCTTTCTCGCCCTGAGTGCACCAGGTATGCCCAGACGTGGGTCCTGGGCTCATCGTGCGACTGGAATCAAGCTATCCTGGCTGATGAGAAGTGAAACCCTGAAACCGGTCCTAGGATGCTTGTTTCTGGTCCAGGGAAGACCTGTCTTGGCAGTTCAGGCTGGACATGAGGCACAGGGTCAAGACTGATTTGCATATGGCCAAGTCTAAACTGGTGTAGCATGATGAGCAAAAGAATGATGGATTTAACCCAGATCTCTTGACTAGGTTGAATGTTTTGATTTGTTCTGCATTTCGTCCATCAATTCTGTGTCTTTTGCTTTTTTTTTTTAAATTGTGAACATTTCTGAAACATTACACGCATTGTATGTATGATGTACAGTGCACCAGACATGCAATGTGTGGAACATTTGGAGAAATTATAACCTTTCTCAATGTCAGCTCCCGTTTCAAGGAGGCTTTGTTTTTTTTGACAGAAAACTGTCTGGCTATCACTGGACTTTGGCCTCGAGTCACACATTATGGGTACTTGTGCAAATACACCCAAGTTAAAAAAAACTCGCTTGATGCAAGTGGCACAAAGTTGAGCAAAGCAGCGAAAATCACTATTTGCTTTAAGAAAAGGGTACCTTTCTGGAGCGAAATACCTTTTTGCTCTGTAAAGTAAATCTCTTGCACGCGTATGCGCTGCTTTGAGTCACTTTGCCCCAGTTTAATCTCTAAATAAATCTGGCCCTAAGTTTCTATTTCTCATGCTCAGCTGTCAAATTAGAAAAGAGACTGTTCGGTATGAGCAACGCTATTGAACCAAGAATTTCGAATGTCTCATTCACTTTACCATGGGCCTTTGGAAGGTTGGAGGCCCTGGGCAATTATCCACTTTGTCCATGCCTTTAAAGTCGGGAGAGAGATCTTAATCAAGAAGGGTATTTGAGAAGGAAACAGGAAAAGACAAAAATACAAAGCAAATGTGGGAGTAAAGTTTTGAGTATTGGGAAACACTGCCCGCCAATTCTCCAACAGTAAGAGAGAGGGATGGATAGGAAGAAAGCCATGAAACACACAAACAGGGCATACTCTGCTTGGGAATCGATTAAATTAACAAGGACCTTGCAGATGAAAATATCAGAACCCATTCCAGTCTGCGAATGTGCAGGCAAAATGTAACAATAAATGTAGCATAGGTTTGCTTAATTCTCTTTCTGAACTTATATATATTTGTTTTTCTAGTATTATTTTCTCTGGAATCGCTACAAGAAGAGAGACCAAAAGTAGATCCAATTGCTCAAGAAAAGCAAAGGACATACAACCCTGGGATCATCGTGGTAGCTACTGCTCCTCCTTGTTGGCAAAAGAACATTGTGATGTTCAGCTATAAAGATGCAGGAACAAATGAAGTACTGGGCAAAACGGTTATGTTTATTAACCAGAAAGAGCTACCACCATCACGTTGTATCAGCACCACTGCTCCCAGCAACAGAAATCAAACACGGAACATCACCTATTGCATGGGCACATTCCAACCTATTACATAGGCACATTTAAAACCCACACATCCTGTGACATGGCTCATGCCTGAATAGCATAGACTTATAGTCCGGTCTTGCCCAAGAAGACATGAGGAGGAAGCTATGGATATCATCAGGCTTGCATCAAATCCCAATATTTATATGGAAAAGCAAAAGTCCCCTGTAAGGTCTCAATCTCTGTATATATTAAAGTGTTGGTAACAATTGGTCTGGCAGACAGATATTTTTTTCGCAGTAGGCCTAAAACAATTGTATTGGATTATCAAAAGATATGACCAATGAATCAGATCCATCATTGTGTTCTGCAAAGGAATGAATAGAGGATAATTAGAAAAGCAACCAAATGAGCACATGGAATTACTGTACAATAAAACCTCCATTGCACAAAACTATTGGTGTGCTGTGCAGTAGTTTAATTTATCAGAACTGTCTTTGTGGAGCTTTGTCTAGAACAAACAAAATGTAACCAGCCAGCACTGGTTGGCGTTATTTTCCTACTTTGCCAGAGGAGAGAGCTGCTTGCTGTTTCCTAATTTCTATGGGCAGGCTGATGTTCTGGTGAAACCTGACTCTAAAAACTTTGCAATAACTCTTCTTGAGGACCCTTGCTTACTCTCATGGCCAGAGGGTAGCTTTCCAAATTTCCTGAACTTGGGTTAGTCCGAATTTCTAAATTTGCATAACTATTTTGCAAATGGCTTAAGTATTTACTCTTTTGTCTCTACCCTTTCCACTCACTCAGAGCGTTGTATTTGAGATGTTCTAATGTCATTTCAATTGATGTTTATGGTGATTTATGATTTGAGCTGTATTGTACTTGATGAGCAATCACATTATTATAAATAAACATTATTAACTCATAAATGACTTTGTCTTTATTTAGTGCTATTGACTAGTTATACGAAGAGTGTACAATGGTTTATTTCTAGATCCAAGTATTATTTTGCCAAACCCTGATTACATTATAAAGATTGCATCACCACACAAGGTTATTATGAAGATGATATGGTAATGAAGATTTGGTAAGTTTGGTTTACACTCACCCAGCGTGAAAGGTGCGTGTAGGGTATTAAATTGGGTCCAGGTGATGAAAATTATTTAGTCCCTTGTCGCTGGATCCGTTTTGGAAGAAGACTGATGGTTTAATTAATTATTTTTGGCAAATTAATAGGTTGGAATTAATGCTTTGGGTGATTAAAATATTGTATTATTGTCTTATGTAGTGGTTCGTCATTTGACCTTAAACTCGATTGCCTAAGATACTAGGATGTTTTAGCTTAATGGGCAGAGAAATAGAGTGGATAGTTCACACTGTAGAAGTGTTTTATCTGCTGGAGTGATATTAAGCAACAAAGGAGGTTGTTAATATTGCATAGGGAACCTATTCTGAAGTTAGTTAGTGATAGTAATAGTGGAAGATGTATTGGCTACCTTTTGAAAGCGCAACTGAAGAAGTCCCCATGGGACTGATTGAGAGTTGTAGAACGCTGGTCGATATTCCGCTAGTAGCAAAAGAACTTCTATGAGTGATTGAATCTATGTTTTATGTTGTTTCAAATTGCCAAGATATTTTTCAAAGGGAGGGTCAGTAGTAGGAGTTATACTGACATCACAGAGAGCCGTGCTGGCCTTGGTCAGTTGGCAAAAACATCATCAGAGAATAGTGTGAAATTATTGGTTGGTTGATGTGAGTCACACTAGTATTGGCTAGTGTGAACAAATAATATGAGTAGAGTTATGGAAGAGTTTTCCTGGTTTGTTATTGAGTTTAGTGTAGCGGGAGAAAGAAAAATAGAATGAAGTTGTTGAGAATGATGAGGATCTTGTTTAGAAAGATTGAGCCTATACCTATAAGAGAGGGAATTCCTGTGCCTCCTGCTGGTATGCCTGTTTCTTTTATGTCATTAAAATGTGGATATCATACATGTACATGGTTGGCGAATTGGGTGAAATATACGGAAGGAGATGGAAATATGGCTATCCCAGAGCAAGGTACTTCTATTGTGAGTTTTTTTGTGAAAATATGAAATGCCAGATGAATAAATTGAGAACAAATCCTAGACCTATGCAGTATGAAGTGTTTGAGGAATGGGAACATGAAGCGTATGAAGAGAGAGAGATAGATCTGCGACTAAATATAGAAATACAGTGAGTAGATAATCAGAAGCTAAATGGGATGCTCAGTTGAAAAGATACAGGAGAGATGTAATCGCAGAAGGTGAAGGTTTATATTCGGTTGTTGTTGTTGAGGATCAGGCTGGAGAGAAATGCAAGAAGAAAAAGAAAAATGTGGAATGTACAGATCCAGATCCAGATCCAAATAAAATTCAAGATGAGTTACTGGATGAATTGTCATTAAATAGGCCTGCACCATATCAGAAAGAGCAGGAAATTACTCCGAATGCTCCCTTGATTCAAATAGAAGCTCCACAGCCTTCCCAGGAGAGAAATGTAGAAATAGTTAATAAGGCAAGAGATGATTTGACATAACAAATTAATAACATTAATTTGAAGGCAGAGGCATTATCATTTCTGGTGACAATTGGTCCCATAGTCCCATTGTATAGTGACAGACAAAATATTTCACAAGTGCATGCATTAACAGTGCCTGTTAATAATACTGGGAGTAGTAATGGGATTGAAGTAAATGAGATAGGATTATTGATTGATATTGCAGAAAGACAAATGGAAACCCCAAAGAGAAATGTGCAAGTAGAACCTAGCAGATTAGTGCAGAATGCGAGAGAAGTGACAACCACTTCAGGGGGATCAGTAGGACCATCACCAGAAGATTTGGATGAATGGACTAGAGGGATGGTGTCTAATAGGGTGAATACGATTATGGATGTAAGCATATTAACCCGTTTAGAGCTTCGAACGTTCAGCGCCCAGTGCTGAACGTTCGAATAACGGGTGGGCCCGCGTCGGCGAACGGATGTGCGCAGCACTACCAAGGTAGTGGACGTGACGACCGTTAGCGGACGGCAGCGCTTGAAGGGTTAAAAACAGATTTGGAAGAATTATTTTAGATACGATTAGTCCAGAAAGGTTGAGCAAATATTAGGAAGAAGAGTTGTTGTTTTTATGTAAAAACATTACATTGAGAGCGAAGGGTTTGCATCAGATGTTTGCTGAAGTTGCACAAACATATGGAGTGGACATTAAAAAATCAAAGGCTTTGCCAATGACTTATAGATTGGATTTTAGTGCAAAGAATTGGAGATTTTAAATGCTTCTGGCTATCGATTGCAGATTAAGGAGTTGATTATTACCTTGAAACAATGGCGTGAATTGGAAGAATGAAAATGTAAATGGGCTAAAAAGAAAGAATGAATGCTTGTAAATAACGGTGCATCTCATATGTATCCAGTGAGGGAGACAGGGACAGGAACAGTGACAACTGAAATGATATATCCAATGAGAGAGGTTCCAGGAGGTGGACATGTTGACGTTTCTTGGTCAAGACAAGATATATTGCCTTTTACTAATGAATTTCCCAGATTGAGAGAAAAACCAGATGAGTGGTACAAATAAGTAGAGGTTTGTAAAAGTATAAAAAGTTTTATTGAAACATTTAGATTGTTTGTTTGATACTGTGGTTCCAGCTAATTTGTGGACTGAGTGTAAAATTGCCAAAAGAGGAATATCCTAGAGATCAGAAGACTGGAGCCCCATCAGATGAAGTGATGAAAAAATATAATCAAGTAATTACTTGCTTGAAGAGTAAGATTTCACCAGAAGAGACAGATTGGGTTAAAACTGACTGAACGACTCAAGAGACTAAAGAATCAGTGCATGCTTTTTATGAAAGGCTTTTGAATGTGTTTAAACAGTATAGTGGTTTTGAAAGTATGACTGACAAAGACATGGGTCATTTTGTATACAAGTTCGTGTTTGGTTTGAAACCGAAGATTAGTAATATGATTTAGCAGCACTTAAGTTGTTGCCAGAATAAAAGTGTAGATGAGATTTCGCAATATGCAAAATATTGTAGTGATGATATTGAAGCGAAACATAACAAGCTGGAAGAGAAATTGATATGGGCACAAATAAAAGCAGCTCAGAAATGTGGACATTTTGTGGATTATTCTAAAACAGATTTTAAGGGAAAAGGTCAGAGTCATAATGCTAAAAATGGTCAGATTTCTAACATAGGAAATTTTATGATGAATGGTGGTGTTCTTACTCAAGGAAAAGGCTGAGGTAAAGGTAATAAAGATGAAATGAAAAAGAAATTTCCCTGTCATGCTTGCGGAAAATTAGGACATTGGAGGAATGAGTGTAGGAGTCTTCTAGGAAATAAAGAAATGAATCAAAATGTTAATCAGGTGCAGAATGAAGTGAATATGAATCAGCAGCAACAGCAGCAGCAACAGGTACTTACAAAGGTACAAATTCAACAAGATCTAGTGCCTAATAATGTGAATGCTCAAGTGCAAAGAGATATTGCGGATGTGGGTTTCCATACAGGAGAACACGTTGGTAATAATCAAAGTGTACAGATGGCTTCACAATACTGGTTGCAGTGTCAGCAGAGTGATTCAGATACATCTCAATGACGGTTTCCTGAAGGGGGAGGAGGAGTGTGTGCTTGGCGCATCCTTAAAGGTAGATCAGTGTAGTCATTTTGTAGATGGAGAAGGTGAAGGTAATGTTGTTACATTACTTGTGGACACCGGTGCTACCCGTTATACTGTAAGGACAGTGGAAATCCCAAACATACCCCTCTCTGGAGAACCTATCCAAGTTGTAGGCGTGTCAAATAAGCTGATTAAAACTCCTCTGACAGAACCATTGAAAGTACACATTGGAGAGTTTAGAGATTTACGCAAATTTTTGGTGTGTGATACAAGTCCTGTAAACCTGCTAGGTAGAGACTCGTGAAAAATAAATTGCACCATCTATTGTACACCAGATGGCATTGCATTTCAAACGCCAGATGAGGATGTTGCGTTCAAAGTATTGTTGGCAAGGAAAGGGACAGAGGTGAATGATTTGTATCCGTTACTTCCAGCAAAGGATTTGCCTGTTTAATTGAGAGACACAGTGATGACTGATGCGTGGGATTTTCAGGGAAATATATCAGATTATTGAAAGGAGTTGATCCTATTCATATTTCAGTCAAACAAGGAGCAGAAAATCCGAATTGCAGGAGTAACACCTGTAATTGAGCAAATGATTGAATAAGGCATTTTGAGAGAGAAAGTAGGGAGTCCTTGTAATTCACCTATTATGGGAATTAAGAAACCTAGTGGGAAGTACAGGATAGTTCAAGACCTGAGAAAAGTGAATAAGATAGTGAGACCTTGTTGTCCAATAGTGCCAAACCCGGCAGTGATTCTTTACCAAATTCATTTTGACGCAGAGTGGTTCACAAAGATTGATTTGTGTCAGGCGTTCTTCTCGATACCTTTGCATCCCGATAGTCAATATCTTTTTGCAGTCCGGTTCGGAGACTGTGTTTTGGCATGGGGCCGAGTTCCTCAAGGGTATACAGAGAGTCTCACATTACACAATAGAGCAGACCAGGTCTGGAAATGGTGTGTGACTATACCGGACTGCGATACAGTTGGATGCCTGTGTAAGAAAAGTGCTGTTGAAAAAATGCCATTAAACACATAATGTTGTTGAAAACACAGAGGCTTAGACAATTCCCATCAGACCACCCTTATGGTGGGAGTTGCGTCATGTGGGAATTGCTGAACATTCCATCGCGCAACCGACCGTGTAGTGCCGGTGCGGGAGTGGATGTCAGTGGTCTAGCTCTAGTGTTTATCCTAGACTGGTATGAAGAAAGTGCAGTGCTCAAATGATAGTGAAAATTAAAATAGACTACATAGATTCTTGTAACATTGAAAAGGAAATCTAGGTGTCTAAGATTAAAAACACGGTGAGTAGTAAGACTACCCTGTAGCGCTATGCAGAACGGTCGACATGTTTCAGCCATAGGGGCATTGCCCCGGCTTTCTTCAGGACCTTAAAACTTAGACTGGCTACTGCAAATACACATAATGTGTTCAGTGAAAAAAACAATTAATTAAGTGAAGAGATTAATCAATAAATGTACTTGAAAGAGTTACATATCTGCCAGGAGCCTTGAGCGTTTAGTCTTGCCCACTGGCGGAAGAAAGATATGTCTTCTTCCTAATGAAAAGACAAAGAGTCCTATTATTTACAACAACACTTACATACACAGAGCAAGCCGCGTGAATACACAGTGGCCCGTCAGGACAAACACACATGCATGAATAATTGACATTCTGCATATTGAAAAAAGCATATTAGCTCAATCACATAGAGGCATTTCCTCATTGTGATACTCACCCAGCTTTGTGTGGGTGAAGGCCTCACCTCACCCGGCGACCGCTCGGGAGTAGGAGGCCCCGCTCTGTAGTGTAGAAAAAGGACACATTCAGCACATGACTGTAAGGTGCCCAGCCTAATTGCTCTACACCTAAAACCCAACAAACGTATGTTAGAACCCCACTCAATGACCCAAAACCACTTCCCGCAGAGACTTGCACAAGTTGTTGCCGGGATATTCCAAATTGCGACAATGGAACACAGTCTAGACACGTAGAAGTGCCTCTATCCATATACTAATGAAGATGTTGCAGGGGAAAAACTTTTACAGAACCACAGCGTAAAGGTGGGTATGGGCGCCGAAGGATAGCTCACTCGGCCACCTGGAGGTAGATAGTGCTAAAGTACCTGGGGACTTGAGACATCAAAGTCCCACTATAAAGATACAAATTGTAGGAGCTTAGAGAGCCATCTAAACTAGTATCCGTCCTCTCTCCTCCCTAGGGGTGGGCAAATCTAATCCCCTTGACAGGAACTGATTCGTATACAAAATGTGAAAAAGCGTATTTCAAAGGACGTGTAGAAAAGGCCATAAGAAGCTCACCTGTCCGTCGGTGCCCCTGATGTAAAACCAAGCGGAAGTGGAGGTCCCGGTAATTCCGCCTCTACCCCTATATAGTCCCCGATAATTGGGTCTTTGCTCCTTCATGATGTCTAGAAGGAGAGATCACGGAAGTGAACGGGAGGACAAACAGTTCTCCCTCGCGCATGCGCAATAGATATAAAACGGCGAATTAGTGGCGCATTTCATCTTTTTAAAAAGGGGAATATGTCATAGCAGTTCCCATTACGAATGGCTCTAGCGGGTGCATTTTTTCAACAGCACTTTTCTTACACAGGCATCCAACTGTATCGCAGTCCGGTATAGTCACACATCATTTCCAGACCTGGTCTGCTCTATTGTGTAATGTATCTTGTGAATAGGGGTTTGAGCAGACAGGTCATTAAATATTCCCCTTGACCCCCCACACTTATTGTATTTTCTAGTATTTGAGCAACTTCCTAGTTGCGGGTCTTTGTTAGGATGCGAACGAATCTCCGTTTGCACCAATAGCTCACCCAACCTAAGTGTGTATGTTCCCCACCTCTCCCCACCCACTTCTTCTCTGACACATAGTGATGACATCTTCATGCGCACTCTCCATTAATATGTGGGTCATTTTCAGACTTAATACAGTATAAAGATACTTTGATCTTTCAAGGGGGAGAATGAGTCTCTATCACATAGAGACCCACTCTAGGCCACTACTATGTCTATTATGTCCATGGTGTCTTTTATGTTTATCACAGTCAACAGTCCTGAATTTGGGGCATTGCTACTGTTGTCCTCATGGGTGTACCTCTGGATGTGGAATAATTTTAGACAGGACACGCCACTGGTCCTAACTATTCAGAGCACAGTGAAAATACTCTTCCCTGTATTTTTCCGTTTTTCTATTATCAGGTCTTTTTTACATTGAAAATGACCCTATATCATACAGCCGATTTGGGCTCGGTTTTAGGGCCGTCCCCGCGCACATGCCTGAGGGACTAGTGTTCCCCGTGGGCGCATGCATGTCAGTTGAGGGCGCTTCCTTAACGCAAGCGAAATACAGCGTGCTTTACCAGCGGTTTTTACCATCTTTTGGTATTTTCTGTGGCACCCGCTAGAGCCATTCGTAATGGGAACTGCTATGACATATTCCCCTTTTTAAAAAGATGAAATGCGCCACTAATTCGCCGTTTTTTATCTATTGCGCATGCGCGAGGGAGAACTGTTTGTCCTCCCGTTCACTTCCGTGATCTCTCCTTCTAGACATCATGAAGGAGCAAAGACCCAATTATCGGGGACTATATAGGGGGCAGAGGCGGAATTACCGGGACCTCCACTTCCGCTTGGTTTTACATCAGGGGCACCGACGGACAGGTGAGCTTCTTATGGCCTTTTCTACACGTCCTTTGAAATACGCTTTTTCACATTTTGTATACGAATCAGTTCCTGTCAAGGGGATTAGATTTGCCCACCCCTAGGGAGGAGAGAGGACGGATACTAGTTTAGATGGCTCTCTAAGCTCCTAGAATTGGTATCTTTATAGTGGGACTTTGATGTCTCAAGTCCCCAGGTACTTTAGCAATATCTACCTCCAGGTGGCCGAGTGAGCTATCCTTCGGCGCCCATACCCACCTTTACGCTGTGGTTCTGTAAAAGTTTTTCCCCTGCAACATCTTCATTAGTATATGGATAGAGGCACTTCTACGTGTCTAGACTGTGTTCCATTGTCGCAATTTGGAATATCCCGGCAACAACTTGTGCAAGTCTCTGCGGGAAGTGGTTTTGGGTCATTGAGTGGGGTTCTAACATACGTTTGTTGGGTTTTAGGTGTAGAGCAATTAGGCTGGGCACCTTACAGTCATGTGCTGAATGTGTCCTTTTTCTACACTACAGAGCGGGGCCTCCTACTCCCGAGCGGTCGCCGGGTGAGGTGAGGCCTTCACCCACACAAAGCTGGGTGAGTATCACAATGAGGAAATGCCTCTATGTGATTGAGCTAATATGCTTTTTTCAATATGCAGAATGTCAATTATTCATGCATGTGTGTTTATCCTGACGGGCCACTGTGTATTCACGCGGCTTGCTCTGTGTATGTAAGTGTTGTTGTAAATAATAAGACTCTTTGTCTTTTCATTAGGAAGAAGACATATCTTTCTTCCTCCAGTGGGCAAGACTAAACGCTCAAGGCTCCTGGCAGATATGTAACTCTTTCAAGTACATTTATTGATTAATCTCTTCACTTAATTAATTGTTTTTTTCACTGAACACATTATGTGTATTTGCAGTAGCCAGTCTAAGTTTTAAGGACCTGAAGAAAGCCGGGGCAATGCCCCTATGGCTGAAACATGTCGACCGTTCTGCATAGCACTACAGGGTAGTCTTACTACTCAGCGTGTTTTTAATCCTAGACACCTAGATTTCCTTTTCAATGTTACAAGAATCTATGTAGTCTATTTTAATTTTCACTATCATTTGAGCACTGCACTTTCTTCATACCAGTCTAGGATAAACACTAGAGCTAGACCACTGACATCCACTCCTGCACCGGCACTACACGGTCGGTTGCGCGATGGAATGTTCAGCAATTCCCACATGACGCAACTCCCACCATAAGGGTGGTCTGATGGGAATCGTCTAAGCCTCTGTGTTTTCAACAACATTATGTGTTTAATCGCATTTTTTCAACAGCACTTTTCTTACACAGGCATCCAACTGTATTGCAGTCCGGTATAGTCACACACCATTTCCAGACCTGGTCTGCTCTATTGTGTAATGTATCTTGTGAATAGGGGTTTGAGCAGACAGGTCATTAAATATTCCCCTTGACCCCCCACACTTATTGTATTTTCTCTCTTATACAGAGAGTCTAACACACAGGATGATGGATGGAATGTTCCACAATGGCAACACATTCACCCCCAGTCACATATCTGGGTTTAATCCATCGTTATTTTGCTCACCAAGCCACCCCAGTCCAGACATGGCCATATGCAAATCAGTCTTGATCCTATGCCTCATGGGAACAGTCCAGACCGAACTGCCAAGCCATGTCATCACTGGACCCGAATCAACCATCCTAGTACTGGTTTCTGGCTATCAGACTTCATCAGCCAGGATAGCTTAACTCCAGTGGTGTATTGAGCACGAGACCCAAGTCTAGGCATACCGTTCCCACATAGGGTGAACAGCAAAACACACAAGATGATGGACGGAATGTTGCACAACGGCAAAACATTCACCCCCAGTCACAGATCGGGATCTAATCCATCGTTACTTTGCTCACCAAGCCACCCCAGTTCAGACATTGCCAAATGCACAGCAGTCTTGACCCTGTGCCTCATGGAAACAGTCCAGACCAAACTGCCAAGCCATGTCTTCACTGGACCGGAATCAAGCATCCTTGGACTGGTTTCTGGCTATCAGTCTTCATCAGCCAGGATAGCTTGACTCCAGTGGCGTAGTGAGCACAGGACCCATGTCTGAGCTTACCCTTCCCACGTAGGGTGTACAACAAAACACACAAGATGATGGACGAAATGTTGCACAACTGCAAAACATTCACGCCTAGTCACAGATCAGGGTTTAAGCCATTGTTATTTTGCTCACCAAGCCACCCCAGTTCAAACATGGCCATATGCAAATCAGTCTTGACCCTGTGCCTCATGGGAACAATCCAGACCAAACTGCCAAGCCATGTCTTCACTGGACCGGAATCAAGCATCCTTGGACCGGTTTCTGGCTATCAGTCTTCACCAACCAAGATAGCTTGACTCCAGTGGCGTAGTGAGCACAGGACCCATGTCTGAGCTTACCCTTCCCACGTAGGGTGTACAACAAAACACACAAGATGATGGACAAAATGTTGCACGACGGCAAAACATTCACTCCTAGTCACAGATCAGGGTTTAATCCATTGTTATTTTGCTCACCAAGCCACCCCAGTTCAAACATGGCCATATGCAAATCAGTCTTGACCCTGGCCTCATGGGAACAGTCCAGACCAAACTACCAAGCCATGTCTTCACTGCACCGGAATTAAGCATCCTAGGACCGGTTTCTGGCTATCAACCTTCATCAGCCAGGATAGCTTGACTGCAGTGGCGTAGTGGGCACAGGACCCACGTCTGGGCATACCCTTCCCGCGGAGGGTGAACAGCAAAACACACAAGATGATGGATGGAATGTTGCACAATGGCAAAACATTCACCCCAGTCACAGATCTTGGTGTAATCCATTGTTATTTTGCTCAACAAGCCACCCATGTTCAGATATGGCCATATGCAAATTAGTCTTGACCCTGAGCCTCATGGGAACAGTCCAGACCAAACTGCCAAGCCATGTCATTTTGTATACAAGTCCGTGTTTGGTTTGAAATAAAAGATTAGTAATATGATTTAGCAGCATTTAATTTGTTGCCAAAATAAAAGTGTAGATGAGATTTTGCGATATGCAAAATATTGTATTGATGATATTGAAGCGAGACATAACAAGCTGAAAGAGAAATTGATATGGGCACAACTAAAAGCAGCTCAGAAAAGTGGACATTTTGTGGATTATTCTCAAACAGGTGTTAAGGGAAAAGGTCAGAATCATAATGCTCCAAATAGTCATATTTCTAACATAGGAAATGTAATGTTGAATGGTGGTGTTCTTACTCAAGGAAAAGGCTGAGGTAAAGGTAATAAAGATGAAATGAAAAAGAAATTTCCTTGTCATGCCTGCGGAAAATTAGGATATTGGAGGAATGAGTGTAGGAGTCTTCTAGGAAATAAAGGAATTAATCAAAATGTTAATCAGGTGCAGAATGAAGTGAATATGAATCAGCAGCAACATCAGCAGCAACAGGTACTTACACAGGTACAAATTCCACAAGCTCTAGTGCCTAATAATGTGAATGCGCAAGTGCAAAGAGACAGTGCGGATGTGGGTTTCCATACAGGAGAACAAGTTAGTAATAATCAAAGTGTACAGATGGCTTCACAATACTGGTTGCAGTGTCAGCAGAGTGATTCAGATACATCTCAATGGCAGTGCCTGAAGGGGGAGGAGGAGTGTGTGCTTGGCACATCCTTAGAGGTAGATCAGTGTGGTCATTTTGTAGATGGAGAAGGTGAAGGTAATGTAGTTACATTACTTGTGGACACTGGTGCTACCCGTTCTACTATAAGAACAGTGGAAATCCCAAACATACCCCTCTCGGAGAACCTATCTATGTTGTAGGCGTGTCAAATAAGCCGATTAAAACTCCTGTGACAGAACCATTGAAAGTACACATTGGAGAGTTTAGAGAATTACACCAATTTTTGGTGTGCGATACAAGTCCTGTAAACCTGCTAGGTAGAGACTTGTGAAAAATGAATTGCTCCATCTATTGTACACCAGATGGCATTGCATTTCAAACGCCAGATGAGGATGTTGCGTTCAAAGTATTGTTGGCAAGGCAAGGGACAGAGGTGAATGATTTGTATCCTTTACTTCCAGCAAAGGATTTGCCTGTTTAATTAAGAGACAAGGTGATGACTGATGCGTGGGATTTTCAGGGAAAGATATCAGATTAATGAAAGTTGTTGATCCTATTCATATTTCAGTCAAACAAGGTGCATAAAATCCGAATTGCAGGAGTGACACCTGTAATTGAGCAAATGATTGAATAAGGCATTTTGGGAGATAAAGTAGGAAGTCCTTGTAATTCACCTATTATGGGAATTAAGAAACCTAGTGGGAAGTACAAGACCTGAGAAAAGTGAATAAGATAGTGATACCTTGTTGTCCAATAGTGCCAAACCCGGCAGTGATTCTTTACCAAAGTCATTTTGACACAGAGTGGTTCACAAAGCTTGATTTGTGTCAGGCATTTTTCTCGATACCTTCGCATCCGGATAGTCAATATCTTTTTGCGTTCCGGTTTGGAGACTGTGCTTTAGCATGGGGCCGAGTTCCTCAAGGGTATACAGAGAGTCTAACACACAGGATGATGGACGGAATGTTCCACAATGGCAAAACATTCACCCCCAGTCACAGATCTGGGTTTAATCCATCGTTATTTTGCTCACCAAGCGACCCAAGTCCAGACATGGCCATATGCAAATCAGTCTTGATCCTGTGCCTCATGGGAGCAGTCCAGACCGAACTGCTAAGCCATGTCTTCACTGGACCAGAATCAACCATCCTAGTCCCGGTTTCTGGCTATCAGCCTTCATCAGCCAGGATAGCTTAACTTCAGTGGTGTAGTGAGCACGGGACCCACGTCTGGGCACACCGTTCCCACATAGGGTGAACCGCAAAACACACAAAACGATGGATGGGATGTTTCTCAATGGCAAAACGCTCACTCCCAGTCAAAGATCTGGGTCTAATCCACTATTACTTTGCTCACCAAGCCACCCAAGTTCAGACATGGCCAAATGCACAGCAGACTTGACCCTGTGCCTCATGGGAACAGTCCAGACCAAACTGCCAAGCCATGTCTTCACTGGACCGGAATCAAGCATCCCTGGACCGGTTTCTGGCTATCAGCCTACATCAGCCAGGATAGCTTGACTCCAGTGGCGTAGTGAGCACAGGACCCATGTCTGGGCATACCCTTCCCACGTAGGGTGAACAGCAAAACACACAAGATGATGGACGAAATGTTGCACAACAGCAAAACATTCACCCCCAGTCACAGATCCGGGTTTAATCCATCAGTGCAGTGCATCAGAACATGAGGACACACCAGCTCTGCCAACTACGCATTCACGTGTGCCTCATTCCCGTAGGGCACCTGTCCCAACACTACGTCCCATGGCTTCCGATGATGAGGGCAATGCTGCACCTGCAGTCCGTGTACGGCAAACAGACATCGCAACACCAACACCAACACAGAGCCGGAGAGGCTTTTGTAGATCGCAAAGGAGAAGACGCAGGGCACGCAGACCACAGCAGGTGGAGGCGAGAAATCCAGTCTGGGGTGGCTTGGAGGGTCGTTGCAGGATAGGGTCCAGTTCATGGATCAGATCATGTATCATTTGGCCATTCAGCCTATACTTGTCATATATTTCATCATCCTCCTGACCAAGCAGAGTGACGCGTATTCTGAAGATGCGCTCATTGATTTGCCTCCCTCTCTGTTGAGCCGCTTGCAGCCTCATCCTCCTCGCCATCAGGTACAGAGCAGCCATTTTGGAAACTGGGGCCTCATTGTGGGTGTGTTTATATATGTTTCTGTTGGTGTTCAGCTGTTTCTGATTTGCACTCATTTTTACCACCTGGTTGGGTCCCTTCTTAAATTGCGATTGCAAATTAGCGAATTTCATCAAAATCGCTAATTGCGATTTTTCATGCATTTGGATTGCAATTCCTTATTTGCAATTCTTTCCTTGCGAATCGCAAACGGAAAATCGCAATGGTTTTCGCAGAATTTTTTAGCGATTCCTTAATTTTGCAAAAATTTACATATTTTAGCAAAATTAAGGTTCATGCATTTCTACTCTTATAATTGCGATCGCAAATGCCTTATTTTTGCGATTCGCAATTTTAGCGTATTCGCCTACGCTTGATGCATGTGCCTGTTAGTCCCTGATCACTGGAACATATGATATCTTAGTCTTAACACTGTTATTTAAAAAGAGCTATTATTCCTTTAGGAAACTTGGGCTGTTTAAAAAAATCTGTTCCATTTGGAATGAAATAAAAGGGATGGTGGTCTGCTGTTTCTTGCTGGTCACAATCTCTCTGAATGTAGGCACTCATAGGAATCACCAATCGCAACCTGCCTAATGAGCATGAATTGTTGAATGTTTTTATTCTTGTGTTAAGAATGCCATGATAGTTTTATTTTTGTATTTATTTGTTGGAATGTTTTATGGAGATTTATTTCCAAAATAAACATAATTTTACTTACTAACATTTAGACAGGCCAATTAGCTCCCCCCTAGGATTAGTTATTTTGTGAACTGATCTACTAGTTCATATGTCAGTAGGCGAAATAAAATACTGGTCGCAAAAAATTACTGTGTCATTTGCAACCATTTTGTACAAACATCTGGCCCTAAAGCTTCTAAAGAGAATATCATGTATGGATGATGTAATGAATGACAAAATGATGAAATAACTACTTACCTGGAGGTTGAAAACCACCAACCACACTGTAAGTCTAAGAAGCAAGATTCTATAAGATGCCAGGATGTTTGTCTGCAAGTTTAGCACCTAGGGCAACAAACTCAAAAACATACCTTAAGTTCTGATCAAATGTTCTGTTGGGAATTTCTGACGTATTTAGAGTACACTTCACAGAGCATGCAAGAAGGCCCTTCTCTCCTCTAGTAAGGGTGTCTGTTGTAAATAAGATCGTAATGGATGACAAGATACCTCTAGTTGATTGCATGTAGATTTATTGTAGGACACAGCCGAGCACAAACCTCGCCAGCTGACCAGACCACCAACTGACACTAGTGGAACTCTCCAGGTAGAAGTCAGAACATACATAGGCATTGTGGTAGGCAGAGAACAAGAAAACACAAAGAAAGGACTAAGACAAAAGACAACCATGTTACATGAAGAATCAATGTACAACACATCTCCCTTCTTTATAGAAAAGAAAAGAAATAAAGGAAAACAAAGATTACAATACAAAAGACTGCAACGACAACCACAAAGACAAAAGAGTATTCAGAGACACAGAATGAAAAGAGAAGAGTGAGGTGAAACAAAACACTCAAACAACCAAACAACACCTACCCCATGTTGTACAAAAACAAGATAAATCCGAAATATCATTACACTCCATCCCCCTCCCTTAGAGAAACCAAAACAAGGTTTAGAGGAAAGAAAATCAATCCAACAGGGAAAGGTGCTCGCGCCCTCAACCTCCCCAAACACGAGTACACCATAGGGTAGGAATCCTATTAACCAAAGGTAGGCATAAACATAGACCCTTGGGAGAAACACAACATACCCCAAGAAAGTTAAAGAAACCAAAAATTCCCTTTTTACGGACACACAGACAGTGTAAACATGACCCCTCAAAATAAGGAACAACATAAGGAACTAAGCCTGGTAAATAACACAACTTTCCTTAAACAGGGTACACCTCAGGATAGACAACCTGGGAACTGACATGGGCAATGACCAATAAGAGCAGCACTAACACTACTACCTATTACAGAAAAACTAAACCAGTCAACCTGAGAACTAATATAGGTATTGATTACTCACCAACTCCACACCCTCCAAATTAGGCTATACCACACGACAGCACAGGATGGTTAACCTGGAGATTGACTAACTTCCAACACAATTGCCCCAAAGAAGGGTAGAAAAATAACCCTTGGTCTAAATTATTTTAACACAAGACTATTTCATTGTGTTTGCTCCGGAAGCTCAGTTGCCATGGAAACTAAAGTACATGGTGAAAACAAAATGGGTGCTTGACCTCACGCAGTGACGTTACACGCTGCGTGACAATGCGCAATGATGCAGCCAGCCTGTCAGCATTGAATGATTACCATCCAGGGTGAAATGAAGCCCCACGTCACAATCGAGCATGCTGCTCCTCCGCTGACTGAAATGGAAAACTAGATGCGTCATCATTTTCAAATCAGTCTTGGACAAGTGCAGATAAACACGGTGAGGGAATAAGGGTAATAACAAATACCAAAGACCTACGGTAGAAGAAGTTAAATATCGTTTCTGCTTTACATACTCCGTAATGTGTAGATTTCACTCATTTGTGACAGCATGTTTTCGATTTTCACGAGAATAGTCTCTTTTCCGTCCCTGCAGCTGTAGGTTAACCTTTAAAAATACAACTCTCCGCTCTAGGTAGTTTCAAGAGTCCAAGATTTCATTAGAAACCATATAGGAAACAGAGGAGAACTTTTCTTCAGTTATATTTAAAAGATACTGGTTTCTTTTCAAACTTGTAATGGGTTTCACATTAAAGGCAGTTCCTTTTTCCTTGCCTTAAGCTGCAGCTGGTTGCAAAGTAGTTTATTTTGACTTTTGTTGCTACTTTAAACATGTTCCTAAAAATCTCGAGGCGCTACAAATAGTTGAGGATAGCTTCTTCAGTTTTCTCTACACCTTACTTATTGCCACAGTCTTAAGTTCTTGTAGCGCAGCGCTGCCAGGGAACAGTAATAAACTCACGCTTGTAAAAGATAAGCTTTTCTTAGTTGCGCAAAATTCGTTTGACTTATCTCTTATTGATGCGGTTTCTTCTTTCTTGTTTCCTCTGATCACAAGACTGGCAGCACAAAGGTGTAGAGCAGTGGATTCTTTTTGCGAGGTGTAGCTCAGGCTGTGTTAGATGGTTTCTTCTCTGGTCTGGTCAGCAGAAAACGTCGCCAAAATGTTGTAAATAAGATCATAATGGATGACAAGATACCTCTAGTTGATTGCATGTAGATTTATTGTAGGACACAGCCGAGCACAAACCTCGCCAGCTGACCAGACCACCAACTGACACTAGTGGAACTCTCCAGGTAGAAGTCAGAACATACATAGGCATTGTGGTAGGCAGAGAACAAGAAAACACAAAGAAAGGACTAAGACAAAAGACAACCATGTTACATGAAGAATCAATGTACAACAGTGTCCTTTGTTTTCAAACCACTTTTGGTACAGTCCACAAAGCATTCATGATGATGTGCACATGAATGTTTTAAGAAGGCATACATGGACATGCCCCAACGTTTTTTTCCAGTGGCTTGCAGGCCGAACAGATTGCCAGGCCATTTAATGGTCTAACATCAAAATATTTCCATACAGAGAAAAATAATCATATTTATTTCATCATTTACTACATTTAAGGGTTCTGTATTATGATCAACACACACATCTAGATTTTAGTTCATCACAATCAATACTGTTGTTAGATTACAGGCATGTAATCCAGTATTAACAATGTTTTCAATAATATTTCCTATGTACATCAAAGACTACAATTAATTCCCCAGCAGCTCCCATTTGAAGAATGAGGCCACAGCTAATGTGTGTTTCATGGTAATCTGTAATCTGACATCTTCTTTAGGGCTGTAAAGAAATATACATTCATTGAGATGTACCTGTTAGATCTGGTACCATTGGTGTGAGTCTCCCTTTCATTTTTTCACTGATTGCCTCTGTTTTTGATCTATGTTGCTGGTTAGATGCTTTGGGCACTGTGCCACTGCTATTCAGTGCAACAATGCAAGTGCTCCCTATGTTAAATTGAAGTATTAATAAGTGACTCCATGATTGGGTTATTTGATGTACTTGTCAGACCCTAGTAGAGTGCACCAAGTGTGCCCAGGGCTTGTAAATCAAATGCTGCTAGTGGGCTTGCAGTACTGGTTGTGCCACCCACAGAAGCAGCTTGTAAAGTGTGTCTCAGGCCTGCCATTGCAAGGCCTGTGGGCAGTCTGTGACTGCCATGTCGACTTGGCAAGTGCACTCGCTTCCCAGGTCCTAAACCTTCGCTTTTCTTCATATCAGACACCCCTAAGGTAGGCCCAAGGGCATGATGCATTGTAAGTATAAGGTGGGACATGTCCTGGTGTGTGTGGCATGTCCAAACAGTGAATTACAGCCATTTTCGTTTTTTACTATCGCAAGGTTTTTCTGTTCCCCATTGGCCAGAATGGGCAGTTTGATTATTGCAGTTTATAATCTGATCTGACCCAGGGAACTAAGTTGACATTTGAGTTTAGTATACCTGAACTCAGAATGATAAAATACATCTTTTGGTGAAGTTGTATTTAACATTCTGTGTTTGAAAATGCAACTTTTAGAAAGTAGGTATTTTCTTGCCTAACTATCCAAGCCTGCCTCTCCTAGGTTGTGTATTCCTTGTCTGGAGTTTGAGTGACAGGGGCTGGGGGATTCCAGGAGACAGGGTGAGTCAGCACAAGGCTGATTAGAGAGACCTGCATGTGGATGGGTGGGAGGAGTTGCACCTGGGACCTGAATAGGGCTGTGCCTTCCCTCCACAATGCTGGCGCCACCTCCTGTGGTGTGTCTGATGTCCCTGTACTACACTGTGAAAGGAAAGAAGGAGCGTTGTCAAAAAAGACTGAACAAAACTGGTTGGGACTAGGCAGGGGCCTCTTTGCCTTCAGAGAGCAAAGATAATATGAGTATACAAATGGGGACCCAGACTCCAAGACTTAAGATCACTTCTGGGAACAAGACAAATCTTTTGCCAAGGAAAAGAATGGAGGAAGCTACAGGAGTTTTGACTGCCCCACTGCCAGTTTGCTGTTTGTTGGGTTGTCCTGCAGTGGTCTCTTCATTGCCAAGGAAAGGAGAAGGAACTTTTAAAGAACTTTCATCATCTTGCAGAATATTTCTCCAAGGGCTTGATTTGAGCTTGCCTCCTGACTGAAGTCTCTGGGATACCAAACTTCACCCCCTTCTGTTTGCCTGCATCTGGAACTTGCTGTTCTAGTGCTACAGAAGGAATCTACAATACCGACGTCAGAGAGCGACGCTGTAATCTGCAATGAAACCGTGAGCGCTGTGTCGACTCACAATGTAGACCCAACTCCGTTTGCCGTGCCACATCGAAGTCAACGAACGACATAGTAAGCCTGCCATAGCCGTGAGCAGTGCTCCGACGTGCGACGCTGGCCCGACACTTTCTGCTGTGTACGAAGCACACTTCATCGCGGAGCCAATCGTCGATGTGGGTGGTCAAGAATTCACCAACATCGTGACATCATAGGGAACAGTGGTTTTTGCGCCATCGTGATGTCACCTCCTCTCTGGTCAGGAACCGATGCCTCCCCTGCCTGTGTAGGCATCCAGGAAACGGACGCATAATCTCCCCCGAAGTAAGGTACCGATGCCACAACACGCCAACAACGCCGCACCTTCCCGATGCCGTGAGCTGTCTTTGTTTTCACTTTTCCAAGGTACTGTTCTTTGTGGGTCAGTTTTGACTCCAGGCCCGATTCCGCTCAACCCAGGGTCGGCGCCCTACTTTGGGATTTCTTTGACCTTGACGTTGTGATAACTTCCGTTGCGTTATCTGTTGCTAATGACTATTTTTAAGTGAATAACCTATTTTTGAACTATCTCTACCATCTTGAAGAAATCCTATTGATTACACTGGTGTGGATTTTTGTCGTTAATGTTCTTGTGATAAGTCTATATGAATAATATTTATTTTTATAAAACCTGTGTGGTGTCCATCTGTAGTGTTTTCACTGTATTACTGTATGTGTTCTCAAATGCTTAACACACTGTCTCTGAGATAAGCCTGTCTGCTCGTGTCGATCTACCAAGGGGATGAGCAGGGGTTATCCAGTAGTGTAATCCCCTTTCTTTGACTTAGAAGCAAGGGTCCCTACTTGGTCAAAAGCTATACTAGAGACCCCCAATTCTAACAGTACCGTAATACTAGTCATAAAGACAACATAACCCTAAACAAATATTCAACATGGTTTATCTCTAGATTTAAAAATGTGTGCATTTTATTCACTTTGAAACAAGATTACTCAAATACTTAACAGAACTTATGGTCACATATTAGCTCATTGGAAAATGTATGTATCCATCTAGGTTGAACCTAAATGAAAACAAAAAAAAAATCATTAGCGAAAAATCACAGTTTTGACATGCACCAATTGTCATAAGTCACTCAATGGTGATTTCAAATCCCCCACATTGATGATAATGTATTAATTACAAATCAACGGACCAATCCAACATACAACTTTTCCATTTCAACAGTAGTGATTTCATCGAATAATTCAGTCCTAAATGAATAGCTGATATTTATTTACAATGAGCTAATTAATTGTATTAGTTGGGATTCTCCCTTAATTTATCGAATAATATGGAGTTCCATTGAAGCACAACTATTTTTACAAGCATTGCTAATTGCTATGGTTGAAAAATATTTACGCCCTCAGGAGAGAACAAATCATATCCTATAAATGATTTCACAGACGTTTTACATAGTGCTGATGTCGCTTTCAGTTCTTTCAGACCACTTGTTAGCTGGGTGAACAGTGGATGGGAATTAATTCTGTTTAACATTTCTCAGTAGCCATGATATTCTGGGTTGAGTTCAGGTGAAACCAAGTTTGCACAGTTCAGTTTTCCAACGTTTTCTGAATTACATATATAGTTGATATTGGATCTCATTTGGTTTCTGACCATTCTGTAGTCTGATTCCTTGTACATTAGGTGATCTTCTTCCACTTTTCATCCTCAGGAAAGAATACTGATTCATACAGTGGGCTTTTACTTTCCCTCAGCATGCAATATGAATATCTCCCCAAGACCTTACATTTGATCATGCATTTATGAATATCCAGTACAGGACTTTAAAGGTGGATCTGATGTAGATCCTTTGTCCACGTTAAGACAAAGTCTGTTAGCCTGAATTGGAAGTGCCTAGTGTCCGGCAGTATGTTTTTAAGATGTCAGAATAGATGCAATTGCAGTTGGTAAAATGTGCAAGGACGAGAGCAAGCCTGAGTTTGACTCTGGGGCAGTGTGGATAAATGGGAGAAGTTTGTCAAGGGTAGATGGCTACATGTTTACACACTTTGCCTGCATACTGAGAAAAAGAGAGGTTATTACTAAAGTGTATCCACTAGTTCTTTACGTTTGGTGAACTATGGGGGTGAGGGCCAATCCTATAAGACCAAGCAAATGGTTATGACTTCTGCTCAGTGAAACCTGTCAGCAAGATTCTATCTTGGTACCAATGCAGACCTATCTCTCCTTAATGGAGTGGAACACATAGTGGAGGCAAGAAATAGTATATAGTTGGTTCTCTTGTGCTTTCCATAGTATTTCATCAAGATATAGCTGTAGTTCACCTGGGGCTTCTTGAGTAGCTGAGTCAAGGGCATACCAATATGCTGAAGAGACAAGACACTGAATGGGTTTATGATTCTAAAAAGGTGAATCTGACTTTGTGGCTGTGATTGTAGAGCAATGAATGCACCCACTGCATTGTGTGTCTGGATATGCCTGCCCACCGTTTGGACCTCTCTAAGAAGATTATGTGGTCATCAGTGTCATAGGTGATGGACAAGTCATGTAGTTTGATGAATGTTTTGCCCTCAACATAAAAATCAACAGACTTTCTGCTGTTAATATATTTAATTTGGTTCTTGCAAATGTTTTTTATCACCTGAAGACTGTCAGCGGATGAGGACATTTCAATCAATATATTCTCAAATTACAGTGGGACTAATACGATAGAGATTCACAGGAGACAAATTAGCAGCACATTTCAGTGGTGAGGAAACTCGTGTAACCTGTTACATGAAAAATCACTGCGCGCAGAATGGCTGCAAGAAATCCTTGTCACACATGCTTCACTAATACAACAAGAATAACTACTAGGGGGCACATTTATCAGCAGGACCAGGGCCTCAGCAAAAACATCTGTGCAGACATGTATTAGAGCTAAAAATAATGTGCATGACTCTGAGAGGATGCCTTCTTTAAGAATTGGTATTTGACTAAGAGATAATACTACAGCCATTTATCAGGTAAAGAAACAATAGGCCTTGGCTGGCTCAAAGCTATAGTTTAACATCAGAAATGAGAAGTGTTAGCAGTTCACTTAGGGACTGTGACAAATATGAGACTGGACATTGTCAGCAGGATGCAAACAAAGATGCATGAGAGAGAAGTGATGGATTTATCTTAAGCATACCTCTCTTGTCAACATGTAGATAAAAAGTACACATTTCTACTTTCCTCTACAATTCTCTCTGACACGTTTTCAGGGAAGTGTTTGAAACCTGGTCCCCAAATGTTACGGTCACCAAGCCCTACTGCCTGATTTCCATGCACGGAGGCTCCATTTGGTAACCTATTTTGCAAAATTGGTTGCTGTGAGAAGTAAACATGACGAGAAACCTGCTGGAAGATGTTCGCATTCAAAAATAGGCTACATATATTTAGTAAATGATTTTGATGGATACCAATCTTTATGCAGATTCGTTTTTGCCACACTCAGACAATGTTTTTTTAATTATTGCATTTTAATTTCAGGTCAGCCTTTTTTAGATTGGTCTCTGTGGAACATGGGAAATTAAACAAAAATGTTATCACTGGTACCTTTGGGGACCTGGTACAACATATCCAAGGTTGACATCGAGAAGAAGCATGTTTGATGCAAAACCTGTGCATCCCTAGTGTTAGCTGAATGAGTTATTGTAAGATATTGTCTGTTATTGGGAGTAATTTATTTGTCCTTTTCGTTTGCTAGCTGAGAAACCTAGAGGGAATTGTAGTCTACAGGTTGAGAATGTCTGTCAGGGATATTCGTCATCTGTCCTTTTTAGGGTTTGGTTAAGCTTTTAGAGTTTGTTTGAATTGTTTTCAATGTTTCATACACTTTATTTGATTACGGTTCCTCTTGTAATTCTCGCAATTTAATGTAACTCAAATTATTCAGATGAGTGCCTGTTTTTCCAGTAGCCTTACCAAAGGAACTGAGATAATGCTATGGTATGGATCACAGAGTTTTTACAATAAGCCATCCTCTAAGTCCAGATCCTGCTTTAACGGCTGCTGCCGACTGTCACACCACTCACTGCACACCAAACTCTGCTTCACAATCAATCATTATTTTAGGCCTATTTTTATAAAACGTTCCTCTGCCATTGCATCCCTTTGCCATTAGGATAGAGGGCAGACTGTATTGAGTCAACTTTACGTATGGGTCCATCAAACTGCACAGTTCTATTTTTAAAGCCAGCATCAACCTCACTTCAGTGCTACAATATGCACTAATAACAAGTTACTCTGGGTGTGGATGTTTGGGGCTTAATTCAGAAACTGGTGCCTTGAAACTAAGGCCCACATGCATCAAGCTAATTTGCGATCATAAATGTTGCAAACTTCTAAATAAGGCCATTTGCGATCACATAACAGCTTATTCATATGCATGAAGTAAATTTGCAAACACAACAGGTGATGGACCGAATGTGGATCAATGTCACACACTCACCCCAGTCAAAAGATCTGGGCCCAAATCCATCGTTTTTTTGCACTTCACACCACCCTGGGTTAGACAATGGCGATATGCAAATCAGCTCTGACCCTGTGCCCCATGGGAACAGTCCAGTCCGAACTACAAAAGCCATGTCCTTCCCAGAACGGAATCAAGCATCCGAGGACCGGACCGGTTTCGAGGTAACACCTCTCATCAGCCCGGCTAGCTTGACTCCAGTGGTGTGGAGTGCCTGGGAAGTAAATTTGCAGAATGTCTGTATTTTAGGCCAAATTGTTGATTACCAAAATACCAAATCTATAAGAGTGATTCCGTATAAGTGAGGTAGTAAGGCTCACTGGTTAGAGGCGGCAGACCCGAGAGCAGAGGACGGCCCGGGACCAGGGTTCGATTCCCGGCGTGGCAGGTTTCTGGACCAGGGTCTGCGGACTCGATAATTCTCTCGCCTCGGTGCCCACTCTGATCAGCGATCACACTCGGCAACTCTGGGCATTAGCTTGCCTCATCCTCACTAACGGCCCCACCAGACCGCCGGGGATGCCTGGTCTCACCCTGGAGATACCCATTAAGGGACCATCTCTCAGGGAAGCCAGGAAGGGTTTCGCAGCGGTCGAAGCGCCTTGGGACCCTCCGGGTAAGTAGTGCGCTATATAAATGCCTATACATTTACATTACATTTATGTAATCACTAATAAGAAAACACAAAATCCAATTCAACAAGAATTCGCGAATACAGAATAAGTTAAAAATCGCAAATTTCATTTCCTAAATAAGAACAAATCATATCAGGTGGTAAAAATGTCACATTAAAAAAATCAGGTGTTAATCATCAGCAAACTACTTAGACAGTCCCAGAATGCATCAGAATGTTTCACAATGGCAGCTCTCTACGTCATGGCGAGGAGGATGAAGCTCGGAGCAGCAGCACTGAGAAGAAGGAGGATACAGGAGAGAATTTTCAGAGTGCGCATCACTTTGCTAGGGCAGACGGAGGAAGAGATTTATGATAAATGTGTCTGAATGCTGCCACAATCTTAGATCTCATTGCTGAGTTAGATCCAATACTGCAGCGTCAGACTCGCAGGACAAATGCCATCCCCACCCATGTGCAGGTCCTGTGTTCTCTGGATCTCCTAGCTTCAGGGACCTTCTAGGCAGTAATTGCTGCAGCTCTCCGCTTCTGAGCTGAGTGGTCGCTCCCCTGTGGCTTTGGTATCGTTGTGCAGCGCATTGTACCGGAAACTGATTGAGATCTATTGCCTGCTGTGTGCTTTTGACTGCCGCTTTGTGTATTTGCATTTTAAAATTGCCAGCGTGACTTTGTTGCTGAATTTGCGTTTTCCCCCAAGCGCTCTTGCCGTGCTGACCCCTCCGCCTCCATTTTGTTGTTGTTGTCCTCCTCCGTAGCCCGCCCCGCCTCCCAGCTGAGCCGCCCTCCCACAGACAACAAACAGCGCTCCCTTACCTGGAAGCGCTGTGACTCGCTCTCCGCTTCTGAGCTGAGTGGTCGCTCCCCTGTGGCTTTGGTATCGTTGTGCAGCGCATTGTACCGGAAACTGATTGAGATCTATTGCCTGCTGTGTGCTTTTGACTGCCGCTTTGTGTATTTGCATTTTAAAATTGCCAGCGTGACTTTGTTGCTGAATTTGCGTTTTCCCCCAAGCGCTCTTGCCGTGCTGACCCCTCCGCCTCCATTTTGTTGTTGTTGTCCTCCTCCGTAACCCGCCCCGCCTCCCAGCTGAGCCGCCCTCGACCCTCCCCCTCCACATCCATATATGACAGCTGTTCCCGCGCGTAGCGTTAACGCGCAGCGTTCGCGCCCAATCCGCGCTGAAGGTGTGCCAAAGGTAAGCCCGTCTACGCCCGTCCGCGCCTGGACCGCTCCCAGCGCCAGACCCTCTGTCCCTCGCATTGCCCAACCATCCCGCATTACCTAAGATGCCACCACCCTCCTAGCCCTTAACCCCGGCCGTCCACCCAACTGCGTCCAAGCCGCTCCTGGACACACCCATGGACCTTTCTCATGCTACTCCTGCAAATTCATCGGCTCCGTCAACAACTCCGCTACGATCACACCTCAGATTCCCGACCCCAACCACCTACAATGCTTCTTGCTCAACACCCGATCGGTCCACAGGCACGCCATTGACCTATGGAATCTACTAGACACCATCTCTCCGGACGTCGCCTTCCTTACAGAAACATGGATGAACGCCTCCTCCGCCCCTGACATCACCATTGCCATCCCAGAAGACTATAAGATCATACGCAAGGACCGTACCGGCCACACAGGAGGAGGAATCGCTATCGTCCATAAGAAATCTATCCACATCTCAACCAGCTCTGACATCAATCTCGCCAACTCTGAACACCTTCACTTCCAGATCCACATCGACCCCAAGACCACACTCAGAGGCACCCTCCTTTACAGACCACCAGGACCCCGCGCACAATTTAGTGAGGACATCACGGACTTCATCACTCCACACGCACTCCCCTCCAAAGATTACATCCTCCTGGGAGACCTCAACTTTCACCTTGAAAAAAACAACGACCGCAACTCCACCACCCTTCTGGACAACCTCGCCAACCTCGGACTTAGACAACTGGTCACTTCCCCCACCCACATCGCAGGTCACACTCTCGACCCTATCTTCACCTCCAGCAATCATGTCTCCTTCAGCCACACTACGGCTCTCCTCTGGACTGACCACAGCTGCGTTCACTTTACCTACAACAAGCCCAAACCCAACAACCACCCCCAACCAACTCTGCAAAGAAACTGGAACAAAATCACCATCGACCAGATCTCCTCATCGCTTCTTCTAAACCCCCCAGCCCACTCCTCAAACCCCGACCAAGCCGCCTCCAACCTCTCCCTTTGGCTATCCAACAGCACCGACATCCTAGCACCACTGAAAAAGCGACAAAGCAAACTTGGCAGCAAGAAGGCCTCATGGTTCAACGATGATCTTAAGAAATCCAAGAAACTCTGCCGCTCCCTTGAGAAGGCCTGGAAAAAAGACCCAACCACCAGCACCAAGGACGCCTTCAAAAACGCCACCCGCATACACCACCAACTGATCCGAAAGGCCAAGAAAACCGCCTTCAAGGAACGACTAGATAACAACGCCCACAACAGCAAGGAACTTTTCAACATCGTCAAGGAATTTACCAATCCCTCGGCCAACTCTAACAACATCACCCCCTCTCAAGCACTCTGCGACTCCCTAGCCTCATTCTTCCACAACAAAATTGCAGACATCCACAACAGCTTCGACAACCAACCCGGAGACCAACCCTCCCAACCATCTACTGGACCTGCACCCCCCTCGAACACCCTTATGAATGAATGAATGATTACCCATTTCTATAGCGCATGGTTACCCTGAGGCATCCCAGCGCTTACGTTATCCAGTCGCCACCATTGATTTTAGCAGAATAGGAAGGTTTTCAGCATCTTTCTAAACCTGAGATGGTTCTCCTCCATGCGGATAGCATCTGGAAGATTATTCCACAGCTTTGCGGCCTGTAGAGAGAAACGTCTGCCCCCGGTGCGCGATCTCCTAGTCTTGGGGATTGCCAGTAGATTCTTATTACTAGATCTCAGGGTTCTACATGTTTGATAAGGAGTAAACAAGGGTGCCAGAATGTCTGCTCCGGAGTTATGCAGGGCTTTATGGGCAATAGTCATTGCTTTAAATTCAATTCTTTGTTGCACAGGCAACCAGTGTAGTTGCCTCAATGCTGGTTTGGCAGAGGTTCTGCGTGGGATATTTAATAGCAATCGGGCAGCACAGTTTTGGATGGTCTGAAGGATCTTAATTGTCCCTTTAGGGGCACCCAGATAGACTGCGTTGGAGTAGTCTAGTCGTGATAGTATCAGGGATTGTACTAGGATCCTTCTAGCTTCAAAGGGAAGTACTCCTAGGACCTTTCTGAGTGCTCTCATGAGGGCATAACCAGTCTCTGCTACCTTCCGGGCTTGGACCTGAAAGTTAAGGGCTGGATCCAGCCACACTCCCAGGCTTTTAATTTGCTCCTTGGGGGTCGGAGGCTGCCCCAGGGAATCCGGCCACCACATATCCACAGAGGTAGGTGGTTTGTGTCCCAGCATCATGACCTCTGTTTTAGCTCCATTAAGCTTCAAAAAGGAGTCATTCATCCATTCCTGGACTTTGCTAAGACAGGAGGAGAGATTGCTATAAGTCGTCTCCTGCCCAGACAGGGAGATGATAAGCTGAGTATCATCAGCATATGTTACCAGTTGTACTCCCCAGGGTTGCACCACCTCAGCCAGAGGTCTCATGTAAATATTAAATAGGGTCGGGCTGAGGGATGACCCCTGGGGAACACCACATTGGAGCTGTATTGGGGCAGAAACTGTGTCATCCTCAAACACTGAGAAAGTCCGATTGGAAAGGAAGGAGCTAAGCCAGTTCAGGGCGGTCCCAGTGATACCCACATCCCTCAATCTCTGGATGAGAATCGTCCAGAGATGACTGGAACCCTATCTCCACTGAGGACACCATCCGCCTGATGAATTCCATCCACTCAGGATCCCCCACAGACCCTTGCCCTCACCACATCTTCAACAAAGCAGACTCCATCATAGCACCGCACCTCCGAGACGTCATCTACTGCTCCTTCAAATCCGCCACCTTCCCAGAAAGCTGGAAACACGCAGAACTCAGCGCCCTTCTGAAAAAACCCACAGCGGACCCCACCAAACTCAAAAATTACCGCCCCATCTCGCTCCTTCCATTCCCGGCCAAAGTCATCGAGAAAGCAGTCAACAACCAGCTCGCCGCCTTCCTCGAAGCCAACAAATCCCTCGACTCCTCACAGTCCGGCTTCCGAGCAAAACACAGCACTGAGACCGCCCTCATCGCAGCAACAGACGACATTCGACTGGACAATGGAGACACAGTCGCCCTCATCCTCCTCGACCTCTCCGCAGCCTTCGACACAGTCTGCCATAGCACCCTTCTACAGCGCCTCAGAAACATCGGAATCCAAGGAAAAGCACTGGAATGGATCACCTCGTTCCTCACCGGAAGAACCCAGAGAGTCCGCCTTCCACCATTCAAGTCAGAGGCCACTGAAGTCATCTGCGGCGTGCCACAAGGATCTTCACTCAGCCCCACCCTTTTCAACGTATACATGAGCCCCCTCGCGGCCATCGCACGCCAACACAACCTCAACATCATCTCCTACGCGGATGACACTCAACTGATCCTATCACTCACCAATGACCCTAGCACCGCCAAAACTAACCTACACGAAGGAATGAAAGAAGTAGCCGAATGGATGAAACACAGCCGTCTAAAACTGAACTCAGATAAAACAGAAGTCCTTATCTTAGGTACCTCCCCCTCTGCATGGGACGACTCTTGGTGGCCACAAGCCCTTGGAAAAGCACCCATCCCGACAGACCACGCACGGAACCTGGGCGTCATCCTGGATTCCTCACTTTCGATGAACAGACAAGTCAACGCCCTCTCTTCATCTTGCTTCAACATTCTTCGCATGCTCAAAAAAACATTTCGTTGGATCCCCACTGAAACTAGGAAAACGGTCACCCACGCTCTGGTCACGAGCCGACTGGACTATGGAAACACCCTCTACGCCGGTACTACAGCTAAACTCCAGAAAAAACTCCAACGAATCCAAAACGCCTCAGCCAGGCTCATATTAGACATCCCGCGTAAAGAACATATCTCTGATCACCTGAAAAACCTCCACTGGCTTCCCGTCAATAAGAGGATCACTTTCCGGCTCCTAACCCACGCACACAAAGCACTCTACGAAATCGGACCAGAATGCCTCAACACACGACTGTCCTTCTACACCCCCTCCCGCCAGCTACGATCATCCAACCAAGCCCTTGCCACTGTACCCCGCATCAACAAAACCACCATGGGAGGTAGATCCTTCTCCTACCTGGCAGCTAAAACCTGGAACTCACTTCCCACTTACCTTTGCCTTACCCAGAACCACCTAGCATTCAGAAAGCAACTTAAAACGTGGATATTTGACAAGTAATTCCCCACCCCTCCTCAAGCGCCTTGAGACCCTCTGGGTATGTAGCGCGCTATATAAATTCTTTGACTTGACTTGACTTGACTTGAGGTGTCTCTCAAATTGCCTTATCGTGATTTTTTAACTTTATCCTAAATGCCATGTTTCAGAGGATACACTACCACATTAGGTTCCCCACAACACCACAGGAATTGCTGCAAACTAAATTAGATTTTTATCAGGTTGCACAATTTCCACATGACATTGGTTGCATTGGGATGCATGTACTCATATGTCTCCCCTTAGTGAATGAGTATATCTTCCTTAAGCGGATATCTGCCATTCAAATACAATAATCACACACATAGTGGCTATTTACCTTGGCAGTGCAAATGACTCCTACATCTTCCGGCATAGTGGCATACACAGACGTCTACTTGCGGGTGAATTTGGAGAAGGATATTTGCTGGGCAAACAGATTTAATACTGTCTTGCACACCTGTCCGCCATGGTGACACATAGCAGTGACTAATGTATATTTATTTTCCACATCCTGTTGGTGATAGCACATATGCAGTGAGGTCTTTCATCCTCACTCAATATCGGAATCCTTCTACACAAAGGGAACAAAGATACAATGAGATACCTGATTGAGAGGACATTTGGTATACTCAAATCAAGGTTTCACGTCCTCCACAAAACCGGTGGGGCTTTAAAGTATAGGCCGAGACTTGGTGTAAAATTGTTTCCACACAAGCAATGTTGCACATCATAGCTACTAATAGAGGAATTCCCCTGGAAGACTCTGATAGCAAGCCAGAACTAGACATACAGCCAAGACAACACCCCAAGCGGCATGCGGTCCAAATGCCACAGAGGAGAGATGGGGACGGGCAGAAATCACTCAACATTACTTTTAAGGTGGGTAATCACAAAACAGCACAGTATTTGCTCAAAGGTTTATTGTGAGAATTGTGTGGTTGTGTTAATGCAAGAGAACTAGCAATGTCTGTGTGCTATGTCTCTACATGGGAAACCATTTGATTTAGTATGAAGGCCCTCCCCCACTAACCTAGTTGGTGGCATGCTTCATCATCGGGCCCCACCTGAGGCACCGAGTGCACCTCAGGTGTGCTGCAATGCCAGATTACTGCGGAGCAGGTTTTTTGGAAGGTGAGTGTGCGGTACAGGTGTGTTGCGTGAGATTTTATAATTCTGTCCTTGGGGTCCCTAATGGTTACTTTATTGGTGGGCCCCAGGCAGAGGTTGAAAACAAAGGCTTGAGACGTGTAGGGGTTGACTTATGGTCTCTCACGTCCAGTGTGGTCGACTAGTATCAGCCAGGCCTTTTTATTAAACTGGCTTTCTTCAGGACCTATGTGTGGGGGATGCTTACTCCTTTCTACAGAGGATAAAGCTCCCTGGACTTCCGCCTGATGGCCGGGACTTATTAGCACTCTGGAAGTGGAGATGAAAAGGAGAAACAAGGTAATGTCTAAAAAGGAGGGGAGGTCACACGCTGCTAGCGGTAAAGTGCTGCACACTCAGTTATGGCCAAATGCAGCATGAGGTGGCGGCTGTACCGCAAGCGGGGACCGGCCTCCTTACTTACTTGGCTGTGTCTCCAGGCCCAATATGAGCCGGTCGCAAGGTCCGAAGAAACTGCGTGCTTGGAGAAGGAGGCTTTAAATACCCTCTCTTGATTACAGGTGTAGCTCGTTGAGGACGGACGTGGTCTGTGTGAGTAGCGTGCTCCCAGTGCTACTCTCAGTGGGCGTGTCTCTCTCTAGCCAGCATCTGTGGGATAGACAGAGAAGAAAGATGCAAGTGCTCGTGCCCTAGACGATTGTCGTGGCAGTACTCTCCACAATGGTTACATAATAAAGAATTTTATGCAATAAAGGATTTTTATAAAATAAAGGAATTTGCTGCCTTGTGTGCTACTAAAGAATAAGGGATAACGAAATAAAAATAAAAATGAAATGAAAAGTGCTGACTCGAACCTCTGGTTAGTGCAGTGTAGTGCTCATGTGAGCTATGCTCTGGTGTTTGGTAAAGGTGCAAATCACTGATTACTGGTAGTGTTTAGGACTCGCAATTGTTACATAATAAAGAATTTTATACAATAAAGGATTTTTACAAAATAAAGGAATTTGCTGCCTTGTGTGTTACTAAAGAATAAGGGAAAACAAAATAAAAGTACAAATAAAGATAAAATAAGTAATACCCCTTATGTGCAACACAAACTACGTTACAGTCTTGTATTCAGGCACACTTAGTGGGGCAGAGTGAGATGGAGATTGCCCCTGGACAAAACGCTCCTCCCAAGGGGAGCATATTGAAGTAGTGAAGTAGTGTGGCTCACTGGTTAGAGGCGGCAGACCCGAGAGCAGAGGACGGCCCGGGACCAGGGTTCGATTCCCGGCGCGGCAGGTTTCTGGACCAGGGTCAGCGGACTCGATAATTCTCTCGCCTCGGTGCCCACTCTGATCAGCGATCACACTCGGTAACTCTGGGCATTAGCTTGCCTCATCTTCACTAACGGCCCCACCAGACCGCTGGGGATGCCTGGTCTCACCCTGGAGATACCCAATAAGGGACCATCTCTCAGGGAAGCCAGGAAGGGTTTCGCAGCGGTCGAAGCGCCTTGGGACCCTACGGGTAAGTAGTGCGCTATATAAATGCCTATACATACATACATACATACATATTTCAGCCTCAGGAGATCATACAAGACCTCCCTATGGTGATAGATAATCAGACAGGAAATATAAACATATCGCAAAAGAAGGATGAAAGGGAAGAGTCAGTCCAAGATACGCTTGCCACCATACTCAAGGAGATAAGATACTTGAAAGGGTCGCAAGCACAAGAGATAGCAATACTTCACCCAAGACTTGCAAAAATGGAGGGAAATATGTCACTGATGCCAAAAAGACTGAAGGAGGCAAAAATCTGAGTCTCAACCTCGGAGGACAAGGTGGCAAACTTACAGAAATAGATTATCCATATCAGGAAGAGTAAAAGCCTGACTGAAATTAAGCTGCAAGATTTAGAAAATTACAACAGATGCTCTAATCTACGCCTAGTGGGCATCCCAGAAGGATGCGAGGATACCAACATTCTGAATGGTATGAGACACTTCTGAAAAAAGCAATACATGAATTAGATGGAGACCTGATATTAGAGCCTATAGGGTACCAGCTAAGAAATATGCAATTGTGAGATACCCACATACAATACTTCTGAATTTTGCAGGACTTTTTCAAAGCCAGAAATGCCCCAATTTAAAAAACAATTCAGACATGTCAGCCAGCACCACAAGGAGACTTGGAGAATTTGGTAAACTGATTGACTCGTTTAAAACTAAGGGGGCCCAAGCAGGTGCTAGTGAAAGGAGGATTTTTTCTTTTCAGTTATGTAGAGGAATCACAAGCACTTCTTATGAAACTGTCTAACTAAAAATATAAATCAAGTATTTAAATGTCAACTAAGTATTTTGACTGTAAGGGAGAGAGCAATATATAAATAGTGGTGTGATGGGCTGATGGGGGTACTTTCCTAGAAGTAGATTCTAGAAGAAAGTAGGAGTGAGCGCACAAGATTGCAATACAATGGCACCCAAATTCAGGGGGGTGGAGGTGTAGGAAGGTGTGAGAAATTCTTCCTCAGGAGGGTGCATGGGAGGGTGTTGGAGGGTGGATTGGATACAGCAAGAGAAAAAAAAGGAGAGTTTAGAGGCACCAGCGGGGATAGGGAAATTGAGGATAGTGGAAAGGGGGAACAGCGTTTACAACGCAACTTTTACCACTCTCTACCTTTACCATGCAACTTTTACAACGCAAGTCGTTACAACGACTTGCACTGGGGGGCGCTGTTGGATAGGGAATGGTTTAATTTACTATCCAAAACCTTCCCTACTATCCACGGGGACTGGAGTTGGAATAGTAAATTAAACTATTCACTATCCAGCGCCCCCCAACGCACGTCGTTGTAACGACTTGCGTTGTAAAAGTTGCGTGGTAAAGGCATGCGTTGTAAAAGCATTCGTAGTAATAACATACATCCAGTGGAAAGTGGAGATAGCCAGATTAGAGCTATGTTGGAAAAGACCGATGAAATAATAAGAAGTGGAGGAAAAAATTGCCCAGGATATAGAAGCAAAAAGAGGAAAGATGGAAAAAAATAAACCAGAATGTGCTTAGTAAAATCTTTCCATATCAGCAGTTTTCTAAGGCATGCGTTTTATGGATAAAGAGACATTGACGATAGTTTTGTTTAATGCCAGTGGTCTCAATAACAATCAAAAGGCTCAGCAATAGACATATGGCTGAGATGGATTCACCCAGATATTATATTTTTACAGGAAACATATGTCTTTAGTAAAATAGATAACGCAAGTAACTCTTTGTGCACTGGGCTGGCTCTTGATGTCTCTCAAATGCGAGTGCAGCACAAAGGGGAGTTGCAGTATATGTCCACAAACATCTGCCTTTTCAAGTAGTCTTCACTCAGGAAGATACAGAAGGGAGATGGACTATAATTAGTGATACATTATATAAAACAAGACTTTCTCTAGCTACAATGTATGCACCAATATTAGACAACACTACATCCCGAAGGGAACTGAAACAGGTCATAAGTAACAATCCAGGCTTAGTTATTATAGGAGGGGTCTTTAATCTATTGCAAAATCCAGAATTAGATTCCTCCATTCATGGTAGTAAGCAAAATAAACCCCAAATGGTGAAAGGATTGGAAGATTGTATGAAAGAAGTAAATTTAAAAGATCCGTGGCTTCAAGATAAGTTTATATTTTTACCTCCTACAATTTGGATTTAATTAAATATGAGCATATAAAAAATGTTTTTTCAGACCATGGTGTCGTCAAAATGGAAGTTACAGGGATCAAGATAGAAAAACAAGTGGGAAAATTTACTTTTGACAAAGTCAATTTAGATGATGAAGAATTGTGCACAGAAGTAAATAATGAGATGGTAAATTATTTTAGGACAAACTCCAACACTGCCCGAGTAAAGAATGTTTGGGAGGCGTTCAAGGCACTACTAAGGGGATACAAAAACAAAAAGCGCTATTATTTATTTATTTTTATTTATTTATTTAGTGTCTTCTATATTGCGAACATGACCCTACAAAGGGTGTAGGAGCGCTTTACAGTAGCATTTCAACAATCCGAAAACTTATGGAGTACAAGACATTACTGATTTACGAAAAATAATTAATTTCAGGAAAGCATATAAACAGATATAACAGTCAACAGTTAGATTACCATAAAGCAGCTTAATCAATAAGACCACATGAACATGTATATACAAGCCCATCAATGATTATTGGATGGCTTGCTTCAACCTTGAAATGAACATGACATTGGAGACAGACGTTCATTTTTACGCTATTATTACAAAGGTTGAAGGTGGCGAATGAGCTTCATCAGGCAAGCGTTATGCTTGTGCGTGCTAAGACAGCGGAACATAAGGCTCAATTTAGACTAGCTAAATTATAAATGCAAGAATATTACTATATACAAAAGTTATACTGCCAACTCTGCATATCTTCCAAAAAATCTATGAAGAAAGTGAATAGGCAGGTATATTGCTAGCTTGGCAATTGTTGTATTCTTATGTGTCTGTGTTCTGACTGCTGCTGCTTAGCAACCACAAGCTTCTACTCCTGGAATCCGGTTTGTGGGGGCCAGTAGAAGGCATCTGAGGTTGTGAGAGTAGCTGTTGGGGGTTGTTCCCTTGGAGCTCCAAATAAACCTAGTTTCACCTTCTGGAAGTCTCTTCTTTATAAAAATGACGACAAGGGTGGGATACCAAATTCCGTCATAGAAGGTGATGCGTAGAATCTCCTTATTGTAGCTGATTTTTTTTTCTCCACCTGAGCCTTGGGAACATTTATTTTTCTCAAAATTGAAGACCCCATGCAGCAACCTGCTCTACAAGAAGACATCGTTCTAAAAACTGTAAGCTAATTTACTTACATTTTGTGTCTGGAGCTGCGTGTCTTGGAAGTTGAGGTGTTCGTTGAAGACTGTGATTGTCCATTGTGCGGAATTTCGGTTGTGCGCTGGGCTGGAGTGTCCGTCTTCTTCTTTGGAAGTTTTGAAGATTTTTTTACCCCATTTTCAAGTCCAGTAAGTCGTGCGAGGACAGCGTCGAGCACATCCATCTTTTAAAGTTAATGGCTTCCAGCGCGTTCAGAACTCGGAGCGCGAGTACCTGAACTGTTTCCAAGCGACTTCCTTATCTACGCCTTGCCTCACATGACCTGCACGTCGGGTCACGCATACATGCCGCCATTTTGTTGTGTTTTGCACATTGGAGTTTTGCCAATCACGTTTTGAATTGTGCTAACCACGCATATTTTTGCAGTTCAAATCTTTGGATTTCTTCATTCTGACGCCTATTTAATATTGTATCACGCTAAACCCACATCAGTTATTTAGCGTTATTTACCAGCAGGGCATTTTTACAAGTTTATGATTATTAAGCGTTATTTACCAGCAGTGCATTTTTACTAATTTTTTACGTTTATTTCCACTATATTGTATTTAAAAAGGATTGCAATTAAATGATGACTTCTTAAATCATTGCACCACCTCCCACCTTTCTTCAGGATCCAGGCACACCTCCTATGAACTGGGAAGACTGGAAGGAATACTTTGTAACCTACCTGGAAGCAATTGGTGGGGATGATTTGTTCCTAATATGAAATTAGCGATTCTTAAACATCATCTGGGTGTGGAAGGAAGGAATGTATTAAAAACGCTTCCTAAACCTCTTTCTAATTAAACATTTGACGACAATGGGTCTGGTGAAGAGGGATGGGGTGAAAGTCCCGCTAATTTTGAAGAAGATTCGTATGAGTTTGCTTTGACTATGCTTGAAGGAAATTATGGTAAAAAGTTAAGTATTGTTGTTGAAAGCACACATTTTCTTCACGGAAACAGATTCATGGAGAAAAAATCGAGCAATATGTGGCTGCTTTAAGGCAATTAGCCATTACTTGCAGATTCAAAGATCTCAGAGATGAAATTATAAGAGACCAAATGATTAATGCCACACACAACATAAAAATCCAGGAAAATTTATTTGATTTAGGTGATCCCACCTTTGTCGCCATTTTTATAAAGAAGAGACTTCCAGAAGGTGAAATTAGGTTTATTTGGAGCTCCAAGGGAACAACCCCCACCAGCTACTAGTAATAGGATTATATCCTTAATGGATATAGAAACCAAGGTACATTTAACAGATCCTCTAGAGATACAGAATGCCTTCCTTGAACATAATGAAAAAATAAATGGACTACATTTTTATGCTGACACAAGACGGCTGAAGCTCTTTTTAAGTAAGCTCCCAATTCCACCTGAAGAGTGGCCAAGTGAAGGAGTTGATGGTTGAAATCAGCTGTGGGGGATGGAATTCAACTCTGATTTCCGGATGGCCTACGTCGGGCTTGGAGAGCCCGTCTGCCATCCCGAAATCCTCCAGTACTCCCCTGGTTGCCTCTTTACGACCGAGGGAGTACGATGGCAGTTTTTCATAGCCTTTTGTGCCGGTCTGTCCGGCATGAAAAGACAATCGGAGACTGTCTTTGGGGGCCCCCAGCAGGGTACCCATGTTTGCAAGGCAGCCGAATAGCAGTCTGGGGGCACCTATGGTGCCCCTCTGTGGATGCCTGCACCCGGTGTCAGGCACCTTGGGGTGCTGGCCACAGGGTGCAGGGATGAACTGCACCCCTGCTTTTCTCAATGCAGGCATGCTTTCCGCTTGGAATGCATGCCTGCATTGTGAAGTATATGTATGCTACCGAACCCTTTTCGGTCGCATCATATTAGCAGGGCCGTAACTCACGACAGCAAGTTGGTGGGTTACTGTTCCTGACCGATGTTGGACTGATCTGAGTCTGTCTGAAATTGGAATCGGCCCCAATGTATAAAGCCCATAACTACAGCCATTAGAACTAACGAATATGTGGAGGCACCTATTAATGGGATGTCAAACATAAAATTATACACCAACTATATTGCCTTATTCCTTAAACCCAAGAGCAGTAGTCAGATGCATGTATTTGGGATTTTTAAAGAATATCAAGCACTAGGTGGATACAATATAAATAAGCTAAAAAGTGAAATTTAGGTAGCTGCTCACAAGACACCCTAGTGCCAGAATTCCGTCAATTATTGAATGAATGGTCAAAACGGTACTTAGGGATTTGAGTCCCTGAAAATGTTAACGAATTGTATGCATTAAATTATGCTACATTACTTCGTAAGATTAAGACAATGTTTGCAAAAGGTTTATATTTACCAATTTCATTAATGGGACATGTGGCCTTAATTTGTATGTATAGACTTACTTTATGTAACGTTCTCTTCTCCGCTGTACCGGATCACTGAAATAATATCGAGCCCATTAATATCGACTTGCAGATATATCGATGAGAAAATATCGAGGGACAAAAAATCGAGTTTCTATCTTTATACAGGTAAATACAAAAATATCGACTCTAAAATATCGACTGTAAATAATATAGACTGTCAAAATATGTTTTTTTTTATATGTCTTTAAATTAGGTTAAAACTAATATAAAAATAAATATATTTAATATAAACTTAGTTAAAATGATTAAATAAATGTAATATTAATAAATAATTAATGTAAATTACAAAAACATTTTTTTAATAAATATATATATCTATATATATATAAATACATATTATTAACTAAACATATATAATATTTTTACCGTAGCATAGCAAATTGGTTAAAATTTATTGTAACAACTATATTGAATTCAACAGTAGAAAAACGCTGGATAGCGTAGGGGTAAAAATTACTATTCCCACTCCAGTGGGTGCAACAGTAGGGAAAACATTGGATAGCGTAAGGGTTAAAATTACTATTCCCACTCCTGTGGGTGCAACAGTAGGGAAAGCGTTGGATAGCGTAGGGGTAAAAATTACTATTCCCACTCCAGTGGGTGCAACAGTAGGGAAAGCGTTGGATAGCATAGGGGTTAAAATTACTATTCCCACTCCAGCCACATAACAAAGGCCATACCTTAGATCAGGTATTCTCAACGAGACCTATCTCTGTCTGTGCTGTACAGCCAGTACTCTGGTCGGACCATTTTTTAATCTCCTTCTCTCTGCCTGTCACTGCCCTTATTCGGGAGAGAGAGGTTGAGACTACGCGGGTTTCACGCCCGTTTCATCTGCTCTCCGGGGACATGCTATCTGAGGCTCTTATCACCTTTCCTTGCCCCCTTTTGGGAAGTTTGGAAGAGAATCTTGTCCTCCTCCAAAAATGGCTTTTAGCCAGATTTGAGACTTTAATCCCCGCTAAGACACCTAAACCAGGAGAGCGCAGAGCGTCGGCCCCATGGTTTTCTCCTCAGTTGAGGACACAACGACAGGAGTGTAAAAGGGCTGAGAGGACCTGGAGGCGGGCCTATGATCCAATTGAGAAAGTGAAATTTTGTGCAGCAATTAAAGCCTATCATCAGTCAATCTGGGATAAAAAAAGGCCTATTTTGAACATCGTATTGATGAGGCTGATAATGTCTGCAAAGAAATTTTTAAAGTGGTTCAGGATTTTACTTCTCCTGCTGTCTGTACCCCTAAACACACTCACACGGACTCTTGGATACAACAACTAGCCATCTTTTTTGTTAGTAAGATCACCGATATCCAGGCCTCTCTCTCCAGCGCTCAATCGGACTTGAGCCATCTAGTGCCACCATGCTCTGTGGAAGGTCACGGTCCTTTCCTCTCCGAATTCCCTAACATGGATCTTAGTACATCTTTGGAGCTTTTATCAGGCTTGAAATCCGGCTCTCCTTTAGATCCATGTCCGGCTAAATATTTGGGGAAAGTGGCATCCGCCATTAACATCTTGGTGAACCCCCTGCTGAATACATCTTTGTCGACAGGGGTGGTGCCGCAGGCATGGAAGCGTGCCATGATTCTACCTCTGCTCAAGAAACCCACCTTGGACCCCCTCATCCATGCTAATTACAGGCCAATCTCCCTTCTCCCTGCTCTGGCGAAAGTGGCCGAGCGATACGTGCACAGGACAATTTCCAGTTTCATCGAAGGAAACGACCTGTTGCACGCTTCGCAGTCCGGCTTCCGTGCTAATTTTAGCACGGAGTCGGCCCTGCTTGAGGTCACCGATGCCATCAGGGAAGTACTCGACTCTGGGTGAAAGGCCGTGTTAGGCATGCTTGACTTGTCGGCGGCTTTCGACACCGTTCCTCACGAGGTCCTCCTTGCAAGACTCTGGGAGTGTGGCCTTCGCGGAACGGTGTGGAATTGGCTAAAATCTTTTCTGGCCGACCGCCGACAAACAATCTGGGCGCCTCCCTTTTCCGCTGATATGGCTCCGCTAGAGGTGGGAGTCCCGCAGGGCTCCATTCTCAGCCCTATGCTGTTTAACATCTTTATAGCCCCTCTGGCGGAAGTCGCGGAATCATTTGGCGCCCAGATCGTGTCATATGCTGATGACACCCAACTCCTGTTCACATGTGATAGGGGTGGGTTTTTCAATGGCAGACAGATCAGGGACTGCCTTGGTGCGGTGTTTGAGTGGTTTAGATGCCATGGCTTAAAATGCAACTCAGACAAGTCAGAGCTTCTCTTTTTCGGTTGCGCCCCTGAACCCGATTGGAAATCTTGGTGGCCACAAGATATGTTTCCTCCTGATAAGGTCTCTTTTAAGGCCAAGAATTTGGGAGTGATAGTAGATTGTGAACTATCCTTTAGACCTCACATCCTGTCTCTTGTTGGGAAATGCTTCAGCATTTTACGGATGTTGAGGACATTTCTTCCTCTACTTTCACTTAACCACAGGAAAACAGTTGTTCAGGCATTGATCGGTTCACGACTGGACTACGCAAACGCTCTCTTTTTGAGTCTTCCGAAATATCTTATGACCCGTTTGCAAGTTGTCCAGAATTCGGCAGCCCGTACCATCTTTGGACTCCAGAGGAGAGCTGGTGCCACTGCCTTATTGAACACTCTACATTGGCCACCCATCTCCAAGCGAATTACTTTCAAATGCCTGACTGTGGCCTTTAAGGCCCTTCATGGTATTGGCCCCAAGTATATTGGGAATCGTCTTTCCCGATATGCACCGAGCAGGACTCTCAGGTCATCTGGTCTGTCTATGATGACTGTTCCTGTAATTCGTCGTGCACGATTGGGAGGTCGGTCTTTCCGCTATTTAACACCTAAAGTTTGGAACAACCTACCACTGTCCTTGAGACAGGCTCCCTGTCTTCTTGCCTTTAGAAAGGACCTGAAAACATGGCTTTTTATGAAATAGACCCTTTTCATTCTCTTTTTTTCTGTTGTGTGATTGCCGTTTTTATGCTGTTATTCTTTGCTAAAGCGCCGGGATGCTCCCCGGAGTAGCCGTGCGCTATGAAAGAAATAAAGTAACATAACATAACATAACATAACAGTGGGTGCAACAGTAGGGAAAGCGTTGGATAGCGTAGGGGTAAAAATTACTATTCCCACCCCAGTGGGTGCAACAGTAGGGAAAGCGTTGGATAGCGTAGGGGTTAAAATTACTATTCGCACTCCAGTGTTTGCAACAGTAGGGAAAGCGTTGGATAGCGTAGGGGTAAAAATTACTATTCCCACTCCAGTGGGTGCAACAGTAGGGAAAGCGTTGGATAGCGTAGGCGTTAAAATTACTATTCCCACTCCAGTGGGTGCAACAGTAGGGAAAGCGCTGGATAGCGTAGGGGTTAAAATGACTATTAATTAATTAACAATTAACAATTTTAATTAATTTACATAATTAATTAATTATTATTAAATAACTTCCCACCCTATCCCCCTATAAACTCACAACCCACTACAGAAAATAAATTACTAAATATTAATTATTTATCAATTAAATATTTATCATTAAATACCAATTATATTTTAATTAATTACCAATTAATAATTATTTAACAATTATTATTAATTAACAAAATTATTATTAAATTACTTCCCACCCTATCCCCCAATAAACCCACAACCCGCTACAGAATATAATTTACTAAATATTAATTATTTATCAATTAAATATTTATAATGAATTACCAATTATATTTTAACTAATTACCTATTAATAATGAATTAACAATTATTATTAATTTACATAATTAATTAATTATCATAAAATTACTTCCCACCCTATTCCCCTATAAACCCACAACCCGCAACAGAAAATAATTTACTAAAAATTAATTATTAATTATTTATTATTTTTTACCAAATATATTTTAATTATTACCAATTAATAATTAATTAACAATTAATAATAATTTACATAATCAATTAATCATAATTAAATTACTTCCCACCCTATTCCCCTACAAACCCACAACCCGCTACAGATTTATATTACACAATTATTAAAAATTATTAATAACTACCTTATTTTCGATTTTATTTCTGTTTATATTCTATCTAGTCGATATTATGTCTAGTCTATATTTTTGAATCGATATTTTGGCTATTAATATCGATATTACTCGATATTTTTGTAGTCTATATTATGTCTGGTCGATATTTTGGCTAGTCTATATTTTTTACTCGATATTTTGTCCAAACAATATTTTGGAATCGATGTTATGTCTGTTTACCCGCTGTACCATGTGCTTTTTCAGATGACACCTTTGAAAGAGGTAGAGAATTTATTCTCAACATTTATTTGAGCAAATAAAATACCAAGATTAGCTATAGACACTTTATATAGACCAACTCAGGAAGGAAGCCTGGCTCTCCCAAATATTCAGAAATATTACAACGCAACAGTTTTTAATCCTAATTTTATATTTTTTAGATCCACTGAGATGCCTGATATAGATAACTTTTTTATAGAAAGGATATTTCAAGAGTACAACTTTTAGACTTTTTAAGACTCACAAAAAAACCAGGAAAATTAGATAGATGACCCTCCAGTGGCTAATTAAGCAGGAAACAGTTTTATAATATAGCATTTATTAATGAGTCAACGGAAAAGTATTGCACAAAAATGGGAAGGTAATGGTTACAACACGATTTTTGATTTTGTCAATAAGTGTGCCTGGAAGGACTGAAGGGGATCCAGGAATTAGATATCATAAGAATATATTAAAATTGTCATACATGCAGAATAGACACTTTTTTAAAGGTATCGACTTGGTGATGCTTATGTCTAGATTGGATCTTACGAAAGATTTGAGTGTAATACATGCAGATCTATCAGCTGCTGTATAACTATCATACAAAGAACAGCAATAGGCAATTATATCAGAAAGCACAAGATAAGTGGCAAGCTAAGGAAAGATTCAACTTTCAGTAGCAACCTGGGACAAAATCAATAACTACAATGCTACATTACTGAAGGGAGCCACTTTTGAAAGAATGCAATTTCATGCTAAATGGTTATTATATAGAACTCCTGTTTTTTTGCAAAAATGCTATCCTCCAATCCTGGACGCATGATTTAGATGCCTATTAAAAGGGGAGGGCAGTTGGACCCATATCATTTGGAACTGCCCGAAAATAAAAATCATTTGGGAAGAAATTGAGAGATATTACTCCCACAATTTGGAATCAGGAACACTTTTAGATGCCCAGACCGCTGTTTTAGGATATTCAACAGATATGTGCATTAGTCCATTGCAGGAGAAATGGTTATTTATTATTACACTTGTAGCCACATCTATTGCAGAACTGGCATACGGAAATCATTCCAACGCTACAGGAGTGGTGAATAAAATGGATAGGGTTTTGGAAATGGACAAAAAGTATGATTTAAGGTCAGGATTATACTCAAAGTACAAATTGAAATGGGCATCCTTCTTTTAAAAGTGGGGGTATATAAATATTAGGGCAGGTGCAATAAAGAGAAAATGTGCAATATATCTTTCTGTGTCATGTACGATATATGTTTTTTACGGTTCCATGTTAAAATATCGATGTTAAAAATATAGACGAAAAAAATATAGACGTAAAAATATCGATAACAAAAACATCTTATTCCTTTGCATCTGTGAAGTTGCTTCGTTTGACTGTGGAATCACAAAGCATTGAAATACTTTATTATAAATTTGGTAACCTGCATAAGACTCTATTGCACACTTTATCCCTTTTTCTCACGTTGAGAAAAGAGAGGCCCAGGAGGAGATATCTCTTCCTAATCACATCAACAAAAGAAGGGAACTTTTGTTTTGTTTTTTTGATGACATACAAATTAACACTTTTTGCTGAGCACTTCTATATCAACACATTACATAAGCACATCAAATATGTAAATAATTGTCAGCAGCATACATGATTTCTGCAAGTTAATGTTTTCAACGTTAATCTCTGTACGTTTACATGGAAATATCTCTAACACACCACAGTTCACGTTATTACAGTTTACGTTCTACTGCCCCAAGTTAATACAACAATGAACTTTATGCTGGTGCAGACTACCGTGATTATGATGCACCCCTGAAAATGAAAAGTGAATTTTGCACTGCATCAATACCAAACAAAGTTGCCTCAAGTGAGGTTCTTTATTACAAAAAAAGGTGCATAAAAGATATGGCAATGATGATTTTGTTCAGTAGAGTAACTGTTACTTCTTGAATGAGAGACGGAGAGCTGAGGCCAGATTCGGGGTAACATTTTACAGCGGGGTGCTGCCTGCCTAGGGGCCAAACACTGAGCTGCCCCTATGCCACCAAAGAAGGCAAATAATAGCTTATCCCATTATTTTGCCACTGCAGATAAAAACATCACCTCTGAAGAATCAGACCAGGTGACGACCATGGCCCTTACCAGAAACGATCTGGTGGCCACTTTACGAGACTTTAAAGTTGAACTTTGTCAGAAAATAAAACAGGACCTCCATTGACCAACTGAAAGCGGATCTAAGGTAGAAGATGACATCCCTTCACCAAGATGTTGATGCGATAGGCACCACAGTGCTAGGAGTGGAGGTACAGACACAGGATCATGACGCCCACACTAACAGACTACACAACATTCAGAACCTCTAGTCCCAACTGCACGAGGTGCTCCTGAAGGCAGAGGATTTGGAGAACAGGTCACGGAGGGAGAAGTTACGTATACGGGACCTGGAAGAAGGCACGGAGGGGCCACACCTCGGGGCATTTGTAACAGGCCTCTTCTCGGAGCTCCTGGTGCCTCAGCAGGTGAAAATATGGACAGACCCCACAGACCGGAGAATGCAAGAGGACACGAGACTTCTTGGTGAAGCTGCACTGATTTCAAATGAAAGAAGCCATCTTAAATGCTTCAAGGAAGAAAGAATTGGCCTCCTTCCAGGGATATAATTGAAAGCTGTTCCAGGGCCTGGCACCTGTCACCCTGGCGTGCCGACAAATGTTCCGCCCTGTCACCACTGAACTGCGAGAGGACAATACATGCTATTGATGGACCTATCCTTTTGGGCTCGCCTTTAAATATCAGAACAAACACCACCATGTGACTTACCTAGGCGTGGGTTTGCACATTCAGGGCCTACCAATGCCAGATGACGACAGCGCTGCGGACCCCTCGAGCAGCGCGGGCCCCCCTGAAAAGTGATCCGACCCTGGCCAACGGTCACAAAGAACAGTGGTGGTGGTAGACCTGGTGGACATGGTGGTGGTGGACCTGGTGGTGGTAGTGGACTTGGTGGTGGACATGGTGGTGGTGAATGTGTTGGTGGTGGACCTGGTGGTGGTAGACATGGTGGTGGTGGTGGACGTGGTGGTAGATTGGTGGTGGGTGACGTGTTGGTGGACGTGATGGTGGTGGATGTGGTGGTGGTGGAAGTGGTGGTGGTGGTGGACGTGGTAGTGTACATAGTGGTGGTGGTGGTGGATGTAGTGTTGGACATGGTGGTGGTGGTGGTGGATGTGGTGTTGGTGGATGTGGTGTTGGTAGATGTGGTGGTGATGGTGGATGTGGTGGTGGTGGTGGACGTAGTGGTGGTGGTGGATCTGGTGGTGGACGTGGTGGTGGTGGTGGTTGACATGGTGGTGGACATGGTGGTGCAAGTGGTGGTTGTGGTTGTGGAAGTGGTGGTGGATGTAGTGGTGGTGGACATGGTTTTGGTGGATGTGGTGTGGTGGTGGACATGGTGGATGTGGTGGACATGGCGGTGGTGATGGATGTGGTGGTGTTGGTGGATGTGATGGTGGTGGACGTGATGGTGGTGGTCGTGGTGGAGGTGGATATGGTGTACGCAGTGGTGGATGTGGTGGTGGTGGTGGACGTGATGGTGGTAGTGATGTGGGTGGACTTGATGGTGGACGTGGTGGTGGTGATAGAGCGCGCAGGTCACCCGAGTCTTATTTTACCAAATATACACTCCTGGGCCCATAACGTGTTTATCACTATATTTCATAAATCAGGTAACCTACACACCGCTATCAGTAATTCGAGTTTCCTTTCTATTTATTTCCGTGTACCTGACTTACCAATCCTCGAGAACAGGTACCTAAGATCACAATGGATCAGGAGCTAGCTGTAAGATTTAACAGAAAAACACCAATACCATGTACATTTATATTTTGTTCATACTTTTGTAATAACCACAAACACAAGAAGTTTTCAAAGCTTTATCTGATCATCAATTTCGTCATATGCCATGAGAATGAAATTCACACAGATCAAAACATCTATAATTAAGATCAGGAAAATAGTGTAACTATGAATCAAAGTAAGGATCATCTAGTACTCGGAAAAATAAAGGAAATGGGGAAAAAGGGAACACGCTAATTTTGTCTAACAGACTTTTACCACGTTACTAAAGGGTGGGTAAGAACAAGGGAACATTCTAATAAATGCTAATTTTGAATATACTAAACGGTCTAGAAGAAACGAATACTTTTCAAGATGCACTTATTTTCTATAGGGAGGGTAACAGTGGAACATACTATTATGCAAACAGTTCAGTGTTTGAGTAAAGGTAGGGAGAAGATAAGGAACATGCTAGAATAATACTTTTCGTGAGAGTCAAATGTCAGAGATAAGTCACATAGGCAAGTTTTGCTTTATTAAGAGAATGGGAAAAGAAAAGATTTTAGATAGACAAACACCCACATGGATTATATTTACCTAGGACAGAATGAAGACTAACCCTGGCCACGGGTCAGTTGAGAAAGGCGGGAAAGGACCCTCAAGGACTTAGGATGCCAGTGGGCGAGCAGGTACAGCTCATAAACAGTCAGGACAGGATCACCCCAGGATTTGGATCAGGACTGGGCTCACCAAAGGGTACGACCAACACCTGCAGCTTCTGATGCAACGCCTGCGCTACGCCCTCTCTGCAAGGAATCTGCCAATAACCCGGATTGGCTTCTCGAATCTCCCAGCAAAGTGCTTCACCAGCACTTAAGGTTTCTCCACCCCAGACTGAGTTTGTGGAAATTACGGAAAGAGTGCTCCGCAGCTCTCTGTATCAATCACCTATAGAGTTCGTAGGGTCAGTGACAGGTCAGCTATTCGGCAAGTCGGACAATTTCTCTAGCTAGACCTAGGCTAGTTATACTGTTTTTGGGTCAGTGTACCACCCACCAATGTTGCAAGTGAAAGGATCCCCAACTTCGGATTGGACAAGAGAGGCGGTTAGGTCATGAGACCACCTATAATTTGAACTTTCCCATACTAAATATTCAGATTTCGAACCCACCCCTTACATTCCAGTTCCCATGGCATAGAAATTCAGAAAACAATAGCATACAGAATAAAATATCACAATGTAACAATTTCAGGTGCGAATCAGTCTCTTCTCGCTGGGTTGGAGTTCAGGTTCCCAGGAGCATCTTAGCTTCGGCAGCCAGCTGGCTGAGTTCTACTACTGCAAGACTCGCTTTTCCTTCATCACGTGATTAGTACCACACGGGCTTCAAAGATGGAGTGGCGCACCGCTCCCAGGCACACAAAGATCGATACATGAAAAGTAAGCGAAAACAATTTTAGAAACACAGAAAAATTGAATACACTGTATACCATGATTCGCTATACTACACCCCTTACTTTATAATATCAATAGCATTAGGAGTTAAGCAGAATGAAATAGCTGTGCTGAAGCAGCAGTGCAAGCGAAGAGCATGTGAGAAACAAAGCAGCCATCTTTAGCTGTACTGCGCATGAGCGAAAAGTTCCCTCCAGAACTGCGAGTGCGTCACATCACATGGGTATGACCGACGCATGCGCAGACTAGAATCCCGCATAGCAGCGACCATCTTAGATGCAAGTGTAGTTAGGATTAGTAAACACATAGGCAAGCGTCACTGGGACACCCCCGTGTAGTGTAAAAGTGCAATATTAATAAGACAAAACAGGTTGGTTATGATGTTACATTATTCGAGGTTCATGAGTACAAGCAAGTCGCGTAACGTGCGAATCCTTGCTCCATCAGTGGTGGTGGACATAGTAGTGGACGTGATGGTGGTGGTGGACATGGTGATGGTGGTGGATAACTATTGGGTTGGAGGGTGCTGGCAGAATGCAGAAGGAGAGGAGGATCTCGAAGGGGGCGCATGGGAGAGTAGAAAGAGACCGAATATTAGAAACAATCCACGGCATCGCTCTGGTCGATGTTTGGGAGGTGGGAGGGGTTTCTGTGCAGAAAGGCATTACGGCACTCTAGTAAATAAATAAAAGTGCGATATGCGAAAGTGAAAACGACCGTGTTTGGAGCTGAAAGTGCACGCTGTGCTTAATGAGCCATGACGAGGGAGGAAAGCCGCGCTCGCTCCCTTGGATCCTAGGCCAGGGCAGAGAGAAGGTGGGACATGCACCCGCCTTTTGTCAATTGCGTGCTGTCTTTCTTAGAAAGGCAAAGGATAATAGCGGGTGAAGAAAACAAAAGCACACGCACGAGTGTGTGTTCCAAAGTTTAAAGCCCTTACTAAATGTCTAGCAGAGCAGCGAATGCGCGCTGGCTCAGGCGAGACCTAAAAAGGTAGGCCTTAAAATGGTCATTAAAACAGGAGCAGTAGATGTTTACAAGTACTTGGTCCATGCTCTGTGGGGGGAGGGCTAAACACAAGAAGAGACACCATGCATCCCAGGGACAAAAGGTGACAAAGAATATGAGACAGATGATGGACTGAGCAAATGGGAGCCTGTGGGCCGGTTGAAGCCCACCGATCAAACTCAACATGTCTCTTTGAGACAGTGCTTACATTGCCTAGCCAAGACCTAAAAAGTACATCCTAATGTCCTTCCTAAATAGGGAGGATGGTCTGTGATACTTAGACAAACAACCATTGATCTAAGGTTTACACCAGTAGAGCCAGCTGGATCTCTGCCTGTAGAAACATGATGATTCCTTGACTCTAAATAGAGCGGGAGGACCATCAGTTTGGCAGATAGGGTACTCTGCACAGTTCTGGCAGAGTACCTTGTGGACCCAACTCTAAATTGCCACCATTGTCTGGTTGAGCTTTGGTCAGGCTCATATTTACATGCGGAAATATTTTAGGCAGGTTGATGGTTTTCCATTCAGCCATAAATTTATTTACAGTATCAGCCAGCATTTAAATAGAAAGTTCCAAAGTTCGAAAGACTGAGAGGTAGAATGAGATAACTTCAAACATATATGTGCATTCTGAGCAGTAAACCTGAAAGCTCAATCAGTTCTGCATTAATGCCACTTAAATCAGACTGTAGGAATTCAGAACAGCAAGAATTCCATGATATTAAAAGTATTTTTAGAGCTGTCAGCGAGCTGTGAGCACGAAACAAAGCAGTAACTAAATATACCATCAGTAAGTTTTTCCATGATTTATCAAAGAGCATTAACAGCAGGTTATACTAATTGAACATTGTGACACACCACACATGTCTTGGCATGCTGTCTAATTTAATCATCAGTTAGATTTGCCAGCTGGGTTAAAGTTCCAACACTAGCATAGGCATTAGCATAATTCATGCGTCCTTCCTTGTATAGCATTTCAAAAATGATAAAGAGTTCCACTATTCCAGATATACCTGTTAATATATTACGTGATTTAACATGTTTACAACGTTAGAAAACAAAAATATTTTATATGTATTTTCATTGAAACTTATGTATCCTGTATCCCTACATATTTTTATTTGTATTGTTCAACATCGACCACAGCATAAGCCTGAGCTGAAAATGGTGCAGACTCAAAGCATGTGACAATGTAAAGATCAAAACCTATGTAGGTAAATATTTCATTACACAACTTTATACAGGTTGTCGAAATAGTTTGTACAGTGAAGTTTTAATCCACTTGTACATGTGTAGAATTTTTTGTTATTGAAGCTCTACTTTTACTTTGCTAAAAAAAATTGGGTTGATAAAAAAAAGTGTATATTTAGTTCTGAAGGTTCATGTTTGGGGTAAATGCTACCCAAAATATGTCATGGCTTCTGGGAGGCTGCATGGGAACCATTGTTTTTGATGTTTGTGTGTAAATTCTGAATTTTAACCCGCAATTTGACTTAGGTGCACGAATGCCTTCGCGCAAGAAATCACTGTCCACACTTCTTCTAGGAGCAAGAAAGGCCACATTATTTTAAGACAGGTGCATAATACATTTCTTGAACACATTAATTATTTATTTCATAAAATTCAAATCTTCACAGCATGCCTAAACATCCCTACCTAACTGAACCCGAAACTAACTCTTGACGAATACCCCCTGGATTACCCAATGAGCTAACCTTCAGGATGGCCAACCCGCTCCAGGCTGCCCACCCCACTAGCAAAAACCGCCTCCTAAAAGAACCAAGACACCTATCCTAAAAGTGGCAAGGCCCGAAGACCAGAGCAGCGCCTAGAGCACCGCAAAGTAAAACCTAACTATTGAAAAGGGGGAGGGTGGGTGGGGCAAAAAGAACCTCCCTTTCCTTGCCTGCCGCTACGCACTTCCCAACCGCCTGCCTAACAGCCCTTTTATTAGCTCCCCTAATCAACCCCACCTGCTCTTCCCAGATTGCTTGCGCGAACGCACCCAGGGAAAGACCAGCTCGCGCCTGGCTCTCCCTGGGTCCCCCCTCGCGCAAGAAATCACTGTCCACACTTCTTCTAGGAGCAAGAAAGGCCACTTTATTTTAAGACAGGTGCATAATACATTTCTTGAACACATTAATTATTTATTTCATAAAATTCAAATCTTCACAGCATGCCTAAACATCCCTACCTAACTGAACCCGTAACGAACTCTTGACGAATACCCCCTGGATTACCCAATGAGCTAACCTTCAGGATGGCCAACCCGCCCCAGGCTGCCCACCCCACTAGCAAAAACCGCCACCCAGGAAAACCTTTAGCGTTTTCCTGCCCCACTCAAAGACAAGGAGGAAGGGAAGGAGCACACTACAACTGCACCTGAAGTACTTTAGCTATCAAGTCCCGAAGCTCTAAAAGGTAAAAAGAAAGGCCCAATTTGGACAGGTGGACACCGTCCTCACAGAATAAATGGGTCTCTGAAACTTGCAAATGATGATGAGCCAAACTGTATATACATAAATGGTTACAAAAAAGTCTCATGGCGCGATTCACTTTGCGTCTGGCTTTCTCCATGGCTGAATAACTCCTTGCCCCATTCCATGTCAGTCGAGGCACAAACTCAGTCCATATCACCATGGTGCTTACCCATGTGGTCTTGATGACGTCGAGATCCTGTTTCATTAATTTTAGCAGAGTCAAACCTGATAGAGAAACTAAGTCGTTTTCCCCAAGGTGCAACACCAGTAGATCCGGTGGGCCCCCCCAACCCCCTGAAACCAAAGAAGCCAAGGCGGGAAAGAGGCCGCCCCAACGCTTGCCCCCTGTGCCATGCCAGGAAACTTCATGTGTCAGACTGCTTAAACCAAGAGATCTACCACAAAGCTGACGTGCAGCGGCTACAGCAGCCCTTTTAACAAAAGAGTGACCAAGAATCCACACCCTCCTTTTTGCTCCAGCGACAGAGTGCCAAGGACCTAGGAGAAAAAGAAATGTTAGGCAAAGCAAAGGCGATCTACTTTCTCACATACTTCTCACAACATCTCGAGCGCCAACGCCCAATACGACGAATTTGTGACCAATCCCACCCCAACCTGGCGGCCTCTGTCGCTGCCCCAATCCTGAAGGAATGGGTACCGAATTGAGAAGGATCCCGCCCCAGACCCAGCAAAACCTTGCGAAGGACAGCCAACAAGTGAGAAACAATAATGGGGCTGCCATCAGCATGACAAAAAATTTCCCCCGGAGCAAAGTGAGGGGATGACACAAAAACCTCCCATTCCCCAACAGGGCAGCAAGAAGACGCTCCTCCTCAAAAGCACCCACTTACCCCTCCCCATCTGATCAGTCTTGGACATATGCAACCACATACGCACCCTGTCATGCTCCACCACCACCTCACTGCTGGTCATACCCACTCTATCCCTCAAACCCAGCAGTTCAGAGGCCCGAAACGCCCCAAAGAATAACCACACAAAACACAAACAAAATTTCTGGCACTCAAATGCATCATAACAGCACACCTCCAATTGTGATAAAAGCAGCTGAAGCAAATCATAGGTCACCGGCTGCCGTAGCTTCTGAGCACCAGCCTGAAGCCTACCCAAACCTTTTAAAACTTTCCGAACCAACACCCCCCCAACAGGGTCCCTCCCCTACCAAAGCTGACCGTAAAAAGATACCCCAGCCAACTTGCCCGAAATGGTCGTGTGAGAGTGGCCTTTGTCAGCCAAATGCAAAACAAACTGTAATAAGAATTGTTCATCAGATAACCCGCCATCTCCTCACCAAACTGCAAAAACTCATGCCAGGCCTTCAAATAACTCCAGCGGGTGGAGGCAGCCACTGAATTCTCGACCAACTGTTGGACCCTCAATCCCCCAATGCCCATACGTACTGTGGGATCGCCGTCGGTTCTAGGTCCGCCCCGGGAGCCAATTTGCAGAATTCTGACCACTGAAAGCGAGATAAAGAATCAGCGATGCAATTAGTGGCTCCTGGAACATGCCTAGCTTTAAAGACAATATTCAGTTGTAAACACCGCAACATGAAAGCGCGCAAGAGCTTCAATACACGCAAATCACGGGCCCTCTGCTTGTTAACGAGGTCAACCACTGCCATATTGTCCACGTGGAACAATACAGAAAGATTCTGAAACTCCTCCCCCCAGATGTACAGAGCGACCAACAACGGGAAGAGCTCCAAAAACGCAATGCTGCGGCCCTGTTCCCGCCAATGTACTGGCTAGCCAGCTGCGCACCAACGTCCTGCCCAAAAGATGCCGAAACCATTAGCTCCAGATGCATCCGTGAAAAGCTGCACCTGCCAGACAATGTCCCCATCCGCAAAAGACAAGGACACGCCGTTGAAATCTTGCAGGAAACGTAACCAGATACTCAAATCGGCACGGACAGCTGTTGTAATGCGCACCCGATGATGAGGAAGGCTGGCGCCGGACATCGAGAGGCCCAGACGTCTACAAAACGTCCTACCCGCCCGAACAACCCGACACGCAAAATTCAGATACCCCAACAGCTTCTGAACCTTCCTCAGTTCCAATTTGCGTTCACCCAACACCAACCTGATGAAATCAGACATCTCCCGCACTTTATCAGCAGGCAAGCGTGCCATCATAGCCATGGTATCGATTTCAATCCCCAGAAAAGTCAGAGATGTACACGGACCCTCGGTCTTATCTGGCGCCAAAGGGACACCCAGCTCCTTGGACATAGCCTGGAAGAGTTCCAAAGCTAACTGACACTGCCCAGACTGACCCTCACCAATGAAAAGAAAGTCATCAAGGTAATGACAGACCAGGGCGTGGCCGCTGACGAAAGTGAAGCGCCACTGCAGAAACGTACTGAAGGTTTCGAATAGGGCACAGGACACCGAGCAGCCCATTGGCAACACCTTATCTACATAGAAACAGCCACCAAAGTGCATACCCAAGAGACCAAAATCCCAAGGATGAATGGGCAGAAGCCGGAAAGCCGACTGAATGTCACTCTTCGCCAGCAGGGCACCAACACCCGCTGTGCGATCGAGCCGCAAGGCATGGTCCATGGAAGCATATGTCACTGTAGAATCAGCCTGGTCAATGAAATCGTTGATGGAGGCACCCTCAGGCCAAGACAGATGATGAATGAGGCGAAACTCCCCAGCCGCCTTTTTCGGTACCACACCCAGCGAAGAGACTATCAAATCAGGGATAGGACAGCTAAGAAAAGGACCAGCAATCCTGCCCGCTGCCAGCTCAGCATCCAACTTCTTCTGCACAACCTGAGGGCATTCCTTCGCAGACTTTAGATTGTCAGAACACCTACCCAACCGGGGGCCCTGGTACCCAATCCTGAAACCAACTCTGAAACCCCAGGACAAAGTCTTAGCCGCCTCAAAATCAGGATAATCCACCAACCACAAATCAAGGACGTCCAGTTTAATAGGAGTAGGAGCCCTTAGATACAAAGTGCGAAGGTTGTCCCCTGCCCCCGGAACCCCTCCCTTGGTCTCCAAAACGCGGTCCGGGAAAACACTGGGTGAGAGCATGTCGCCCCCGCACTGCGCACACTCATGCTTATATCTGCATGCTGGCCGGTTACATGAACCCCTGTTAAAATGCCAGCACGCACCAGATGAGGAGGACTGCCCTCTGCCCCAAACCCCCGCCCCGGAAAGAGCGGGGCGAAATGGAAAGGGCCGATAAGGCACCGGCTGGCCGCTAGCCGTGTGGGTCGTAGCAGGCGGGTGAGCAGACGCCATCCACTGGAGCCACAATTCCGCATCAACCTCACCCCAGGAACGCTCAGGGAAAACACTCATACGGGCCCGGAACTCCTCGTCGTACGACAGCCAGGCAAAGCCTCCAAAATAACTATGAGCCTTACGGATGACATCAGCATATTTAAACATGTCGACCGCCTTACTCGGAAGATGCTGGCAATAAACGCTGGCATAAATTAAAAAGGCCGATGTCCAGTTCTCAATAGACTTCGGGACACAAGGCCTCCGAGCCAACTCCAATTCCTCCTCCTTCGACCCTTCTTTAGCTTGGACATCTCTATGGAGAAGCCGAAACACATCCACAAATTCACCACTCGAGATGCGAGTTTTAGTTTTCTCAGACAAATGAGACCCCAAAGGCATCCCCACCCCAGAATAAGGCAATCTTTTTGGCAGGATACTATCTTCCGTAACAGGTTTTGTAGCAGCCACCCCAGCCCCAATTGTAGAAACTTCCCCTGTATTTTTTACTTTTGAAACATTCAAACTCACCGGCCACTCAAGCCGCGGTGCCAGAGCGACTCGCTCACCAATAACCCCATCACCCGTACCAATAGATCTGGTATGCTTAGCCGGGAGACTCTCCCCTGGTTTCCAAACAGCCCACCATCCATCCTTACCTCTTGGCAACTGTGCCGACTTCTGCTGAAAATCAACATGATCCCCTTGAGATGGTCTACTCCTCGCTGCCTCACGTACCGCTGCGTGGTCCGCACATGACTCCTGCAAGATACGAGAAACAGGGAGTTGCCCCAGTCCACCCCATTGGGCCCGTGCTGCCAAAAGCCCAACCACCTTATCCCTCAACTCCCCTTCTTCCAAATCATCATCCTGTATATCCAAATGTAACGCATCTCCAGAAAATGAAACTTGTGCAATGCCACTTGGCAGAGCCCCATCGCCAATTCCCCCATCATAAAACTGCCAATCAATGTCATTAAAGCGCCGCACGCGCAAAGCTGCAGAAGAGAGATCCGCTCCAGATAACTCTCCCATGATCCCACCACTGGAAACAGCCGTAGGGACAGTTCCCAAGCCCGTAGCACCAGTCAACAGCCGCCCAGCTGGAGTTGTAACATGAAAACTGCGGCCGCTCAAGCCAGGCTGTGAAGAACCAGCAAGAATGCCACCCCCCACAGAGCCAAGGGAAACACCCACCGAAGACCCAGCAACATGCGCAAACCCAGAGACACCACCTGACCCGTCCACCAAACCACCCTGGGAAACACCTGGCATCTCACGAGAAGCCGGGAACAGCACCTGGCTGGAAGCAGAGGGCGCCAACCTAAGGTCCAAACCCAACCCACCAGAAGCCTGTGACTGCTGTGAAGCAGAAGGAAGGCCAACATACCCAGGAGCCGTGGACCTGGGGGCCAGGGGGGGTGGAGAGGAGGGTACATCACTTAAGTGGACAAAATCAGTGGCCGAGGGGGCCCCCGAGAGGGAAAAACCAGGCAACTCAGCAGTGGGGGCCCCAAAATCTGGGCAGCCCTGAACCACAACACTGGGTAAAGGTCCCAGCACAGGGGTGGCCGGAGACAGCAAGTAACACTGCCCATTAACCCACAAATATGGCAAAGCCCCATCAGGCAACACAGTCACAGGGGGGGGGTGACCCCCGGGCACAGGGGCAGTGAAATGGGCCCGGGGGAGGCTCTGAGTATCAAGGCTCCTTCCCCGCTTAGCCCCAGGACACACAGAAGGCTTCTTTGCTATGCCAGGATGGGGCCCGCCCAAGCGCTGGGCCTGCCGGCCCACAGAGCGCCCCCGCCTCCCCCTGGGCGCCCCACGCAAGCCAGCATTCCCCAATGGTAACAAACATACCTGCTGGTGGGCACCCGAGTCAACCGGCGGGGGCCCCGAGGCTGCGGGAACCGGAGCCGGCAGCGGCAAAACCGCCGGCATGGCAGCCTCTCCGTCCTCCTCGTCTTCCGGGTCGGGTGACAAGCAGGCAGTCACCGCACACGACACGCCCTCAGCAGCCTTGCGAGGGGGGCGGGCCAACCCCACCCACGCCTCCGCCGGCACGCCGAGCCGCAGAAGGTCCTCGCGCCCGGCAGCGCAAAGCAACTGGACAGCCCTACGAACCTCCGACGCCTCCTCCATAGCCCACCGGACAGGTCAACGAATAGCGAGGCTTAGCAAAAAGAGCCTCCCTTCCCTTGCCTCCGCTACGCACTTCCCAACCGCCTGCCTAACAGCCCTTTTATTAGCTCCCCTAATCAACCCCACCTGCTCTTCCCAGATTGCTCGCGCGAACGCACCCAGGGAAAGACCAGCTCGCGCCTGGCTCTCCCTGGGTCCCCCCTTGTGAACCAGGCCAACGGTAGAGTTCAAATAATGCCTTATCAGATTTTTTCTGATCTACAATAGTTTTCTTCTTCTGAAGATTGATTAACAAAAATATTGGATTGAGTGCTGTTGCCAAACAAGATCGTAATAAAAAGGAGGACAGACTATTGACCTCATTAAGCTGTCTTTTTCTCCATATTTGCACAAACCAATAACAACTTTGTGCGGTTTCTACAATGCAGCTGTTTGAAAACAGTGAATGACTCTACTCACCTGCAGAAGGATGTCTGGCAGGTCCATGGGACCCCCTTTCATCCCTTTAGAGAGCTCCATTTAGAAGGCCCACTGAAAGAGTGCCCCCTTTTTGTGGCACACTTTCAGTGCGCCTTCTAAAGGCATGTTTGCCTCTGCACTCACGCCGGTAATACGGCACAAGGCGCAGAGGCAAGGTGATTCCCCATTCGCCTAGGGCCACTCTCATATGCCAATGAGGGAATGCCCTCTAATGATTGGGCTGGCACTGTATGTGCGCCAGCGCTATCTCAAATATTGCACAAAGGGCTGCACAAGCATCTGTGGCCCCTTTTGTAAAAACAAAGTGCTCTGGGGGTGCATTAAGCAGATGTAAACGCCCACTGCTCTGCGTGGCCACGTGTATATTCCAGCCTCTGTTGGTAAATGAGGAAAATGTAACAGCACTGAGACACTATTTATTTCAGAAATCAAAAATACTGTCTACTGGAAAAAACAACTCAGCCTTTTTAATCCAGAATCACCACCAGAATACCACTCGTAGCTAAATAACTGCCCATGATAATTGCATTACCAATAACTTTCAAATTACAGGGAATAGGACTATCTGAAATCGGTTGTATGTATTACTTTAGATAGTATCAGCTGTTATAAAATAGTCAGCAGTCACTACCTGTAGTATAAACAGCTATTAACAAAAGTTGAGACTAGCTATAATCACAACTCAGTCAGACACTATAGGCGATATGGAATTTAAAGATAACTATATTTTGAGGGGCGTGGTCACGCGCCGCGAGAAGATGTCGGCCCGGTTCTGAGCTCTGTTTTTACGTGGAACTCATTTGTTGAATTAAGCCTGTTTTCTGTTCTCAGTAGTGGATGCAATGCTGGAATCTGAAGCCTGAAGGGTCTGAGCGGCGGTTGGAGCCGCTCTGACCGTTTTTCATTCTTATATTGGACCAGCGGCAGCAGCGGTGTTGTCTCCTCAGTCAAATGCGAGCAGCCGCCATTTTATAACGGCCGCTCACTCTAATCAGCTTTAAGGTAAATTGGCGTTTCTTTAAACGCGCTGCAACATGTTTTTATGCATTTTTGCCTTCATTGCATGGAATATTGTCTCAGGACTTGTATTTATACAGCAGAAATGTAATTGCTAGATGTATTATGCCCCCTTAATATTCTGGGCCTGGCATGTAGAACATAGGCATTTTATTATTACTACTGACTTCAAATTATCAACACGCATATCTACTGCTTTATTAATATCCAGAGATACACTTCAAGATGGTGCTGCTTTCTATCTTTTTTGACCTTCTGACCCTTTTGCTTCGCAAATGACTGTTCTAACCTTTTTACTTCACCCTTGTCACACCTTCTAGTCTCTTGACAGTTGGCATTTGACAGGCTAAGTGCTAACATTGTCCTCTCCTCTTGGAGTGCTGATGGAGTGAGACGCAATTTTTCTTCGGAACACGCCATCTTTTTATCTAGAGCCTCACCGATTAGTGATGTGTGTTCAATAAACTTATGGGCAGACTGAAATCTTTCTTAAAAATGACGTCTTGCTCTTCACATAATTTCAAGATGGCTAATGAAGCTCCAATTGCGGTCAGAGCCTCGACTTCAGGTACTAAGCCCAAGACAGCCAAAAATGATCCTCCCTCACCAATCCTATCTTCTCAAAACCCTGTTCTGGGCATCATTTTGGATGAGGTGAGGGGGCTTAAGTTTTTTATGTCCACAACTAACGAGAAACTTCAGCAAATTGAAGATCGCTGGATTAGTATGGAAGCTAAGGTGCTAGATATGGAGCAACACATCAGTGACCTACATGATGTATCTACTAAAATTCAATTTTTGGAGCAGGAAATTCATTGTCTTAAAATTCACACAGAGGACCTTGAACATCGTAATAGACGCAACAACCTACGTCTTTATGGACTGCCAGAAAATCTTAAAGGCCCGGATATGCTTCTTTTCCTAAACAAATCCTAGTCAGAACTTTTAGACCTTCCTCCAGAACCTTCATTAAACATCCAACAAGCACATCGACTTGGACGTCTTCAACCTCATGCCTCCAAACCTAGAGGAATTATTATGTTGTTTTTGGAAGTTACTGATTTAATGCGAGTCCTCGCTACAGCCAAAGCAAAACGTCACCTCAAATGGTCTGGTCATAACATCTTCCTATCACAAGATCTCTCTAACGCTACTAATGCAAGAAGAAAGGAATCTTTGGCTCTTTATCCTCAAATGAGACAATTGAATATTCGATATGGTATCCTCCATCCTCGTCTGTGTCAAATTACTCACGATGGCTCCACATGTTCTTTTCATGATCCTATTTAAACTGAGGTCTTTTCTCCAGAACGTTTCCATAAATTCTGCAACTGGCTATTTTCCTCATTCTTAAGTTTCCTACGTCTTTTCTACATTTTATTCACTATGGATGTTTATATCTCTACTCTTGTTTATCTCCCTCCGTGTTGTTTCATCTCTCCTCTGTAATGGTGCGCCCCATGCCTCAGTCATTGCTGTTTCCTCTTAGATCTGGATCTCTTTCCTTGATCTGTCTTCTTTTTCCCTTATTTCTGTTCCCTTTTTCTATTTTCTCTTTTTTGTTTTTTTCTGTTTATTCCTTCTATTCAATGATGTTCAATTTGTTGCATGTGTCCATTAGTGCTGTTTGTTGTTATATAACGTATTTTTTCTATTCATCTCATATGTGGTGTTTTTTCATTCTAGTTGTTTTCCTGAAGTATATCATCACCTTGCATGTATAACCCCTCCCTCCCCACCATGTGTAATTTTGTTACGTGGAATGTTTGTGGTCTTGGACATCCTGTTAAAAGACAAAAGGTACTCTCTGATTTATCAAAATGAAATTCTCAGGTTGTTTTTATTCGCGAAACACATTGAAATGAAGCTGAATCACTTAAGTTAAAGAGACAATCGGTGGGTCAAGTTGTTTACTTTCCTGCTTCTAGTAAAAAAAGGGGGGGGGTGATATATTGTTTAGCATTCAAAGTTATTTTGTCTTGTTGGAAAGACAATTCCAAAGTATCTTCATTAATTTGGTGGAATTTTATTTGTGATGAACATAGAATTGCTAATGTCTCTTCTTCTATTATTTCTCAAATTAAATCTGATCTTCTCTGGTTACCATTTACAGCTTATCTTTCTACTCATGCTCCCATGCCTTAAATTTCTTTTTCTCCTTATTCTCCTATATGCTTTTCTGAACATTTTATCCTCTTTCATATGTACTTTTCTTTCCCTTTCTTTGTTCTTTCACCTTATCTCTCCTTTCCTTCTAGTGTTTTCACATCCTGCACTTGTATACTAATTGTTCATCTATTATCTGTACTATGTTTTTTGACTTTGAGAATGTTTTTTGCTTTTTGTTTGTTCTTCTTGAAATTTCAACAAAAATTCTTAAACAAACTAAAAAAGAAAACTATATTTTGAATGAACACAAACCACTATAGACTATAGACACACCAGGACAATTACATCAAAAGAAAATATCTAATCTGCAACAAGACCGATTTACGACCTATTAAAGAGGTACAATCTTTTGTAGCATTTGGGAAACATAGATTGAAGAAACTGATGTCCAACCACCAGTATGTGTTGAAGAACATTAACCACACCCATTAACGGGGGGTCAACACTCTGAATTCTGGGAAGGAAAGAATGGTCAGTATCAGAATTCCTACTTGGAGTGCTAAAGTACTATTTCTGGGCATTTTACAGTAATATAAGGGCATCATGCGGACATTGTAATTTAAATTCTCACCCTCTATATTATATAGAGTGTGACAACAGGGATGCACCCCGAGCAATGCGTGTACTGCGCTACTATACAGAAAACCGGGTCAGAATCTAGCGACTTAGCGACCAGTGTGTATGTGTGCATTAAATATACCAGCACTTCTCTCACATTTGCAATGAACTATTATGAAATCTATATTTGCAGTGCATCTTACCAATCCATCAAAGCACATGTTTATGCATGCCCTGTATTGTTTTGTTCAGTGATACATACGTTTCTATGTCTCTTGATTCACACTGCAAGCAATAGTGTAGAAGTCGAACCAAATGATGGTTATATGTGTATACCTGTCTGTCATATGTGTACATTCTGTTAGCTAACTTGTACTAATGAAACTACCGCTTTCATTTAACTTGTTTCTCTTGTCCGTTGACTGTGTCTTAGACAACAGACTAATGCCTGCTGTCATCCAGGCATTAGTAAGCACCCTTCCAAGGAGGAGACAGGAAATAATTTGATGTTACATGTGTTGATTTTTTGATTTAGGAGACATCGAAGTGACAATGACGACAGTAGACCTTAATATTAATATGGGTTTTCAAGATATAAACAATACTGATGACCTTGTGATAGGCCATTTAGATGGCTGAAACATGTTGACAAGTAATTAGGGTGCAGGGGTAGTAACCCTCCCAATAAACACCCAAACTTTATCAAATTTAACTATGCCAAAGGCTTCTAATAACAAAGTGAAACTGGGGTGTCCTTAAGGTATTTTTAGTCGACAAACCCTGTTAGGAATACTCTTTAAAGAGCTCCCTGGAATACAGTTGAGCTCACCCTGGTTTATAGCTACCAGGGTGAGACCTGATAATGAAGCATGAGCCCAATAGGGTCTGAGGGTCCAAGAAACAATCTTTTGAGATTGATCTACTTCCTTGGGATACAAGTCAAAACTGAGCCTAGGCTTAGTCATAAGGGTGTTAGGATACCCAATTGTGAGATGAATGCGATAGGGAGACAGTATCCTGCGATTCCCCTTTGTACAAAGGAAATCTCTCTCCCCTTCCCAAATTAGTTTGTGGGTGCTGAACCAAGGCCCAAAACTGCCTATCTCCCTGCTTCGAAGGAAAATAACAATGCAAGTCCAGGCCCAAGCAGAGGGCCTGGATAAAGATAATCAAGAATGTATGATATGCCATATTTCCAAGAACGCAAAGGGCATATTTACAAGTCCCTAGCGCAGCCGGTGCATCACTTTTTTTGGGCGCAGTGTGGAACTCCATATTAACAAGGCCACATAAAGCCACCCTGCATGGCTTTTCATGTCCTTGTGAATGTGTCCCCTTTTCACGCAGCACTTTGCATGAAAGGGGCACTCAACATATGGTGCAGTGGGTGTTCTCATGCAAAGCCCATGGATTCTGCCACATTCCTATATTTACAACATTTCGTAAACCTGGGAATGCATCAGGAACCAATGCCTCCCATTGGGAGGTGTAAGGAGGCTCAACAAGGATTAATACTTTGATTTCTCCTAGTTTTATCTTCTTTCTATGTGTGTAAACATGAATCTAATTGATCCAGTCATACTGTTGGTCAGACAAAAAAGCAGGGATATTGCACAGTGCACTCTCTCTCTCTTTGGACATAGGACTGATTGTAAAGACTGGTAACATCCCCAGTAATTTAGGATAGTGTGAAGCCTGGGAAATAATTGAACACCTTGGTCAAATGTGAATGTGTCAAGTCACCCATGAAGATGCACAAAGTCCTTTTAGAAACATTTTTGCCAAGAAGCATATGTAATTGAATGAAGTGTTGAAAAAGAGACTTTAACAACTGGTAATGTGTTGTAATCTTGATACACAGGCAAAGCAGAGGAAAAATTAATTGACAGTACTGGAGGGACATTGAAATGCTGTTAATGTTCTGAAAATCTCCCAGGACCGTTGGCTTATTTCAAACACATGCAACAATATTTGACGCCTTATTATCTTGGCTGCACATATATTATGTAGCCTGAAGAGTCTTGTAATGCCCTCAACTGTAAGTCTTACTCCTTTGTATCTAGCTGTGAGAGAGTGTTTATTGGGGAGCTTATAACACCATAAAGGAGCAGGAGTGAAAAACTCCATGAATTGCATGAATTATTGGTCTAGCTCTGGACTCCATGTTAATGGAGTGCCATTATAGTTTAAGGTGGTATAAAGTGCAAAAATAGAGAAATAAGGCATACAATTTGCCTGAAAAAATATCCAGTCCAACACATTAACATATATTTATTTAATTGTGTTAGGGACAGGCCAGTCCTTGACTGCATCAACTTTAGTCATATATATAGTAATGCCCTGTGGCGATACTGGTCATTATACAAAGACAATTGACATTGTTTCGGTTGCCTTATTCTCCATTACTACATGTTGACATTTCTGCAATCTGTCTTGAATAGTATATTATCATGGATGTGACAAATCTTCCTTCATGTGTTTCCCATGTGTCTGCTGAAACATTAGAAAGCTAGGCATTCCAATTGCTCACATGTTTTGTGATAGGTGTTATTTTAGTCATCCCATGCTCATCTATAAAGTAGATAGTAGGGCCCTGTCAGATCAACTTTAGAGAATATCCCTGTTGACTTGAAATGGGTTTTGTGAAGCTGGTAAGAAGATACACAACAATGTAGAAGAGATAAGCCTCAAACAGTAAGCACACTAAATTGAGCATTGCCCTAAAAATCATGCGACTATCCCTCCTAGGTGTCTGTCGAAGATTAGCTGCACACACCAAATATACTGTAAATATTATCAAATTTTTAATCACACACCAAAATCCTACCCATCTTAGTAAACCTTAGTTGATCTTGATTCAACCCTGTAATCTAGCACTTAAGCCCTGCAAAATCTAAGAAGCTTCCTGGGTCCTCTGTTTATGTTATTTAGTAATACAACTGGCGTATTAGTGTGCAACCACTCCATTGCCATTCTCTGACTTCTGGAAGTGATTGGAGGAGCTTGACCCACCTATCCAGAAATGCCATTTAGTACCTCAACGAAAATAACAGGGACCAAAGCCATTGAAGACTATCGAAACAGATACCAATGCAAGGTTTTGAGGTTTTTTTATTTGAATCTGAGACAGTCAGTTATGACCACAGAAATGTTTATCTAAATTTAGAGAAAATAGCTTACCAAGGGATGTATAATGTCATCAGCATATATAGTTATGCTGCTAACTACACAATATTTTTTTTATTTGTAAAAAAAAAAAGAAGATAGAAAAACACAAGTGCAGAGGCGCAAATATTTTCTCCACCATCAGCACTACTAAATCCAGAGTAGTTGAATGCCACAGCTACCTAGTTTTAGTTCCACATCATGCTTCTTTCTTTCACCACTCTTTACTTGCTGTCTGCTTATCTGTTATGAATCTTAGTTTTGCAAGAGGGTTAGAACTACTCACAATCTTAAAGTACTTAACTCTAATCTTGCTTTGAAGGGACATATTCTTCCATGGCATCTCTTGCCATCTAGAATAGTGTTCTGATGGAAATTACCATCTTTTGAGTGGTGTACTTCCAGAGTTTTGCCTTGACTTTTTTTGCTGACTGTACAACTCTGTGTACTTTACTCCTGATAACCAGTGGTACGGTGTCTGTACACTCCTTTCAACATGATTAATTTGCAATACATATTTAATTCACAAAAAAGTCGCTAGTATATGTACAAAAGTGTACCCAGGGCCTGTAAGTTAAATGTGACAAGTGGACTGAAGCACCCATTGTACCATTCACTACACTGACACTGCCATCTGTAGCCTGACAGCACAAGTTTACAATGTAAATTTGAACTGTCAAAATAACCCATTTTGACAAGCTTAAGCCTTCCTTTTAAATATTAATGGCACCCATAAATAGGCCTTACTGATGATAAGGTAAATTGCATGGCATTTAAAAGTAGGCCATGTGAAAGTGTAATGTTAAACAAGTACCATGGCCCAGTTAGAAATACTCATCTTTAACATGTCATTCCCGCAGATTTTTGTCAACCTGTTTTTGTTGATCTTAGGACTCTGCACACTTTACTCCTAATAACCTATTGTAAAGTGCTTGTGCTTGACCTTTTAAACATGGCAAAATTGTCATATACCTAATAAGCACAGTTAATTAACGTATCACTCCCTGGTATATGGTACTACACATACTCAGGGCCCATAAATTAAATGCTGCTAGTGGGCTGCAGCACACATTGTGCCACTCACTAAAGTAAAAAACAATGGTTCCAGTGGAACAGATGAGAGTATACATAATAAATACTGAGCAATGTCAAATAATAATGTGAAGGTTACTTAGGATGTAAGAAGGAGAAACAAACTCATGACATCTAATGAATTACCATCAGTTGTTATTTTTGCAAAAAATACACAATAAAATACACTGTAATGTACATGTCACAATGTGAAGATTTTAGAAAAAAGGAAGGGGATGAAAAGGAGGGGTCCCAAGTATAAAGTGTGAACCAAAGGAGTGGTTGAAGCACATAGAGAGGACAACAAGTGACAATATGTGCACGGTTTCAACAGGGGTATATTTACAAGGAATTGGGAAAATGACCAATTACACAATATTCAATAATTTAAACAATGACTATTAAATTCATAGACATTGACTGAGAGGTTCATTCCCAAAGGGCGTCGACGGCGTTTCGACCCTTTACAGGATAGAGGGTCTCATCAGGACAAGGGCAGTGTGGGACATCTTTAATGAAATAATCACGGGCTTGTGGTGAGAAGGTGCCAACCATGCGTGAGAGGAAAATTAAATGTACTTACAGTGAACCCTGCTGGGTACACTGTAAATAGTTGGATAGAGCACAATAGAGTTAATCTGTATCGAGCCAACACGCAGTGCGTCCGTTTTTGATCGTATTGCTCAAGTGCTGCGATGAGCACGAGTCCGGCGCTGACCAGGAAGATACCTGTTAGTCACCGCGATCCTGCTACCGTTCGAATGAATCCCCTGTTGAAACCGTGCACATATTGTCACTTGTTGTCCTCTCTATGTGCTTCAACCACTCCTTTGGTTCACACTTTATACTTGGGACCCCTCCTTTTCATCCCCTTCCTTTTTTTCTAAAATCTTCACATTGTGACATGTACATTACAGTGTATTTTATTGTGTATTTTTTGCAAAAATAACAACTGATGGTAATTCATTAGATGTCATGAGTTTGTTTCTCCTTCTTACATCCTAAGTAACCTTCACATTATTATTTGACATTGCTCAGTATTTATTATGTATACTCTCATCTGTTCCACTCGAACCATTGTTTTTTGATATAAATATGCACCCTGGTTCCTTAGAAGGTAGGGTTTCCTTGTTGTAAGTGTGACTCACTAAAGTAAAACAGGTCTCCATTTTATTTTAACCTGGGTGTGCAGTTTTAATATTGCCATTTCCACCTGGCAGAGCAAACCTTTTTACCAGGCATAAACCTTCCATTTTTGCTGCTTTTGAGTAAGGAAAGGCCAAAATGCCCGTTGGGCAGGGTTCATGGCATTTAGAAGGAAAGACATTGATAAGTTATGTTTTATATGTTCTGGAAGTAAAAATACTTAGGGCTGAAATTTGATTGCTTTAGGATAGCTTCCCAACCGAATGGGTTTGGGAATGGTTTCCAACCGAATAGGATCGGGAGAGTCCAACCGACTGAGTACGACACATCCGGATGCCTCCAGATACGATAAGGTTGGACTCCCATTGACTTCAACGGGAGCCTTTGTTCCAACCAAAATGCATAGGCTCCCATTGAAGAAAGGGGTGGCAGGGGATAATCGGGCACCCTGTGGCAGGCACCCCCTGGTGCATCACAGGTAAGGGAAGACCCATTGGTCCCCCAACAGGCCCAATTTGGAAGGCTCCAGGTGCAGGGGGGTCCCTATGTGCCCCCAAAGTCTGATTCGGACTCCCGATTCGAGTCGGACAGCTAGATTTGGAAAGGCTGTCTAAATCCAGCATCGTACTCGGTCATTTGGAAATGCAGCCTCTAGAGAAATACAATTCGGATCCGTATGGCTTTGTCATTCCAAATACAGTCAAGTTTTGATTCAGATATTTCTAACGTCTAACTCGCATCATACTCAGTCAGTTGGAAACCTTTCCTAGTCAGTTGGAAAACACATTCTTGTTCCGATTTGGAAGGAGCAAATGCCTTTAGGAGACCTTCCACACCACATCAGAATCAGGGCCCAATTCTTTTTCCTGTAGAAGGGCTGACTCTGTCATAGCTTAACACTGGTTTACACTATTACCTTTAATAGGTAGTATATTCAGTTATTGAGTAGCTAGAAAATTGGTTCTAAGACTCAGTTTAACAGTACTTTGAAATCCAATTTAATGGTCAAGTCAGATTTGGTATGACTACTTTGGAAACTGCACTTTAAAAAGTTGTCATTTTGGTAGCTAAAACAGAATGCTTTTGTGCCAGTGTCAAGCTGTCATCTAACCTCCATTGGCTCATCTATGGTGAGATAGTATTGCCCTCAGATGATAGTAGATAAAGGGCCCTGGGAGTGGTATGGGGGACTCCGCCGTTCACAGGATGGCCTTCGTGAGCTTCAACGGCAGCCTACCATATCACGGGCAGATGAAGCTCACACCTATACCTGCCTGCCCTTTTTTTCTCTAGTTAGACTGGCACCAAACCCAGTGGGGGAACTGACCAGAACTGGTTTGAGGAGTTGGGCAAAGGAGTGCCATACACGACTGGCAGGCACTGGACATTAAAGTGGACCCATCAGAACAATCCAGGACCTGTGAAGGATCAGAAGAAGAATTGCATGCTGTCAGAAGAACCTGAAGAAAAACTGGACCTGCTTTCCTTGAGCTCAGTACCCGAGATTTTACTCTAAGTCACATCTCATCATGAGCCCAAATGCCTATTCCTGGAAATGACACCTGGTGGCTCCCTGCCCTCGGAAACCCGCCAACCCCCACAGACCACGCACGCAACCTGGGAATCATCCTGGACTCTGAGCTCAAAATGGGCAGGCAGATCAACTCTGTCTCGTCCTCTTGCTGCCACACACTCCGCCTCCTATGTATCCTTCAAATTGATCCCCCTTGAACACAGAAAGACCGTCATTCACTTCCTGGTCAGCAGCAGGCTCGACTACGGCAACGCACTCTACGCCAGAATAAACAAAAACCTCCCCCTCAAACTACAGAACATCCGGAATTCCACCGCAAGACTGGTCTTCAACCTCTCAAAACACTGCCACATCTCCCCGCACCTGAGCACACTCCACTGGCTCCCCATCGAGGCTAGAGTCACCTTCAAGACGCTCACCCAGGCACACAAGGCCCTCTACAACACCGGACCAGCATACCCGAACAGCCAACTCAAATTCCACGCACCCCAAAGGGCCCTATGATCAGCCCAGCTCTCCTATGCTGTGGTCCCATGCACCAGAAAAACCAGATCGGAAGACCGATCCTTCTCCTTCCTCGTGGCCAAAACCTGGAACGCCCTTCAGCTCCACCTCAGACACTCATCGCCTCCCATCTTCATGAGAGACCTCAAGACCTGGCTCTTCGACGGACCTCCTCCTTGATGGACTGGAACCTGCACCCCCCTTCCCCAGCGCCTTAAGACCCTTACGGGTGAGTAGTTGCGCTTAACAAATGCTTGATTGATTGATTGATGGATTGATTGAATTGGCTGACCTCCTGTTTGAGCTACAAGGGCACAATATGCTTCCATAGGCCTCTCTCCCTGCAACAGTCCAGCTGATCAGTTCCAACTGGATCTGCCCTGGACCCAGCTTCTGACCTCTGCTGGAGTCAATCCTAACCCCCAAGGTGTGCACCCCAGGTCCTGGACCCTTGGCATATGTTAGTGTACTACTCTTGTCTGCAAACTACTAGAAGTGTGATTTAAAAACCTTTTGCCACCTTTCTCCTTGGATAACCGACGGAGACCTGGACCATTGTCAAAGCTGCAGCCATCAAGGTTGGCTCATTGGCTGGCCACCAGCTTGTTTGTTTACCACCCTGGAGGAGATCTGACTTTTCTAAATCCTAACAGAGAAGGCTTCACCAAGACCGACATGACCCAAAGTCGATTAGTGTCATGGCTTTCCTAGGCACAGATTCAGGACTTCACCCTCTCGGAGCTTTCCCGCTTTGATTGATGACTGCTTCAATAATCCACCATCATTGAGCTCTGCTTCAGACCCAGCTTGCTCCACTGATGACTCACTAATAAACATTAATAGCTGTGGCACAGAGCAGAGAGGCTTAACTTAGAGAAAATGTGTATAGCATTTAGAAGTCAAAAACACAAAACAATAAAAGACCCGCTCCTATTTATAAAAATAGAGAATAAATAACTATAATGATATGTAAATGAGTAAAATCTAATAAGGGGAATAAGAGATATGAATTGTGAAAAATTTAATTGACTACCATGCCAAAAAGTGCAGCGTGCTAATGGTAGTCAATGATGACGGTCGACTGGGATGTAAGTGTGATCTGTGGCCAAAACCGATGGAGCGCGGGCACACCAGGGCCTGGAGGTAGAGAAGTTTGAAAACGTTTCTACATCTCAATCTAAAAAGGCACTGTGTCATTTTTCTGTGGTAAAACTGTGCTCCATGACGGACAAATGTGGCATTTAATCCAACGCTATGGACTGCCGGTCAGATATTTTTCAAAGTTGGTCCCCTTAGAGCTCTGGAAAAAACATTATGAAAAAGTTCCCATACTTCTATTGGTACTCAAACAACCTCAGGTGTACACTACAAATGACCTATGACATCAGCAGCACTTCAAGACTATCAGGGTAAAAGGCAGCAGGTAAAGGCAAAGTCCAGTCCAGATCCAGTTGTTACTGGTTAACTATGATTCTTCACAGGAAGTCATCTTTGACTTTTTTCTGCTTCTGAAGCCACACAGGGGACACCAAAGTGTTCGATGTGGCTCAACAGACCTGTGAGGTAGGATTTTACACTGTTTTGTCAATAGAATGTCCCCACCCTTCATATTCTATTGATCTCTGAGGAGTCATCTACTCCGATTCAGGCCAGAATATTGCGTGCTCATTATTATTATTATTGTTAAATTAGTTTTGCACACAAATTTCTAGAAAAGGAGCAGTCAAGAACCATTTGCTACTAAAAGAGCCAAGTTTTAAGATTTCTTCGAAAGCTGAAATAGGACGGGTCATTCTTCAAGGACACCGGAAGAGAATTCCAAATTTTGGGGCCAAGACAAGAAAGGAGCGGCCTCCCATTCTTGCAAGTTTAAATCTGGGATTCACGAAGTCTCTGTGGGTTGTAGAGCGCAGGGGACGAGACGGAATGTAAGGATGGATGAGCTCTTGCAGATACGCTGGTGACACACCTTGTTTGATTTTAAAGGTATAACACAGGGTTTGAAATGTAATTCTTTGATCAATTCGAAGCCAGTGAAGGTCACGTAAATACGGCGAGATGGAAGCCTGTCTAGGAACTTGACAAAGAAGGCGTACTGCAGAGCTCTGGACTACCTGTAGCTTTCTCAGTACCGTTTGGCAGCTACCAAGATGGAGAACATTGTCGTAATCGAGGTGAGAGGTGATGAGTGCCTGGACTACCGTGCATTGGGTTAAGGCAGGAAGCATCCAAATGATCTTACGAAGCCACCTCAAGATCGTGAAACAGATGGCAACAACACTCGCCACCTGTTGTCTCATAGACAGACTATCATCAATAATGATGCCCAGATTATGGACGTGGGTGATAGGTAGGGGAAAGGAATCCATTTCCTGAGGCCAATGGTGAGGGCCCCAAAGGTCCTTGTGCTTGCCCAGGATAAGGACCTCAGTCTTATCCCCATTTAACTTCAAAGAGTTAAGGCGCACCCACTCTGTCAATAGCCGTAGGCCACACTGAAGGGCAGATGTCGTAGCGTCTTTAGTGGTGGAAAGGGAAAAGACAATTATTATTATTATCAATTTGTTGAGCGCGATTGCTGCCCAGAGGCGTCCAAGCGCTGAGATTAAACAGAGATCTGACAGGGCCGAGGGTGCAGGAACTTAGAGGGATTTGGCAAATAAGGCTGTTTTCAGCTTCTTACGGAATGAGAGCAGGTCGGGTGTAGATCGAAGAGTGAGGGGGAGGGCATTCCAGAGCTTGGCGGCGTTCAGCGAGAACAGCCTGCCCCCCGACCTAGCTCTCTTCACTCTAGGAACAACTGCCAGAAAGGCACCCGTGGACCGCAGATTCCTGTTAGGGTGGTAGGGGGTGACCAGACTGTTGTTAATTGCTGAACCGGTCTTCCAAAAGGCCCGGTGCGTAATGCACAGTGCCTTGAAGGCCACTCTCTGCCTTACTGGCAACCAGTGTAAGCTTTTCAGGCCATGTCTGGCCGACTGGGATCGTGGAATCTGGAGTATGGTACGTGCCGCGCAATTTTGTACCACCTGAAGCTTCCGAAGAGTCATCTCGGGTGCCCCTAGGTAAAGAGCATTATTTGAGTCCAGACGGGACTGAATGAGGCCTTGTACTGCCACCTTCTTGGCATCAAGGGGCAGAAGTGGAAGAACCTTCCTTAGTGATCTAAGTACGCCAAAACAGGTGGCAGACAGCCTGGTGGCCTGAGTGGAGAAAGAGAGCTTGTTGTCAAGCCATACTCCCAGGCTCTTCACACTATCCTTGGGGATAGGCGGTGTGCCTAGACCATCGGGCCACAAGGAGGTAAAAGGTACTGGTGAAGCTGGACCTAGGAGCATGAGCTCTGTTTTTCCTCCATTCAGTTTGAGGGAGGAGTTGGTCATCCATTCCCTCACGTTCTCCAAACAGTTCAGCAGGCCAGCCGAGGGATGTCTGTTGTTCTCTTGGGCCAATGAAACCACTAACTGGGTATCGTCGGCGTACGACACGATCTTAATGCCGTACGGTTCGACTACCCCAGCCAGAGGCTTCATGTAAACATTAAATAATACAGGGCTCAAAGACGAGCCCTGCGGTACTCCACAGCTAAGCGGCCTGCTGGTAGATGTTGTGTCGCCATCAAAGATCTGAAAAGATCTGTCAGCTAGAAAGGAACTGAACCACCTTAGTGCATCTCCCGAGATTCCGATGGTCTGGAGCCGGTTCAGCAGAGTGGCATGGCTGACCGTATCGAAGGCAGCACTTAGATCTGCGTATCATCTGCGTATCATCCGCATTCAAATATAGGGAAAGACCCGCCTCGTCCACAATCTCTGCCAGAGGTCTGACATAGTTGTTGAAGAGCAGGGGGCTTAAAATGGATCCCTGTGGGACTCCATGTGCTGATACGCAGATCTTGGATGATGCCTTAGCAGAAAAGACTCGAAAAGTGCGACCATCAAGGAATGAAGCAAACCAGGCTAGGGCAGTGCCGTCCAGCCCAAGAGACCCAGGGGCGTTAAGCAAGATGTTATGCAACACAGTGTCGAATGCGGCACTCAAATCTAACAGAATGAGTGCCGCAGTGTCCCCTTGATCTAAATGCAGGTGCGGTTTCTCAGTAACCCCAAGCAGAGTGGTTTCAGTTGAAAAGTTGGCTCTGAACCCGGATTGCGAATAATGAAGAAAGCCAACTTTGTCTATGTGTTGTGTCAGTTGAGCATTGATAGGTTTCTCCAAAATTTGGAGAAAGCCGGAAGCAGAGATATAGGTCTAAAGTTAGATAGTACAGAAGGATCTGCTCTGGCCTTTTTCACAAAGGGATGACCATGGCTCTCTTCCACTCGGGGGGTACCTAGGCCTCCCACATAGAGGCATTAAGTAGATCGATAAGGACGCCTTTAGATGTGGCAGAGAGCTGACAAAGGATGTTAATAGGCAAAGGATCAAGAGGAGACCCAGATTTAATACTGTTTGAACAATTTCGGAAAGACGCCTCTTCAAATGGGTGCCAGTTAGAAATCCTGGCTATCTGGTCACAATTACTGTGATATGTAGGGTCAAATGCAGAAGCCATACTACACAAGGAAGGGAAAGGAGCAGAGAGTGACTTGTAAATAAATCCAACCTTCTGAATAAAGAAGTCAGCAATGTTGTTACATTGATTTTCATCAAGGTCAGGAGGAGGCGGGATGGTATCAGAGATAGCTAACTTCTTCACCACCGAAAATAGAGCCCAAGGATGATTAGATGCCTTAGTTATTGTGTTAGCAATGTAAAAAATGCCCGCCTCTTTACACGCTGAATGATAACTTTTAAGAGCAGCTTTGTAAACATCTTTACAAGTTAAAGAGTACGATCTCCTCCATCTTCTTTCTAGTGTTTTACATTTAGACTTAATAACTTTAGGATCGTTTGTAAACCATGGGGCAGGGGATGATGAGTAAAGCTGCGTTTAGGTACAGGGGGCAGACAGATGTCAATGGCATTAGTTAGCCAGGACGAGACAGCAGTATTTAATGAAAGCAAAGGTAAAGTGACATCAGGTATGTAGACAGAATAGAATTAAAATACTCCATATTCAACTTGCCCCAAGATCTGAGACTACCTGAGCTAGTAGGAGGGGCCACCAACCTAGATGTGGAAGGCTGCAGGTTGATTGGAATTATAAAATGGTCGGACCAGTCTAACTGGAGCGCAGGAGTACTACAGTCATAGCAAAGATTGGACAAAATTGGATCCAGAAGGTGTCCCGCCTTATGAGTATTGCCCTGATTGCATAACCGTAAGCTTAGTGCCTCCAAATCAAATAAAAAAGTGCGGCAGATGTTATTCTGATCATCTTCCAGGTGAAGGTTCATTTCTAGAATTGTAAAATCCGCTGCCTTTAAAATAAAGGGAGCGATAAGGTCGGGAAAAGTGGAGACCCAGGGGTCGGGCTTCCTCAAAGGGCGATAAATTAAAATGCCAGACAAGGTCAGCTGAGGGGATACAGAGAGTTTAAACAAGGTCACTTCACACTCTGTGATGGAAATAGCTTAAAATTTACAAAAATGAATAGATTTATAACTTATAGCAATCCCCCCACCTTTGCCTGTGTCTCGATCTTTCCTGGCTATGACATATCCAGGGGGAAGAGCAGTGGCAATGTCGGGGTCTGATCTGGCATGAAGCCATGTTTCGGTCAGAAAGAGTGCATCTGGATGTTCAGTACTAAGAAGGTAAAAAATATGCTGCCTATTTTTGGCCAGAGAACGACAGTTAAGGCTTAAAAAGTACAAATTTTTGAGACATGCCATTTTGGCAGAGGTGGTGCTGTGACAGACCTGAAGACCAGATCTGGAAATGGTGTTTTATAAGACGCATATGACCCAATGTAAAATTGCATTGAGTGCAAGTAAAGCCGCAATGAGGAGGAGTACATACATTGCATTTAGGAGAAATATGTTTACTAAGTCTGTGAAGTTGCGCAGCTGAGTATGTAATTCTCTTACTTACAGTGATCGCATTTTGGCCATAATTTCTGGCCGCTGGGCGCGTCAGGGCGCGGACCAGCGCAGACGGGCTTGCCTTGATGTGCGCGCGCGCTGCGCGCTTGCATCTGTCCACTAAAATAGAGTCAAGGACCATAGAGTGCGGCTAGAATGTCGTTTAAACTGAAACCAGCGAGAGGTGTCTGTGCGGCTAGAGAGGGTGAAAGTCGTGGGTCGGCCATACCATAGAGTATGGGATCCTGCAGAGCCAGGCAAACAACTACCACAGATACAAATTTAAAACGATTTTAAAACAAGAGCATTCCGAATGAAATACAATAATATATCTAGAACTAAGTTCTATGTGAAATAAAGTTTTAGTGTGCAAGTATGCGAAAATGCGGTTCTTTTTAAAAGAGAAAAACACATAACTACAGTTAAAATTAGCGTTTGGCAAGAATTTAGTGAAAAATGTGACTGACACTCAGGGGAGTAATTCTCTTTCACACCTCTTTCCAGGTTGAGCACAGGTTGGGTGTTGCTTGGAGTATTAATGCAATTAGCCTCCAAGATCTTTAGACAGGGAAAAGGTAACTTTTTTAAAGTTATGTTTTTGTCTATTTAATAAAAATCTGACTTCACCATTGCATTGGATTTTTAATCATTGTTAATGTTTTTTTCTATTCCCAAAATACAGTATTAGTTATCCAATCTGTACTATGATTTTCTACATAGGACAGCCAGGCCTACCTCAGTGAAAATTGCTTTTAGGATCTTTTCACTGCAGGGACATGTTAACATTACTTTTCTACATGCCACATTTTTAAATACCATGCTCTCTACCTTGTGGGGTACAAGGCCTACATAGGGGTGACTTACTAATTTTTGAAAAAAACATTTTGATCTGCCTAAGAGGACTATTTTAACAGGTTGCACTGCAGGTTTAAACTGCAGCAGTTGGGCTACAATGCCTGAAGACATGTTTTCTTTATCACACTAGTGGATGTCACAATAGCGGCTGCAGTCCAACAGGTGACATTTAACTTTCCATGCCATGGATGCAGTTTCTACAATACATGCTGTGACTTTCTAGGAGAGGTAAATATGCCACTCAGGGCTTAACCAAGTTGTAGTGGTCACAGCATGTTCATTGGGCACTGAACAACAGAGCCCCAGTGTGCAGAGTCTAAAAAACAGCAATGGAATTCAGCAAAAAAAGAGGATGACCACCCAAATAGGGGCCTATTCTCACTTGGGTTAGACAACACTGAAGTTTAGTTTAGTCTTTGTGAAAAATCAATATCCTTTCCTCTTAGATTATTCGTGTTCCAGGTCAGATATTTACTTGGAAGTGTAGTTAATTGATCATGTGTTTCTATTGTGATCTTCCCAAGCTATTTTGGTGAGACATTACTTCCTGTTCTTTCTCTGTTTTCTGTTTCAGCTCATCTCCATCATACCAATAAGAGGGAGCTGGTCAGTCTCCTTGGTGCATCACAACTGGGCTTAAATAGCTGCACACTGCAGAATGGCGACCGTTTTTTTTCAGATTCTTTAACGTTTTCTTTCAGATCCTGCTACAAAGATTGTGACCGCTGCTCTCTTCCCCTGCCCATATTTTTGGAGGATTTTTAATAATTTTTTTCTCTAAGAGATAACATTTTCTTTGGTCTGTCACCATCTGTACTCTTCATTCAGTTACTAATCTGGACTCAGAAGTGGAAGTGGTAGGCAGCAGGCCTTATCTTTGAAAGAAATGGCATTAAAAAACAACTAAGAAGATATGTGTGTGACAATTTCTCATTTTACATGGTCTTTAACGTCCTTGTTTACTTGCTATATCGCCGTTTTACTTATCTTTATCTTAATCCTTCCTTCTTCGTTTTGAGACTTTCTCTGTGTCTTTCTCTCTCTCTCTCTGTCTTTCGCTCTCTCTCTTTCTAGGTCTGATTCTACAACCTACAACCATTGCCATAAATTTAGCATTAGTTTTAAGATACACATAATTTTACTGTACTTTTAGGAACTATGTAGAACACAATGCTTACGAAATGCATTTATTTTAATAGTGAAGAGTATGTAAGAGAGATGTAGCCTCATGGCTAGAGCGGTGGGCCAGGGGAACCGGGTTCGAGTTTCGGCAATGACTGTACACATCTTGTGATTCTGGGGCAAATCACAGTGCTACAAATGCATCAAAATAGGCAATTGTTATTGTTTATTTACGATTTTTAAAGAATTGCAATTAAAGAATCACAATTGTCAATGCATGTTGGAATCACACAAAATGTTGCGATTACTAAACATTCCTTAATTGCGACTCACAAATTGCTAGTCGCAATTAAGGAATTGCTACCCATTTATTCCTATGGGCCCATAGGAATCAATGGAAATTGCATGTGCAATATGCGAGTACCAAATAGATACTCGCAAATTGTGCATGCAATGTGAAGGGGGGAAGGGTGCCAAAAGGACACGCTGGTGCACCCCTGAAATTGCCATGTGACTACATGTTGCACACACACATGTCCCAAGGGCATGTGTGTGTGTAACATGTAACTTTGAAAAATGCACTTTAGTGCATTTTTTAAAGTTTTCGCAAAATACCATCCAGTTTCCTTTGACTGTAATTTGCGACCCCTAATAGCGAAAACACTATTTCAATTTGCATCATGCATTGCATTTAAGGCATCGCAATTTGCGATGCCTTAAATGCGATCGCAATTTAAATAGTCACAAATTCTGCGATTAGTTAAATTGGTATTTTTTCAATTGGAATGATGCATCCCAAATGCAAACATACTGGTCGCAAAGGGGCAGACTCTGAGAATCTGTCGTTTTGCGACAGGTTTTTTCATTGATACATGGGGTCATTAATCTCCCTGTGCCTAACAAAAAAATGAATATGTTCATCTGTAACAAAACTGGTGCTCATGTAAAGCGCTCTGATACCTGATGCCTGGGGTCTAGTTTGTGCTATATAAAACACTAAAAAAAAAGAATTAAGAAGTCAAAGGGATTCTATCCTCATAGCAAGTTTCTCAATGAAGCCACGCAGACGGGCGACCAGGCTGTCATATTTAGACGAGCAGCTGTAGAATTTGTTGCCAACCCTTAACTTTTGCTGAGCTACAACAACTCCTGAATATTAACTACTGTTTCAGGTAGCGGCTAGGGTAGAGTGGAGTACACAAGTAGTAGGATATGATACTACACTTCAAACCTGGCCTTAAATTTGACACTTCCGGCCAGGAATCCTAGCCTTAAATGTGATGATTCTAGTCTTAAATATGACAGGTCTGGCAGGAAACCCTGGGCTTAAATTTTGATAAGGCCTTGGTGCAGACTGTTGGTCTTAAATTTGACAGCTCTGGCAGGAAACCCTAGTCTTAAATTTGACAGGTCCTGGCCTTAAACTGTTGGCAACAACAAGTGACAGGTGGCACTAGTGTTGACAAGGGTAAGCAGCTGTCCCGGAAGGGGGCGAATGTTATGGTGTAGAGGTATACGCCTCTTTTAGGGGTTGTGGCTTCTCAGAATACATATAAGCCGGTGTCAGGAGCCTGGTATAGCAAGCAACCGCTGGACTACGTGAAGGAGCGCCATGGCCGAAAAGAAGAGCTACAAACCATTTGAGAGAAAACATTGGTTTGGTGGCTCACAGATCCCCGTCAGTAGCTTTTACAGAACCAGACCTTCGGTAATGGAAGAGAATGCTCAACCGGGAGAACCTTATGTTTGTGGGTTTGCTACGCAATGGCGGCGCCGGGTGTCCCCGATTAAGAGGTACAGCAGCTCTAGCGAGTGTTCGAGTGACGGCATGGCGGCTGAGCAAAGTATGCTCTTGGAGTTGGAGGAAGGGGAAGAAACCATAGTTCCTCCTAATACACCCGTCTATGAAGACTTGGGTTTTCACGAGAGTGTTGTTCCTGAGAAGACCCCTGTTAAAAAGCCTGATACAAGCGCGGAAGATGAGGGATCACCAATGGATGTTACCGACTCTCAAGATGTCAGAACTGCTCCTGATGGGGCATCGCAGGATATTCCCGCCTCTCAAAATGTCAGAGCAGCCGCCGAGGGGTGTGAAAATGTGGAGGTGAGTTAAAATGTTATGAACAACCATTTTGCATAAGGATGTATTTTATTTCTTCAACTATCGAACGTTAATATTTCTCCTTCTGTACCCCTCTCTAGAGAGCAACCCCTTCAGCAATCACTTACTTCAAAATGCACAAAGAAAATCAAAAGATACCATCTCCTAACACACACAACTATGAAACCCTGGATGTTCACATGACGAGTCCTCCGGATGTAGTTGTGCAACAACCTGGTACAACCGTGGGAGATGAATGGTCCCCAATGGATATTACCGACTCTCAAGATTTCAGAGGCGCTGCAGAGGGTGGTGAAAATGTGGTGGTAAGTCAAAAAAAAATGTTAGGAGTAGACCCTTAACATAAAAGTTTGTTGTCTTTCTACCGCTAACGGCTTGTCAATATTTATCCTTTGAACCTAGGAGGCAATACCGAAAAGAATTGATGCCCAGGGGCAGACTGCAAAAGGTCGCAGCTTGAATCTGTCTTGTATATGCTGTGCAAACCAGACTGGGAGTTCCACAAATCCGAGCTCACCTGTGTCTATGGAGTGTGAAGAGTGTTCTAAGAACGACGACTCTGAAAAACCAACCGCAAACAAAACAGGTGATGGACCGAATGTGGATCAATGTCACACATTCAACCCAGTCCAAAGATCTGGGCCCAAATCCATCGTTTTTTTGCACTCCACACCACCCTGGGTTAGACAATGGCGATATGCAAATCAGCTCTGACCCTGTGCCCCATGGGAACAGTCCAGTCCGAACTACAAAAGCCATGTCCTTCCCAGAACGGAATCAAGCATCCGAGGACCGGACCGGTTTCGAGGTAACACCTCTCATCAGCCCGGCTAGCTTGACTCCAGTGGTGTGGAGTGCCTGGGACCCACGTCTGAGCATCCCCAGCGCACTTATGGCGGCAATCGCAAACAAAACAGGTGATGGACCGAATGTGGATCAATGTCACACATTCAACCCAGTCCAAAGATCTGGGCCCAAATCCATCGTTTTTTTGCACTCCACACCACCCTGGGTTAGACAATGGCGATATGCAAATCAGCTCTGACCCTGTGCCCCATGGGAACAGTCCAGTCCGAACTACAAAAGCCATGTCCTTCCCAGAACGGAATCAAGCATCCGAGGACCGGACCGGTTTCGAGGTAACACCTCTCATCAGCCCGGCTAGCTTGACTCCAGTGGTGTGGAGTGCCTGGGACCCACGTCTGAGCATCCCCAGCGCACTTATGGCGGCAATCGCAAACAAAACAGGTGATGGACCGAATGTGGATCAATGTCACACATTCAACCCAGTCCAAAGATCTGGGCCCAAATCCATCGTTTTTTTGCACTCCACACCACCCTGGGTTAGACAATGGCGATATGCAAATCAGCTCTGACCCTGTGCCCCATGGGAACAGTCCAGTCCGAACTACAAAAGCCATGTCCTTCCCAGAACGGAATCAAGCATCCGAGGACCGGACCGGTTTCGAGGTAACACCTCTCATCAGCCCGGCTAGCTTGACTCCAGTGGTGTGGAGTGCCTGGGACCCACGTCTGAGCATCCCCAGCGCACTTATGGCGGCAATCGCAAACAAAACAGGTGATGGACCGAATGTGGATCAATGTCAACCATTCAACCCAGTCCAAAGATCTGGGCCCAAATCCATCGTTTTTTTGCACTCCACACCACCCTGGGTTAGACAATGGCGATATGCAAATCAGCTCTGACCCTGTGCCCCATGGGAACAGTCCAGTCCGAACTACAAAAGCCATGTCCTTCCCAGAACGGAATCAAGCATCCGAGGACCGGACCGGTTTCGAGGTAACACCTCTCATCAGCCCGGCTAGCTTGACTCCAGTGGTGTGGAGTGCCTGGGACCCACGTCTGAGCATCCCCAGCGCACTTATGGCGGCAATCGCAAACAAAACAGGTGATGGACCGAATGTGGATCAATGTCACACATTCAACCCAGTCCAAAGATCTGGGCCCAAATCCATCGTTTTTTTGCACTCCACACCACCCTGGGTTAGACAATGGCGATATGCAAATCAGCTCTGACCCTGTGCCCCATGGGAACAGTCCAGTCCGAACTACAAAAGCCATGTCCTTCCCAGAACGGAATCAAGCATCCGAGGACCGGACCGGTTTCGAGGTAACACCTCTCATCAGCCCGGCTAGCTTGACTCCAGTGGTGTGGAGTGCCTGGGACCCACGTCTGAGCATCCCCAGCGCACTTATGGCGGCAATCGCAAACAAAACAGGTGATGGACCGAATGTGGATCAATGTCACACATTCAACCCAGTCCAAAGATCTGGGCCCAAATCCATCGTTTTTTTGCACTCCACACCACCCTGGGTTAGACAATGGCGATATGCAAATCAGCTCTGACCCTGTGCCCCATGGGAACAGTCCAGTCCGAACTACAAAAGCCATGTCCTTCCCAGAACGGAATCAAGCATCCGAGGACCGGACCGGTTTCGAGGTAACACCTCTCATCAGCCCGGCTAGCTTGACTCCAGTGGTGTGGAGTGCCTGGGACCCACGTCTGAGCATCCCCAGCGCACTTATGGCGGCAATCGCAAACAAAACAGGTGATGGACCGAATGTGGATCAATGTCACACATTCAACCCAGTCCAAAGATCTGGGCCCAAATCCATCGTTTTTTTGCACTCCACACCACCCTGGGTTAGACAATGGCGATATGCAAATCAGCTCTGACCCTGTGCCCCATGGGAACAGTCCAGTCCGAACTACAAAAGCCATGTCCTTCCCAGAACGGAATCAAGCATCCGAGGACCGGACCGGTTTCGAGGTAACACCTCTCATCAGCCCGGCTAGCTTGACTCCAGTGGTGTGGAGTGCCTGGGACCCACGTCTGAGCATCCCCAGCGCACTTATGGCGGCAATCGCAAACAAAACAGGTGATGGACCGAATGTGGATCAATGTCACACATTCAACCCAGTCCAAAGATCTGGGCCCAAATCCATCGTTTTTTTGCACTCCACACCACCCTGGGTTAGACAATGGCGATATGCAAATCAGCTCTGACCCTGTGCCCCATGGGAACAGTCCAGTCCGAACTACAAAAGCCATGTCCTTCCCAGAACGGAATCAAGCATCCGAGGACCGGACCGGTTTCGAGGTAACACCTCTCATCAGCCCGGCTAGCTTGACTCCAGTGGTGTGGAGTGCCTGGGACCCACGTCTGAGCATCCCCAGCGCACTTATGGCGGCAATCGCAAACAAAACAGGTGATGGACCGAATGTGGATCAATGTCACACATTCAACCCAGTCCAAAGATCTGGGCCCAAATCCATCGTTTTTTTGCACTCCACACCACCCTGGGTTAGACAATGGCGATATGCAAATCAGCTCTGACCCTGTGCCCCATGGGAACAGTCCAGTCCGAACTACAAAAGCCATGTCCTTCCCAGAACGGAATCAAGCATCCGAGGACCGGACCGGTTTCGAGGTAACACCTCTCATCAGCCCGGCTAGCTTGACTCCAGTGGTGTGGAGTGCCTGGGACCCACGTCTGAGCATCCCCAGCGCACTTATGGCGGCAATCGCAAACAAAACAGGTGATGGACCGAATGTGGATCAATGTCACACATTCAACCCAGTCCAAAGATCTGGGCCCAAATCCATCGTTTTTTTGCACTCCACACCACCCTGGGTTAGACAATGGCGATATGCAAATCAGCTCTGACCCTGTGCCCCATGGGAACAGTCCAGTCCGAACTACAAAAGCCATGTCCTTCCCAGAACGGAATCAAGCATCCGAGGACCGGACCGGTTTCGAGGTAACACCTCTCATCAGCCCGGCTAGCTTGACTCCAGTGGTGTGGAGTGCCTGGGACCCACGTCTGAGCATCCCCAGCGCACTTATGGCGGCAATCGCAAACAAAACAGGTGATGGACCGAATGTGGATCAATGTCACACATTCAACCCAGTCCAAAGATCTGGGCCCAAATCCATCGTTTTTTTGCACTCCACACCACCCTGGGTTAGACAATGGCGATATGCAAATCAGCTCTGACCCTGTGCCCCATGGGAACAGTCCAGTCCGAACTACAAAAGCCATGTCCTTCCCAGAACGGAATCAAGCATCCGAGGACCGGACCGGTTTCGAGGTAACACCTCTCATCAGCCCGGCTAGCTTGACTCCAGTGGTGTGGAGTGCCTGGGACCCACGTCTGAGCATCCCCAGCGCACTTATGGCGGCAATCGCAAACAAAACAGGTGATGGACCGAATGTGGATCAATGTCACACATTCAACCCAGTCCAAAGATCTGGGCCCAAATCCATCGTTTTTTTGCACTCCACACCACCCTGGGTTAGACAATGGCGATATGCAAATCAGCTCTGACCCTGTGCCCCATGGGAACAGTCCAGTCCGAACTACAAAAGCCATGTCCTTCCCAGAACGGAATCAAGCATCCGAGGACCGGACCGGTTTCGAGGTAACACCTCTCATCAGCCCGGCTAGCTTGACTCCAGTGGTGTGGAGTGCCTGGGACCCACGTCTGAGCATCCCCAGCGCACTTATGGCGGCAATCGCAAACAAAACAGGTGATGGACCGAATGTGGATCAATGTCACACATTCAACCCAGTCCAAAGATCTGGGCCCAAATCCATCGTTTTTTTGCACTCCACACCACCCTGGGTTAGACAATGGCGATATGCAAATCAGCTCTGACCCTGTGCCCCATGGGAACAGTCCAGTCCGAACTACAAAAGCCATGTCCTTCCCAGAACGGAATCAAGCATCCGAGGACCGGACCGGTTTCGAGGTAACACCTCTCATCAGCCCGGCTAGCTTGACTCCAGTGGTGTGGAGTGCCTGGGACCCACGTCTGAGCATCCCCAGCGCACTTATGGCGGCAATCGCAAACAAAACAGGTGATGGACCGAATGTGGATCAATGTCACACATTCAACCCAGTCCAAAGATCTGGGCCCAAATCCATCGTTTTTTTGCACTCCACACCACCCTGGGTTAGACAATGGCGATATGCAAATCAGCTCTGACCCTGTGCCCCATGGGAACAGTCCAGTCCGAACTACAAAAGCCATGTCCTTCCCAGAACGGAATCAAGCATCCGAGGACCGGACCGGTTTCGAGGTAACACCTCTCATCAGCCCGGCTAGCTTGACTCCAGTGGTGTGGAGTGCCTGGGACCCACGTCTGAGCATCCCCAGCGCACTTATGGCGGCAATCGCAAACAAAACAGGTGATGGACCGAATGTGGATCAATGTCACACATTCAACCCAGTCCAAAGATCTGGGCCCAAATCCATCGTTTTTTTGCACTCCACACCACCCTGGGTTAGACAATGGCGATATGCAAATCAGCTCTGACCCTGTGCCCCATGGGAACAGTCCAGTCCGAACTACAAAAGCCATGTCCTTCCCAGAACGGAATCAAGCATCCGAGGACCGGACCGGTTTCGAGGTAACACCTCTCATCAGCCCGGCTAGCTTGACTCCAGTGGTGTGGAGTGCCTGGGACCCACGTCTGAGCATCCCCAGCGCACTTATGGCGGCAATCGCAAACAAAACAGGTGATGGACCGAATGTGGATCAATGTCACACATTCAACCCAGTCCAAAGATCTGGGCCCAAATCCATCGTTTTTTTGCACTCCACACCACCCTGGGTTAGACAATGGCGATATGCAAATCAGCTCTGACCCTGTGCCCCATGGGAACAGTCCAGTCCGAACTACAAAAGCCATGTCCTTCCCAGAACGGAATCAAGCATCCGAGGACCGGACCGGTTTCGAGGTAACACCTCTCATCAGCCCGGCTAGCTTGACTCCAGTGGTGTGGAGTGCCTGGGACCCACGTCTGAGCATCCCCAGCGCACTTATGGCGGCAATCGCAAACAAAACAGGTGATGGACCGAATGTGGATCAATGTCACACATTCAACCCAGTCCAAAGATCTGGGCCCAAATCCATCGTTTTTTTGCACTCCACACCACCCTGGGTTAGACAATGGCGATATGCAAATCAGCTCTGACCCTGTGCCCCATGGGAACAGTCCAGTCCGAACTACAAAAGCCATGTCCTTCCCAGAACGGAATCAAGCATCCGAGGACCGGACCGGTTTCGAGGTAACACCTCTCATCAGCCCGGCTAGCTTGACTCCAGTGGTGTGGAGTGCCTGGGACCCACGTCTGAGCATCCCCAGCGCACTTATGGCGGCAATCGCAAACAAAACAGGTGATGGACCGAATGTGGATCAATGTCACACATTCAACCCAGTCCAAAGATCTGGGCCCAAATCCATCGTTTTTTTGCACTCCACACCACCCTGGGTTAGACAATGGCGATATGCAAATCAGCTCTGACCCTGTGCCCCATGGGAACAGTCCAGTCCGAACTACAAAAGCCATGTCCTTCCCAGAACGGAATCAAGCATCCGAGGACCGGACCGGTTTCGAGGTAACACCTCTCATCAGCCCGGCTAGCTTGACTCCAGTGGTGTGGAGTGCCTGGGACCCACGTCTGAGCATCCCCAGCGCACTTATGGCGGCAATCGCAAACAAAACAGGTGATGGACCGAATGTGGATCAATGTCACACATTCAACCCAGTCCAAAGATCTGGGCCCAAATCCATCGTTTTTTTGCACTCCACACCACCCTGGGTTAGACAATGGCGATATGCAAATCAGCTCTGACCCTGTGCCCCATGGGAACAGTCCAGTCCGAACTACAAAAGCCATGTCCTTCCCAGAACGGAATCAAGCATCCGAGGACCGGACCGGTTTCGAGGTAACACCTCTCATCAGCCCGGCTAGCTTGACTCCAGTGGTGTGGAGTGCCTGGGACCCACGTCTGAGCATCCCCAGCGCACTTATGGCGGCAATCGCAAACAAAACAGGTGATGGACCGAATGTGGATCAATGTCACACATTCAACCCAGTCCAAAGATCTGGGCCCAAATCCATCGTTTTTTTGCACTCCACACCACCCTGGGTTAGACAATGGCGATATGCAAATCAGCTCTGACCCTGTGCCCCATGGGAACAGTCCAGTCCGAACTACAAAAGCCATGTCCTTCCCAGAACGGAATCAAGCATCCGAGGACCGGACCGGTTTCGAGGTAACACCTCTCATCAGCCCGGCTAGCTTGACTCCAGTGGTGTGGAGTGCCTGGGACCCACGTCTGAGCATCCCCAGCGCACTTATGGCGGCAATCGCAAACAAAACAGGTGATGGACCGAATGTGGATCAATGTCACACATTCAACCCAGTCCAAAGATCTGGGCCCAAATCCATCGTTTTTTTGCACTCCACACCACCCTGGGTTAGACAATGGCGATATGCAAATCAGCTCTGACCCTGTGCCCCATGGGAACAGTCCAGTCCGAACTACAAAAGCCATGTCCTTCCCAGAACGGAATCAAGCATCCGAGGACCGGACCGGTTTCGAGGTAACACCTCTCATCAGCCCGGCTAGCTTGACTCCAGTGGTGTGGAGTGCCTGGGACCCACGTCTGAGCATCCCCAGCGCACTTATGGCGGCAATCGCAAACAAAACAGGTGATGGACCGAATGTGGATCAATGTCACACATTCAACCCAGTCCAAAGATCTGGGCCCAAATCCATCGTTTTTTTGCACTCCACACCACCCTGGGTTAGACAATGGCGATATGCAAATCAGCTCTGACCCTGTGCCCCATGGGAACAGTCCAGTCCGAACTACAAAAGCCATGTCCTTCCCAGAACGGAATCAAGCATCCGAGGACCGGACCGGTTTCGAGGTAACACCTCTCATCAGCCCGGCTAGCTTGACTCCAGTGGTGTGGAGTGCCTGGGACCCACGTCTGAGCATCCCCAGCGCACTTATGGCGGCAATCGCAAACAAAACAGGTGATGGACCGAATGTGGATCAATGTCACACATTCAACCCAGTCCAAAGATCTGGGCCCAAATCCATCGTTTTTTTGCACTCCACACCACCCTGGGTTAGACAATGGCGATATGCAAATCAGCTCTGACCCTGTGCCCCATGGGAACAGTCCAGTCCGAACTACAAAAGCCATGTCCTTCCCAGAACGGAATCAAGCATCCGAGGACCGGACCGGTTTCGAGGTAACACCTCTCATCAGCCCGGCTAGCTTGACTCCAGTGGTGTGGAGTGCCTGGGACCCACGTCTGAGCATCCCCAGCGCACTTATGGCGGCAATCGCAAACAAAACAGGTGATGGACCGAATGTGGATCAATGTCACACATTCAACCCAGTCCAAAGATCTGGGCCCAAATCCATCGTTTTTTTGCACTCCACACCACCCTGGGTTAGACAATGGCGATATGCAAATCAGCTCTGACCCTGTGCCCCATGGGAACAGTCCAGTCCGAACTACAAAAGCCATGTCCTTCCCAGAACGGAATCAAGCATCCGAGGACCGGACCGGTTTCGAGGTAACACCTCTCATCAGCCCGGCTAGCTTGACTCCAGTGGTGTGGAGTGCCTGGGACCCACGTCTGAGCATCCCCAGCGCACTTATGGCGGCAATCGCAAACAAAACAGGTGATGGACCGAATGTGGATCAATGTCACACATTCAACCCAGTCCAAAGATCTGGGCCCAAATCCATCGTTTTTTTGCACTCCACACCACCCTGGGTTAGACAATGGCGATATGCAAATCAGCTCTGACCCTGTGCCCCATGGGAACAGTCCAGTCCGAACTACAAAAGCCATGTCCTTCCCAGAACGGAATCAAGCATCCGAGGACCGGACCGGTTTCGAGGTAACACCTCTCATCAGCCCGGCTAGCTTGACTCCAGTGGTGTGGAGTGCCTGGGACCCACGTCTGAGCATCCCCAGCGCACTTATGGCGGCAATCGCAAACAAAACAGGTGATGGACCGAATGTGGATCAATGTCACACATTCAACCCAGTCCAAAGATCTGGGCCCAAATCCATCGTTTTTTTGCACTCCACACCACCCTGGGTTAGACAATGGCGATATGCAAATCAGCTCTGACCCTGTGCCCCATGGGAACAGTCCAGTCCGAACTACAAAAGCCATGTCCTTCCCAGAACGGAATCAAGCATCCGAGGACCGGACCGGTTTCGAGGTAACACCTCTCATCAGCCCGGCTAGCTTGACTCCAGTGGTGTGGAGTGCCTGGGACCCACGTCTGAGCATCCCCAGCGCACTTATGGCGGCAATCGCAAACAAAACAGGTGATGGACCGAATGTGGATCAATGTCACACATTCAACCCAGTCCAAAGATCTGGGCCCAAATCCATCGTTTTTTTGCACTCCACACCACCCTGGGTTAGACAATGGCGATATGCAAATCAGCTCTGACCCTGTGCCCCATGGGAACAGTCCAGTCCGAACTACAAAAGCCATGTCCTTCCCAGAACGGAATCAAGCATCCGAGGACCGGACCGGTTTCGAGGTAACACCTCTCATCAGCCCGGCTAGCTTGACTCCAGTGGTGTGGAGTGCCTGGGACCCACGTCTGAGCATCCCCAGCGCACTTATGGCGGCAATCGCCAGGGTTCACCAGCGTTGGGTTCAGCAGAGATGACATATCAAGTGTTAAAGGTTTCACCGCTGTGGTTGTATACACGTGCGTCAAAAGGGACTATTACAGCCTGTGTTTCGGCCATCGTATTAGGGACCCGCAACAGGGGGCGCACGAGTGTCTAACAGGATCATACAGAGACTGCGTGATACGGTACATATGTAGTATGCTAGACCCGTACAAGATGTATAAGCTGCTAAGGGTGGTGCACGGCCTGAGCGCTGAAAATACTTTTGTCCATCCGGACATGCTGAAGATCATGGTGAAGACAGTCAAGGAGACACGCTATGCCAACGACCCCTGCGCAAAACTAAGAAGCATGCCAGGCACAGGTGTGTGCTGTGACAAAAAGATGGCACAAAGACTCATAGAAAGGCACATGTTTAATCTGTATCTAATAGACAGAAAACTGCTATCCATGGCACCACAAAGGCTATTTTATAATAGATAAGTCCTGATGTATTGCTAAGTGGTAGCGTGTATTTAAAGTGAACCATTAGAATCTTATACCCAAAAACCGTATATGTGTTAAACCGTACTTACTACGCATACTGTGAAAAGATATGAAATCCCCCATGTCTGTGATTTTAGTAATACTCATTATTTTTAATAAAATGTTCTTACACAAAACAAACGTCTTTCATTTCCTGTACTGTAATGACTGCTAACATGTCGGAGGGCATGTTAAGAAAACTTTATTATGATACAAGAGGGGTTGGCAGCTTTGGAAGCGGCGCCGCTCTATATAGAAGGGCTAGGGCTGAAAAGGAGTCGGTAAGCAGAGAAGCTGTGAAAACGTGGTTATCAGGAGAGGAGGAGTATTCACTACATAAACCAGCCAGAAGACGCTTTAAGAGGCGTCCTACAATAGTTAATGCGTGTATAGATTATCAGTGGCAAGCGGACATAATCAGCCTTCAAGATACTGCAAAAAATAACGACGGAGCCTGTTATATATTAACAGTCATAGATGTGTTGTCCAAATACGCTTACGCAGAGGCGCTGCGCGATAAAAGTGGAGCTAGCGTCACGGCCACTTTTAAAGCCATCTTCGATAAGGGGCGTATTCCTCAAAAACTACAAACAGACGCAGGAAAAGAATTCTTAAACAAGTCATTTCAGAAATTATTAAAGCAGCACAATGTTCAACATTTTGTAACACACACCGAGGTAAAAGCAGCGGTTGTAGAAAGGTTTAACAGAACTTTAAAGTCTAAGATGTGGCGGTATTTTACGGCCAACAATACGTACAGATACGTGGATGTTCTACAGGCTTTTTTAGCTGTACATAATGCCAGTTATCATAGGACCATCAAAATGGCACCTGAAGAGGTAACACCTAGTAATTCGTTAACTGTATGGAGAAACTTGTATGGGCCTAACTTTGGGACAAAAGTGAAGAAGTCTGTTTTTAAAAATGGTGATCACGTAAGGATTTCAAAACTGAAAGGAGTCTTCACGAAGGGTTACCAACAGACCTTTAGTGATGAAATATTTATAGTGGAAAGTGTGGAGCTTAAGGAAGGGCTGTATATTTACAGGTTAAAGGACTACGAGGAGGAATCGGTGTCGGGATCCTTTTACAAGGAAGAGTTACAAAAGGTGCCCTATGATCCAAACCGCGTGTATAGAGTTGAAAAGGTTCTGAAAAGGAAAGGTACAGGGGCTAAGAGCCAGGCATATGTCAAATGGCGCGGATGGCTTGAGAAATTTAACAGTTGGGTGTTGGCCAGCTCCCTGAAGGGTGTGTGAGCTAAAAGCCGCTGCTACGATGGAGACTACACCCTTTTATATAACCTTACCATCCAACGCTTCTAAGGACATGTTCCCCAACAATCAGATTTCTAATTACACCGTCAAATTGGCTAAGGCTGTGGACCTGAAGGGGGACTGGGAGGTTGCCCTAACAGAAATACAATACCCTAGAACCTGGAATACATTTACCGCAGCCGAAACCAAGTTTCACATCAAGAGGGAACAGGACCCCACAGGCATCCACACATCCTTCCCACCCGGCTACTACCCACACGTTTCAAGCATTATCGAAGCCATCAACAAATCCATAGCCGGTAGAGAACCACATCCGAATTTTCATCTGGTGTTAGATAATGTGAGAAGGAAGGTGTTTCTTAAATCCATAAATCGAAACACCCTGTTTAATTGCTCAGGTAAATTAAGAAGGATTTTAGGGACAGTACAACATGTGAAAAGCCCCGTGGAACAAGATCACACGTGCCCCGATATTAATGGGGGGTTCTACACGCTCTACGTGTACAGCGATATTGTAGAGTCTCAGAGGATAGGTGATAGTTACTCACCGTTGTTAAATTCTAAACGCATTATCGCTCAAAGCCTACTTCTCTTTCACACAAATATTTAAACCTGCTGGTGTTGCAGCCATTGAAGTTGTGGGGCTTTTTGGGCATCAACAACATGTTCTTGTGAAGGTGTAATAAATATACACGTCTTGTAAACACATGTTGTATTTTCCGCACTTTAGCATCAATGTTCTGTTAACTATAATGTACCACTGTGGCGCATGCCATGGATTCGTCGAGGTGCCTTCGATTGGGTAGGGTGCCTGGTCCCGCGGGCACAGGAGTTTAAGAGAGCACACTCATCTGCTTACAATTCTGTACTGCTTAGATGAACAGAGTAAACTCCAAAGTTTCCTGATTCGCAGTCATCTGCTCCTTTCTGATGGATTGGTTTTTTTTTAATACTAAGAACAGCGTCAGTCTAGTGGCAGCTTATAAATCACTTTATTTGTGCGGAACCATGTGAATTTTGTGCACGGTCGAATGCAGCCGCATGGACACGTGTAACGTGCAATTACAATAGTAACGCATATGGGGCCTTATTTATGAAGGCCTTGTGTCAGTTTTGCGCCGCTGGTGTGTCACCTTTTGTGACGCACCAGCGGTGTAAAAAATGCGCCTCGTTGCGCCATATTTAAAAAGTGACGCATCTAGGTAGTTGCGTCACTTTTTAAACCCCTGCGCCACATTATACCTGCATCAGGTTTAATGTATGCAGAGGGGGCGTTCCCCCGCAAAAAGCCTCGTAACATTGATGCAGTGAAATCTATGAGATTTCACTGCGTCACTTTTAGGACGCTGTTGCGTCAAAATCTTGCGCCTGCCTCACAGCAGGTGTAAGACTGACGCAAGCCCTTTCACATGGGGCTTTCCCCATGTGAAAGGACGCATTGCCGGAGTTGCGTCACTTTTGTGACACACTCCAGCAATGCGTCACTTTTGCGCTTACAGATACGTCAGAAATACTGACGTATCTGTAACTCCTTGCGACATGATGCATCATACATTAAATATGGCGCATCAGGAATGTCGTAAGGAGTGCGCAGTGAAAAGTGACGCATCGCTGTTTTCACGCAGCGATGCGTCACTTTTCATAAATGAGGCCCATAGTATTTATGCAAAGACTATGCATGTACTTCACCACTGTTCTTAAAAGAAAATACTATTACAAAGCTGCACCTACGTGGAAGTCGAATATGCTGCAGCGATGTTCCTAGTTTTACGTATTTACTCTAGTGTAGGGCTTAACTCGAGAGAGCAATAGAGTTCTTTACAGAAAATATTTTTAATTGTTGAACGATACATTCAAGGATTAGACTTTATATTGAACAATGCCCCTAGCACTCTTCCACAACCCGTGACGGTCAGCAATGTAAGGTAGTGGTGGTGTGTGGGCACACACACAAATACACACGCACCCACATATATATTCACAATCATCCACTTGCACACTCACTCACCCATCCATTCACAAGCACGCACACAAAGACCCAGTATTCACACACTATACACACACCCATTTATTGCATGCACACATACAATACACATGCATTCATACACACTGGCGTAACGAAACTTGAAGGGACCCCCCTGTAAAGAACTTGGAAGGCCCCCTTCTCAACTCGATCAGGAGCTCTACAATCAGAGTATTGTGCTGAGGGGTCCCCTGGAACTTGCCCCCCGCATTGTCTATACCAGGGGCCTGTGTTATGCCTCTGTTCATACAGGCATGCACACATTCACTCAAACAGTTAAAACGTACTTACCAGGTGGCTGCAGCCTCAGTAGGTGGTGGGAGGGGAAGGAGAACACACCAGAAGGAGCTGGATGCTTCAGATATGAAAGAAAAACAGGATGACCCTGCCTTATCCACTCATTGGCTGTTCTTGTCATGGATCAGCCAATGATAGGAGGACTTTCCCAAACTCCTCACAGAGTGGGATGAGGTCAGTGAAAGTTGTTGACCCTACCTACTCTGTGAAGAGGTGTCAATATAGATATTCAGACTTGGACACTCCAGGGCTTAAAACTGAAGCGTCCAAATCTAAGGGCATCATGAGGGGGTGTCTCTTACAGGACTTTCCAGGGTGGATGAAGTCATGCACTATGTCTGTCAGGTAGACCTTTGTTCAGCCTGACAGACACTCCTCATGCTGTGCAAAAGGTGGAGAATGGAGCCCCTCCACCGTTAATGAAGGGCCATCTCTGGGGTCCTTACTAGGTCAGTAAAATCATACTTGTAGACTGCAAAACTATGTGATTTTATTACTTCATTCTAAATAACAATGCATTTAAATAATGTATTTTTTTAAAACCTCACTAAAGGTGGATTATGTAAGCTGTTGCGTCAAAAAAGGGATCTGGGTCATAAAACCCGAAGTAGAGGCAACTAGAACTCTTGCACTGAAGACTCACTCAAGCAAGGGAATTGTTCAGTGTTTTATTTATAATAGAATGAGTGTCAGTGCCCAAAGCTCTGCTCAGAAGCCCACAGTCAGTGCTATTACATGGCATTCTGCCCAAATACCAAGACTGCTGATCTTGAATCCATGTCATGCCTCTTTAATCCAGCACCAAACTCTCTCTGCCCCTTTATCTAAATTTGCAGGTTCCTGCAGTATTATTTAGCAGCCATGTGCAACCTCTATCCACTCAGAACGAAAGTGTACTGTTTAAGTTTAACTTTTTGGTTACAGTAACACAGTTGGGTGATGGATATGTAGACATCTATGTAGCAATTACACATCCCGTTGGTTGTTACTGTCTACTCTGATAGAGCAATTAGGTCCCTGAGCTGAGGTATGTCTTGCTTACTGACCACAGAGGTGAGAGATTGTATTATGTGGGCAATGAAGTACAAGTGATTCAGCGCTGCTCTAAAACAAACCATCACTATATATCCCAGGAGCTATCACACTTTACACGTCGGTGGGGGCCATAACACAGCAGGTAACTCATTCACACAAATCACCCTGCTCCCAAGATCAGTGAAAACCAGAGAATGAGCTGCTGGAAAAGCGGAGTGCCCTACTTTATCTATTTAATCTAAATTCTATACAATATATACAAATGCATTTTATTGGCTCTTACCATGGTTTTAATTCTCGAGAAAACATTTAAGACACCCCACTGTTTGGTCAATGGATCAGCTAGTAAAAGTTAACTAATGGACAACAAAACCAGCTTAATTCTCTATTTATTTAATTTTTATTTTACAATTTAGGATCTCCTAGCATGACCTTATTTTATTAAACTCTTAGTTCGAATTCAATTAAACATTTTATTAATCACCTAAAGAAAGAAAAAATTAATTCAAACAGTTTACATTTATTAGCAGAATAGTTCAGAAAAATATGTCAAAGACATATTACCAATCTTCTCAGCAATGGAAATCAGGATTAGAACAGCAGAGTTCACAAAAACAGTCTTTGTATTCTTTCTCGATGTTCACCACCCATCAGGACTCCGACCCAGTCAAATGGTAAAGGCAGGAACAATGTCAAAGTCTTTGCACCAAGGAAAAATCGATACGTCCGACAGCATGTGGTGGTGCAAAAAGTAATTCAAATGCAAGCCTTTTTCTCTCTTCCAAACAACCTCTTTTATACCCTTTTTCTCTAACTATCTAGCTAAAATTTGAAACTTTTAGGGTCCGCACTCATTGGTCCATTCAAGGGGTGGATGAGGATAACCTCATCTCCTCATTGTCCATATTTCCGCCTAGTCATAGTTCTAAGCACAATAAAATTCCGATTGATTGTCGTTGCATTCTTTCACCCTGTCCTTTAACTTATCACTTTGCTGAACTTTCATAGGCTCACAACACGGACGTCTTAACTTGGCACCATTCTGCTCTTTAGGCCACGCTGACTTTGACACCAGCCGCAAAGGCACAGGCTGCTTGCACATCTCTCGCGCACAGTCGGGCATGCATAGAAAGACATTCTCTAGGAGTCTTGCAAACCTTCCATGTTTTACTAGGCCGCATGGGCCATAACAGGAACTATCATAGAAACAAACACAAATAAAAATTAGATCTCAAAGTAAAGCCCTTCTGTTTACCTCCCCTCATTCTAAGTTCACCCTTAGAGTTCAAGTTAGAGGTTACCTAGCTTAAAAGTCACATATATGCATTGTTTTCTTACCATTCTCCGTCATTTCTGCCACAATTATACTTTTACGAAGCATATATTCATAGCCTTTCATTAGATTATAGCATTTCCACACTATATTAGTAAGACAGTTTCACATAATTAATTTATTACGGTTTGCAACACAAGCAAATTAGTATCCCATGTCTATTTGTGTGTGGGCTTTCTATTCTATGTTGGTTAATTTAAAACCACACAATTGATACATATTACGGTAATGGGAAGGTGACTTATTGAGGGGTATACAACACTTTTTGTTTTAACCCTCGCTCCATCAACACACCCCCCCTTTGGTGATTTATCACCAAATAAGACCCAACATTTTCAAAAACATGTTTCACGTTCTTTTCAATAAGTATGGTTTATACTTTGGAATCTTCCATTTTCTTTCTAACTTGATACAGTTTCTCTTTAAACTCTTCCTTCTCAATGTCCCCCATTTCACGTTCTCTTCCTTTGCTTTCTTCAATTTTCTTTTTTACAGACTTTTTAAGGTTTCTTCTATTTCTAAGTTCACAATCTAATCTTAAGACTAAGAATATTACTATCAAAATTGTTACTGGAATTAATACTTTCCTATTATTGATCTACCTATTTCATAGAACCATTTCTTAACAGTTGAAAAACTCTTTCCAAGTTTGTCAAGAACACCATCAACCTCCAGTGGTACAATTTCTTTGTGCAATTCTGGAAGGTTTGTTATATACCTCTCAATGTTTTTACTTTTGTAAGGAATGTAGGTACAACAGTGCTGTACCTTTAAAATTCCACAGACTCCTCCCTCTTTTGCCAAGAATATGTTAAGAGCAAGTCGATTTTACATCACAATAGCTCTAATAGCAACCATTTCTGTGTTTACCATTAAAAATCCCCCTGCAGTGCCTGTTGATAAATGATCTACTATCGTTGACAACTTCTGAATTCTGTTTGCATTAAAAGATGTACCCACTGCTAGAAACAATGCTCCAAAAACATCACCTATTATTTTGATCACACTCTCCCTTCTGCTACGACTTAAAAGTTTACCTATCTCATGAAGTCCGTTAGTTTCTCTACATGGACAATTTTAGGAAAGGCCAGGCCTATATAGCAGGACCCATACCAGTGATCAGGCAATCTATAATAAACTTTGTTCCCACACAAGAAATAGATACCAGGAAAAACTGAATCATTACCTCCTTTAAATCCCCAACCACCTTTAATAATATATGTGTCTTCACATTGACTCGCTCCCACAAAATAATTATCATACACAGTGTTATCTCTTCGAATACATAGCTTCCCTAATAGTGGTGTATCTATACTTATGGCCACATTCACATTATGTCCCTCAATATTGTCATCCTCAAATGTCCACATTGTAGATTTAGATTTCTTTACATTTTTTTTTCTTTTATATTGAATTCTCCTTTCCTCTACCATATCCAAAAAGGCTTTCTCCTCATTTCTCATTTTACAGGTCATATTACGTTTGAACTCATAATCTTAGGTGAGTTTTTGTGTTTCCAAAAAATATTCTCCAAAAACTTTCACAGGTTTGATTTGGTTCAGTTCAGCTACGACTTTCAATTTTGCGAAACCATCATCGGAATTTGAATAATAATACTCTAATTTACCTGTTTTATAGAACAGACTAGCTAACACACTACATGTAACCCCATATGTTAATGGAAGGTGGTGATATGTCACACCTTCTGATACAGATAATTTCACACAGATGTAGCAATCACTGGTATCCATAGTTCTCACATATTCAGACAATAACTTCGAAAATTTATTTCTAGAGTAGTCACTAATGGAATTATCTTGATGTACTTCTGGTTTATATACGTGTTTCATTTAACCCTTTGCCTCATAGGCCTTTTCTTTCATACTCCTCATATCCACTGTACTGCTTAAACACTAACAGCAATCTTTCATAATGTAAATGTACTGATTCTTTGGGTTCTTGCAGCGTCTTTTCAATCTTTACCCACTCTGGTTCCTTTGGAGGGATTTTATTCTTCAAGAATGCTATTACCTGTTCATAATTCCGTATTACTTCAGGTCTTGGAGCACCCGCTCTTGAATCTCTTTTGTACACTGTTTTTGGCCAATCCACAGTAATCTTGCATTCAAACCATAAATCTGCTGGTACTACTATGTCAAACAACCCATCTAAATCTCCCCATAACACTTTTGAGACCTTTACAAATCGATCTACTTGTCGGTACCATTCAACTGGTTTCTCTCGTAACCTAGGTTCTTGGGGGCAGATGTATCAAAGCATTTTTTTGTCGCAAATGCTGCGAATCGCTAAAAAGCAGAGTTTGCGACAAAAAAATGTCAAAATGGAATGTATCATGTAAAAACCATCGCAATATTAAGGAATCACAAATTTTGCGATTCCTTAATATTGCGTAAGCATTTAAGGAATCGCAAATTGCGATTCCTTAAATGCTATGTATGAAGCAATTAAGTATTGCGAATTTACACTAGGAAATTGCAAATTACCACCAACTTGTAGTTGGTGGTAATTTGCGAATTCTTTTACAAATGCACTTTAAGGCATTTTATACATCTAAAACCAGTTAGTAACCATATAAAACATTTCCATTTGTCTCTTTCGCTTAGACCAAAGTGATAGTTTACTCAATTTTACAAGAATTATGTATTTTCCAGTAGACAGCGCTTACCTCATCTCTACCACAGAATTTTAGTTTTGCAGATAAAGTAGCACTTCTCTCTACCTTACCCTTCTCTCAAGCTCCGGTAACAACTCTGCTACTCTCTTAGAGCTAAGTTTTAATCAGACTCCTGTGCTTGGAGCCAAGATTTTACAGGTGTCCTTCGCTATACATTTACCACTTACATATGGAAAAGTCCCTAACTTGTAATACATGACAATATTACTGTTTTGAAACAGACTATGTAATGTGCGCCTTACTTGCCACACTTTCCTCTTCCTAGGCAGAGTAACTAGCTTCCTACTTCCCAGAAGCCTCAAAATTCCGACTACACATAATGCACTACAGTCATAATTTCTGTACCTCAAAACTCTATATACATTTCCCTGCAAAATCTATACATTGCCTGTACAGGTTCACCTATAGCAAACAGACTCCTGCTACCAAGAAAAACTGATCCAGCGCTGCTCTAAAACAAACCTCCAAACCATCACTATATATCCAAGGAGCTATTACACTTTACTCGTCGGTGGGGCCCATAACACCGCGAGTCACTCTTTCACACAAATCACCCTGCTCCCAAGATCAGTGAAAACTGGAGGATGAGCTGCTAGAATAGCGGAGTGCCCTACTTCATCTACTTTCTATACAATATATACATATGTATTTTATTGGATCTTACCATGGTTTTAATTCTGGAGAAAACTTTTAAGACACCCCACTGTTTGGTCAAGGGATCAGCTAGTAAAATTTAACTAATGGACAACAAGACCAGCTTAATTCTCAATTTAATTAATTTTTATTTTAAAATTTAGGCTCTCCTAGCATGACCTTATTTTATTAAACTCTTAGTTCGAATTCAATTAAACATTTTATTAATCACCTAAAGAAAGAGAAAATTAATTCAAACAGTTAACATTTATTAGCAGAATAGTTCTGAAAAATAAGTCAAATACATATTGCCAATCTTCTCTGCAATGGAAATCAGGATTAGAACAGCAGAGTTCCCAAAAACAGCCTCTCTATTCTTTCTCGATGTTTCCCACCCATTTATTTATTTATTTATAGGCTTGTATAGCCCTGGGCTCGACTCCCAAAGGAGTATCTCTGAGCTTTGTTCGCCCTACAGGTAAGGGTGAGGTGCTCGCCAAATTGAAGACAGAGATGGAATCAAAACAGAAAGGTCTTCAGCATTTTCCTAAAGGCTAAATGTAAATGGTTGGTACACTGTCTGAGGGTGAGAGGTAGTTTGTTCCAAAGGGTGGGACCTAGAAACGAAAGAGCTCTTCCGCCCAGTCTCGCCCTTCTTATTGAGGGAACCTGAAGTAGGTATTGGTTGCTGGAGCGGAGAGTACGTACTGGGTTGTATGGGACAAATTTCTCAGCCAAGTATGGAGGACATGAGCCATAAATACTCTTGTGCATTATACAGCAAGTTTTAAATTGCACCCGTGCCCGAATCGGTAGCCAGTGCAATTTATCCAGAAGAGGGCACAAGGGAGTTCTCGGAGGGGCATTGAGAACCAGCCTTGCAGCGGTGTTTCGGACCACCTGAAGCCTACCTAGTGAGTTATCAGTGATTGATATCAGTAACCCATTATAGTAGTCCAGGCGACTAAGCACCAGAGCCTGGACCAGAGTCTTTCTGGATGTATCCGGCAGCAGGGGAAACACTCGTCTCCGGAGTTCAATTACGTGCAGGCAGGATCCAGCTGTTTGGTTGACATGATCCTTCATTGATAATCCCTGATCTAGTCAAAACCCCAGGTTCTTTACAGTCTGCTTGGGGCTAGGGACGGGGCCCAGATCTAATGGCCACCAGTCCGGTGACCAAAGCAGAGGTGCATCTCCAAATAGCATGACCTCAGTCTTCCCTACATTGCATTGCAGGAAGTTTGCGGCCATCCATTGGGACACAGCCCTTATCCCTTCCGAGAATGAGTGTTTAACTGCAGCTGTCAGGGTTTTGAAAGGGAAAAGCAGCTGGGTATCATCCAAGTATATGACACTGTGATGAATCCATATGATCTCATGAGATCCGCTAAGGGGGCCACATACACATTGAAGAATGTGGGGCTTAGGCATGAGCCCTGTGGTACCCCCTTAGTGAGCTCTATCGGGGCTGAGCGAAAGGTGCCCAGGTTGACACTCTGTGAGCGGCCCGATAAGAAACTCTTCAACCAGGACAATGCCAGACCCCCAACCCCAATCTCCTGCAGTCGACTGAGTACGATTTCATGCGATAATGTGTCGAAAGCCGCGGAGAGGTACAACAGCACTAGAATCACAGAACTCCAATTATCCTGTGACATTCTGATGGTATCTGTCACAGATAGCAGTGCTGATTCCGTGGTGTAGTTGGGCCTAAATCCGGACTGGGAGCGGTCTAAGCCACCAGACTGCTCAATGAACCTCGACAGGTGGGTGTTAATGTGTTTTTCCGTCATCTTACTCAGGTAGGGAAGGAGCGATATAGGGCGGAGGTTGGATAAATCCGACCAGGGGAGAGCTGAGTTCTTCCCGATTGGGTTTACAATGGCCTACTTTGAATCCCGTGGTGCCTGGCCCTCAGCAATAGAGCAATTCACCAGAGTTTGGATCAGAGGCCCAAGGGAGTTGCCCAAGGTGGAAACAGTTCTGGTCGGAATGAGATCAAGTGGAGACCATGTCTTGATATGACCCATAAGTGCCTCAATGTCACTTAAGTTGGCAGCTGGAAAGATTGTGAGTGTCTCTGTGTCCATAACCCGGGACTGGGGGGGGCTGTAGGAAGGGAGTTCATAAGACAGGTTGTCTTGATGATTTTACCATAGATCAGTTCTATCTCATCTTTAAAGAAGAGAGAGATGTCATCACATAGGGATTGTGAGAAAACATCCAGGCTTTCACAAGCCATAGGTTTGATAAAGGCTTGTGAATCTGATAAAGGGCCTTTGAGGAGTTGCCCGTTTTTGCTAATTGCAAGGCTATGTGATTTTTCCTGGCTGATCTAATGTTTTTATGGTATATGGACAGGGTAGAATAGTAGCCCTTTTTGTCTGCTTCCAGGTGACTTTTCCTCCATGTTTTTTCTAGTTTCCTACAGGCCTGCTTCTCTGAGCGCAGTTGGTCAGTATACCACATTTCATGACGAGAAGGAGGGCGCTGTTTGCATAATTTCAGAGGGGCCAGAGTATTAACTACAGTTGAGATAGCTGAACTGAGTTTAGATAAAGCCACTTCAGTATTGTCAGAGGCAGTTATGGAAGGTTCAACTAGAGCTCTCTGAAAAGTCCTCTGGGGTCACTTTATGCCATTGTCTACGCCAAAATGAGGGGAGGAAAGACCTTTTACTGGGCTTGTCCAACCCTAATAGGGAGAAATCAATGACAAAATGATCTGACCAGTTCACCTGGGTGGAGGGATGGCATACAATCTTGAAGGTGTTTGAAAAGATCATATCTAGAGTATGGCCTGCTAGATGAGTAGGGCCTTTATTATGCTGTATAAGCCCTAATAGTGACAGATCTGTGAAGAAGGATAGTGTCTCAGGATTGTTAGAGTGCTCCCCATGCATATTAAAGTTCCCTAAGAGGAGGAAGTCAGTTCCAGTTTTAAACTGCGGGGCCAATGCCTCCACTAGAGAGAGGGCGAAATTAGTGCCTGGCCCTGGTGGACGGTAGACAAGAGCTCCCTTCCACAAGTTTTTGGGTCCAGTGTTGATCAGAAAGTTCATAATTTCCATTTGGGGAGTACTTCTTTGTTCGACTATTGAGACATTGATCCCCTCCTTATGAATGATGGCAATGCCACCACCAATTTTAATGGGACGGTCCAATCTTACAATTTTATACCCCACCGGAATACCCAGCGTAATGGCAGGTACTGTGTGGGGTTTTAGCCAGGTCTCAGTAAGGAAGCATATCTCGGGCTGGGCAGTAGAGATAAGAGCCCATAGTTCCGTAAGATGTTTAGATAGAGAACAAACATTACATAGGAAACTCTTCCAGCCAGTCGCCTGCTGTGTTCCCCCCCTTGCACCCTGCTACAGTGGACAGATGGGAGGCCTAAAACCGGCAGTGCCTACATGAGATGGGACCCTCTAGACTTGGCCAGGAGTCATGTGCACAACCAGGTGAGGGCGCTGTCTGAAGAGTCAATAATTTGTGGCCTGAGTAGGACTCCGGGTCGGAGTAGGACTCAGACCCCGTCAAAAGTTAAAGCCAGAAAAAAGTTCGAAGTCTTTGCACCAAGGAAAAATCGATCAGTCTGAAAGCATGTTGTGTTGCAAAAGTAATTCAAAAGCAAGCTTTTTTCACTCTTCCAAACAACCTCTTTTATACCCTTTTTCCCTAACTATCTAGTTGAAATTTGAAACTTTTAGGGTCCGCACTCAATTCTCATTGGTCCATTCAAGGGGTGGATGAGGGTAACCTCTTCTCCTCATTGTCCATATTTCCACCTAGTCATAGTTCTAAGCACAATAAAGTTTCGATTGTTTGTTATTGCATTCTTTCACCCTTGTCCTTTAACTTGTCACTTTGCGGAATTTATTCAGGCTTACAACACGGACGTCTTAAGGGAGAGGTGTGGAGCAGCGGCTAGGGGGACAGACTCCGGAATCTGGGGATCACAGCTTGATCCCTGGCACCGGCGCCAGATCAGCCCAGCACCATATGACTCTGGGCAATAGATTGCTTAATCTTCCCGACAGCCCCCAGCGCCTAGAGACCCTTATGGGTGATTGTGCGCTTTGCAAATGTGGATTGTTATTATTAACTTGGCACCATTAAGCTCTTCAGGCCTAGCTGACCTTGACACCAGCTGCACATGCACAGATCGCTGGCACATCTCTTGAGCACTGTCGCACATGCGTGGAAATAAATTCTCTTGGAGTCTTGCAAACCCTCCATGTTTTACAAGGCCGCATGGGCCATAACGGGAACTCTCATAGAAACAAACACAATTAAACGTTAGATCTCAAAGTAAAGCCCTTTTGTTTGCCTCCCCCATTCTAAGTTTAACCTGTTAGTGGTTACATACCTTAAAAGTCACATATATGTGTTGTTTTCTTACCATTCTCTATCATTTCTGCCACAATTATACTTTCAAGAAGCATACATGCATAGCCTTTTATTAGATTATAGCATTTCTGCACCATATTAGTAAGATAGTTTCACATAATTAATGTATTACGGGTTGCAATACAAGCAAATTAGTATCCCACGTGCATTTGTGTGTGTGCTGTCTATTTTACTTTGGTTAATTTAAAACAACGCAATTAATACATATTTTGATTATGGGAAAGCGACTTCATGAGGGGTATACAAAAAATGTTGTTTTCACCCTCGCTCCATCACAAGCAAAAATAAAGGACCAGTGGGTTGTTGGATGTGTAAATAGGAAAAATTTCAATATTTAAGGAGAGGCTAGTGTTCAATTTCTATTTGTAAGAATACATGGTAATCTAAGAGGGTGCTCTGAAAAGGTACATAAACTGGTTACAATTTTCCTAAAATGTCACATAAAATACAATTATCAGAAAATGAAGCTGCATGAGAAAAAATGTACCTCAAGAGCATACCTCACCTTCACACGTCAGGGCACTGGTTCGAGTAGAAAATATCTCATGCAACAATTTTTTTCCTAGAACATGTCTCAAAGTAGTCCCGTGCAACAAAAAAGCAAGCAAAATTTTGCACTGGCTAATTATCCTATATTTTACGTTAACTTGTGGAAAGTGAATTTGCGTGGATTACTCAAATTACATGAGTGCAATGGAACATTTTGCATGCTTTCAATCCTGTTAGAACAACAGCACAAGCCATTCAAGTCCTTAATGTCCTCAAGGACTACGTCAATCAGTTGTGGTCGGCCTTGCACCAACAGATCTTCAACTAGTCACTAAGGGCCCGATGTAGGTGGCCGTTTCAGGCCATTTACCGACCGGTAACGGCCGATTTCGGCCGTTACCGACCGGTAAATGGCCAATCGGTATGTAGGGGCCTAAATCCAAGGCCACATGTAGGTAAATCTACATTAACAGAATCGGTAAAATTACCGATTCGGTAAAATACCGAATCGGTAATTTTACCGATTCTGTAAATTCCATATGTAGGTGGGACTCTTCTGAGTCCCAAAGGCCTTAACGAATCGGTATTTTACCATGAAATCCACCTTCATGGTAAAATACCGATTCCGGTGTGCATGCACATGTGTGCATGCACACCTATGCCATGTGGCAGGCAGACCTGCCCCTAGGGCTTGTATGCCTGCCACATGGCACCCAATCCTGTTTAGGGGGTGCCAGGGGGTGTCAAAGTGACACCCCCTGCACCCAAGTGAAATTCGGTATTTACCGATTCGGTAAATTCCGAATCGGTAAAGCCTATTGATTCCTATGGGCTTTGAAGCCCATAGGAATCAATAGGCTTTACCGATTCAGTATTTACCGAATCGGTAAATACCGACTTTTACCGATTCGGTAAAAGGGAACATCTGGATTCCCTACATACCCACCCCTCACATTTACCAATTCTTAATTACCGAATTGGTAAAATTCGGTAATTTTCGGTAATTAAGAATCGGTAAATGTTACTTACCTACATCTGGCCCTAAGCTTCAAGGGAAAATCTGCAGTAAATGCCTTGCTAAAAATGTAATTGATGGCCAATCTATTATTTCACCCCTGTTGTGGAAGAGATAGCCAGAACTGTGTCAAGAATAAAATCAATTGGTCAAAGATGAATGCAATTATACAAGTGTCGCAATGCATAGTCTCAATTATGTAAATAGCGTTTACAATATCAAATAATGACCACTAGTAAGCCAAGAATAACTAACATGCTACCAAGTGAAAAGGATTTGTCATCAGTATATCATGGATAACCGAAGGCTGCCAGCAATGGCCATAACATTGATCACACCTATGCAAGGGATAACCATAACGTCGTTAACAATACTCCTAACATAGCAAGCAAAGCCCACTCTTATGTAAGGAATAGCCTAACATTGTCAAGAACAATCACAATATATAATGGAAAGACCATGATAATGCCAGGCAAAACCAAATGTCTAGATTATGCCAAGGGTATGTCCTACCTCAAACACAACTGAGCTGAGCACTAGCCCTCACTATCTCCCCTTGGCCCCCACAGTCAAACACACACACACACACACACACACAACAGGCTTATTACTATACAATACGTCACACATTTACAAACATTCACAGAGGAACACATACACTCAGAAGCATCCCTCTGCTCTTTTATTATGATATTTTTATGCTGGATCTGGTGGCTTAGTGGACTAATGCGTCCACTGCAGGGGCCTGTATTTGATCTCATCATTACAGGTTCAAATCCCAACAGGTCCACTCAGCCTTTCATCCTTCTAAGTTCAATAAAAATAGTAACATTGAGATGGGCAACAACAAACCGGTTATTCTAGCCAAGATACCCTTCTGGGTGAAAGTGCAGTTTACAAATACACGTCTTATGTTATTTACAGGAGTGGTGATATTGGCTCCAAACTCCATGGAAAATACATCTTCTGTGCCAGCTTGCATTGTCTTCCAGTGGAAGTGCCAGTGTCAAGGCGACGCTTTCCTCAGGATCTGTCGTGAAGTTATAAAGACCCACCTCTCGATACCTCCAATTCCGAATGTAATTACTACACAGAATCTTGGAGTGATCAAGCGGGGGGGGAAAAGGGAGTTAGGAAGGGGACAGCAGGGAAGGAGATCTGGAAAGGAAAAGTTAGTAACAACACATTCCGTAAATCTAAATTGGCTTTGGAACCTAGAGCCAAAGCTGAATTATTCTGCAAAAACCTGTTGCTTAATCACAGACACTGAAGATACATTAGACTTCTTGATAATAAATACCAAATCTTTCACAACAACCTTTTCACCATATTGTTATTCTCTTGTGAATAGCGACAAAACATTCTTATCATAATTTTGTTATTCTCTTGTGAATTGCGACAGATTCTCTTTAAGCAAAAACAAAACTCACTCCTTAGTAAATAACCTCTTTACCAAAACTCTGTGAGCAAACCAATACAAAATCACACTGCTATATTTGTCTTCAGATATAGCTAAAACTCCTCTTGACCTTTTCTCCCTAAAGACATTTCAAAGAAAGAGTTGCGCAAAAACAAACAGTTTTAAAAATGAATGCACGCGCTTTCACATACTTTGCACTTTTAAGTTAAACATCTCTTGCCAGCAACAAGATGTAAACGCAGTTTTCAAAGAGCAAAATATATCAATGATTTCACACTTCTGTGCTTTTAATTATTCCTCATAACATAAACTATTAGTTTTATCAAATATGAATCAAGAAAGTATACTCAAAGGACTTTAGCGCCGAGAACTAGGATTGATAAGTCCTACCTGTAGAGTACGACCTACTCTACTACCTTTGAAGGACAAACGTCCCCGAAATGGCTCTTCCAACCGATGACCTTGCACAAGGAGCAAGCTGGATACTGACACGCCCCTTGGAAACGATCCTCAAGGCCTCCGATGGAATCCTTCGTCAAAAACAGCTGGGACTCTGCAAATGGGAGAGGGAGCAAGAAGAGAACACAGCCACTCCCCAGACGATTCCAGAATAGTGAGCACAGGAGACAGGGCGCGGTCGCGTAAGCCAACGTGCTTACGGCGCCCACGTTTGCGACCGGGCTACCAAACCTCACGCATTACGCGTGAGCATGCCAAACCTCACTCATTACGCGTGAGCATGCCAAACCTCACTCATTACGCGTGAGCATGCGAAACTTCACGCATTAGGCGGAAACATAGCAAACAGCAGCCAAAGGACAGGAAAACCTGCACAAACCTACAAACAGGGATACAACCTAACAGCACAAGCAGGTTTAAAGCACATCAGCCACCAACGCCCTCCCAAAGAGGACTGATGCATTTTGCCACAAGGGCAACTCCGAATGCAGAGTGGGGCGGGCCCTAGACCACAAGCCACCCTAGCCCTGACATTACACCCCCCTCCCAAGAGTGGTCTAGGGCCCGGCTTTAGAGGGTGGAGGAGGTGGAAACGGCGCACCAAGCGTGGGGCATGAACATTCGCAGCCGGCTCCCAGGAATCATTTTCAGCACCGTATCCCTTCCAGGAGACAAGATACCACAACCTGGAACCCCGACGTCTAGAATCCAAAATGTCTCGCACCTCATACTCCCAATTACCATGAACCAAAATCGGAGCTGGACGGGGAGCCAGATTCTGAGTAGCAGGTTTAAGGAGGGAAGTATGAAACACTGGATGAATTCTTAGAGACTTAGGCAACAACAACTTGAATGTCACAGGGTTCACCTGTCGAAGAACTGGGTAAGGACCAATGTACTTAGGTTGAAACATGCTTTTGTGCTTGAAGTTCAAGTTCTTGGTAGACAACCAAACTTTATCCCCAGGGGCATACACAGGACCTGAACGATGTTTTTTGTCATATTGCTCTTTGTATTTCTTCTTGCTTTGCAACAAGCGCTCCTGAATTTGACGGTGAATAGCTTGCATGAGTTGTACAGAGTCTCTAACTGCTGGTACACCACCATCATCTTTAGCCATAGTCAATGGTATGGCGTTAGGTTCATAGCCATAGAGTGCCTGGAACGGAGAGGAACCGGTTGATGAATGTGGCGAAGTGTTATACGCAAATTCAGCAATCCAAAGCAAATCCAACCAAGATTTCTTAGAGTCCGTAACATAACACCTCAAGTATTGTTTCAAAGTTTGGTTCAGTCTTTCAGTCTGCCCATCAGTTTGGGGGTGATAACTAGTGGACATGTTGGAGGTGATGTGTAGATCTTTACACCATTGCTGCCAGAATTTGGAAGAGAATTGAGACCCTCGATCCGAAAGCAATACTGAAGGCAGTCCATGTAAGCGCACCACATGTCGCAGAAATATTTGTGCTAACTGTCCCGCAGTGGGTAGCTGTTTACAAGGGATGAAATGAGCATATTTGGTTAAACTGTCCACAACCACTAGAATTACAGTATGGTGTTGAATTGGTGGTAGATCAGTAATGAAGTCCAAAGAAATATGTTTCCATGGTTCAGTTGGTGTCGGTAGAACCTGTAGAAAACCTTTAGGCTTAGTGTGATCGGATTTAAATCTTGCACAGATCTCACAATCATTAGCCATTTTCAGCACATCCTTTTGCAGCGTTGGCCACCAAAAAATCTTTTGTATTTTCTCCACAGTCTTCCGAGGGCCTGGATGCCCGGCCATAGGATGTGAATGTAACCAGTTAAACACAGTTTCTTGTAATTGCAAAGAGGGCAGATAAACTTGTTTTCCATGGAAAGGTATCCCTTCTTTGATGGTTTGGTTAGCATTGGAGTTCAACCATGATTTCCACAGAGAAGAAGGAAAGTTTTCATGAATATTCTCCAAAAATTGGTCTGCCGAAAGTACATTAATTACTTTGCCTGGATCGATTATTGGTTGAGGAGTTCCTTCAAAGCGATGCAAAGAAGAGTCTTTTCTGGACAGGGCATCAGCTTTCTTGTTGTCTTGGCCTGGACGGAAGGTAATTATGAAGTCATATTCGGCAAAGAACATCATCCACCTGAGTTGTCTCGGGGTCAACATTCTGGCTGAGCTCATAAACTGTAAATTTCTATGATCAGTGTACACGGTTACAGTAAATTTCGCTCCCATTATGTAATGTCTCCATTCTTTAAAGGCTTCTAGAATAGCTAATAGTTCTTTTTCAGCTATTACATAATTTTGCTCTGCGGGATTTAATTTTCGAGACATATAAGCAACCGGATGCATTTGTCCAGTGGTGTGATGTCTTTGAGAGAGGATGGCTGCTATAGCTACATCAGAGGCGTCAGCTTCAATGATAAAGGGTTCCTCCACATTGGGATGCATGAGAACTGGAGCTTCAGTAAAGGCCTTTTTTAACTTCTGGAATGCAAGTTCAGCTTCTGTGGACCATTCAAAGTTCACCTTCTTTCTCAACAATCGTGTGATGGGAGCTACTACAGCAGAAAAGTGATCAATGAAGCGGCGGTAAAAGTTTGCAAATCCCAAAAAGCACTGAATGTCTCGAACAGATGTCGGAGTGGGCCAATCAGCAACAGCCTTGATCTTTCTGTCTGTCATTTTCATGCCAGTTGGAGTGAGGAGGACTCCTAAAAATTCAACTTCATGAACATGGAAATCACATTTAGATAATTTGCAGTACAAATTATGAGATTGCAGGGTGCTCAAAACCTTTTTGACGTGACCTTCATGTTCAGATTCAGAATCTGAGTAGATCAAAATATCGTCTATATAGACAATAACAAAGAGATCTAGAAACTCTTTCAAGGCATCATTCAAAAAAAACTGAAAAGCAGCTGGTGCATTGCACAGCCCGAATGGCATCACCAAGTACTCAAACAATCCATATCGGGTTTTGAAAGCAGTCTTCCATTCATCCCCTTGCCTGATACGAACCAAATGGTAGGCTCCTCTGAGGTCCAACTTAGTGTAGATTTTTGCCTTTTTAACTTGGTCCAATAGAACAGGGATGAGAGGCAATGGGTACTTATTTTTGACTGTGATTTTGTTCAACGCCCTATAATCGATGCAAGCCCTCAATTCCCCATTAGCTTTCGGAATGAAAAATAAAGGAGACGCTGCCGGAGACTTGGAGGGGCGGATGAATCCATTTTCAAGATATTGATCGAGATATTGTCTTAGATGTTGATTCTCTTTTTCAGATAAAGCATAAATGCGACAATTTGGTACACTAGATCCAGGTACAAGATCGATTTGACAGTCATAGCTTCGATGAGGAGGAAGGATGGCTGCCTTAGCTTCACTGAAAACTTCTGCGAAGTCCTTGTAAACTTTTGGTAACAATGTTTCTTTTTCCTCAGCTGTGGCCAATTGACTCAGAATTGGTTTTGAGGTATTGAGACAAGACGAATGACAAAAATCAGATAGGAAAACCAGTTCTCTCTTTCGCCAATCTATGGTTGGATTGTGTAAGCAAAGCCAAGGCATTCCTAAAATGAAACCATACTGGGGTGCTTGGATCACATCAAACTGAAGCTCTTCCTTATGTACTTGTTGCTTAGCATCTTCGCAGAACAGAGCAACTTTAGATGTTTGCATGGTTACTGGACCTCCAGCTAGAATTTTTCCATCCACAGCTTGCACTATTTCTGGAGTCTCTTTTTGTTCACAGATGATTCCTAAACGCTGGGCTGTTTCTAAATCTACAAAATTTCCTGTAGCTCCAGAATCGACTAAAACTTCCATTTGGCATGTTTCATGAATTAACCTGATTTGTACAGCTAACCTGAAGTGAGCTTTGTAGTTAGAAACGCATGAGTTCACAGAAGGGAAGGCAATAGTACCCAAGAGATCTCCCTTCAAACATCTTGGGCCAGTTAGTTTTCCGATTTTGGATCTGTTTTTTCCAGAGCAGCTGATTTACTAGAGTTAGGAAATTTTCCCTTTGGTTTCGTTAAACAGTCCTTCACGAAGTGACCTTTTCGGCCACAATAAAGGCATTGTCCATTCTTTCGACGATTATCTTTCTCATCTTTAGACAATGGTTGTCTTAAAGTTCCTATTTCCATTGGCTCTGAACCAGTTTCAGAATTTGCAAATTGAGGCCTAGATTTAGCTTCTGATCTCCAACTTGGTTTATCCGTTCTTTTTTTATCTGATCTCCGTTCAGAGAGTCTATGGTCTAAGCGCAGCGTAAGATTAATCAATTCAGAGCAAATTACAGGTTGGGGATCAATTTGTGCCAGAACATCTTTTAGATCGTCCTTTAAACCTTGATAAAAGAGAGCTGCTCTTTTTTCCTCTGGCCAAGAAGTTTCAGCGATTAATCTGTTGAAATGAGACAGATAAGAAACAAGGTCCCTATTGCCTTGTTTCAATTGAAGTAGTTCTCGATCAGCGGACAGAGTAACAGTTCTGCGATCAAAAACTTTTTCAAATTCCTCCACAAATCGTTTCCAATTGTAAAGCAAAGTGTCATCTTGTCTGACCAAAGGAACTGCCCAGTTTGCGGCATCTCCGGTCAAGTAGGAAATTAAAAACGCAATTTTAGACTGTGGGGTTGGAAACGCAGTAGGTCTACAAGCAAAATGCAACTCGATCTGAGTCAAAAAAATTTGCACCTTGGAGGGGTCCCCAGAAAAACGTTCAGGAGCTGCCAAAGGAATTTGAGGGGGCACAGTAACAGCTATGTTTGTATTTCCCCTACTAACACCAGTTTCTTGAACCTCTTCCGGAAGGGGAGTATTCTGTAATTGAATATTTTCTACTTTAGCTGCTAACAAAGCAGTTACATCCATGGTTTCCTTTAAATCTGCTTGAATACGCATGATTGCAGACATTAAGTCATTGATGGTGGTCATTATGACTTCACGTACAGACCAGGAGGAAAAAATAATTCGTGGGCTCACTATTCTGTCAAGGCGACGCTTTCCTCAGGATCTGTCGTGAAGTTATAAAGACCCACCTCTCGATACCTCCAATTCCGAATGTAATTACTACACAGAATCTTGGAGTGATCAAGCGGGGGGGAAAAGGGAGTTAGGAAGGGGACAGCAGGGAAGGAGATCTGGAAAGGAAAAGTTAGTAACAACACATTCCGTAAATCTAAATTGGCTTTGGAACCTAGAGCCAAAGCTGAATTATTCTGCAAAAACCTGTTGCTTAATCACAGACACTGAAGATACATTAGACTTCTTGATAATAAATACCAAATCTTTCACAACAACCTTTTCACCATATTGTTATTCTCTTGTGAATAGCGACAAAACATTCTTATCATAATTTTGTTATTCTCTTGTGAATTGCGACAGATTCTCTTTAAGCAAAAACAAAACTCACTCCTTAGTAAATAACCTCTTTACCAAAACTCTGTGAGCAAACCAATACAAAATCACACTGCTATATTTGTCTTCAGATATAGCTAAAACTCCTCTTGACCTTTTCTCCCTAAAGACATTTCAAAGAAAGAGTTGCGCAAAAACAAACAGTTTTAAAAATGAATGCACGCGCTTTCACATACTTTGCACTTTTAAGTTAAACATCTCTTGCCAGCAACAAGATGTAAACGCAGTTTTCAAAGAGCAAAATATATCAATGATTTCACACTTCTGTGCTTTTAATTATTCCTCATAACATAAACTATTAGTTTTATCAAATATGAATCAAGAAAGTATACTCAAAGGACTTTAGCGCCGAGAACTAGGATTGATAAGTCCTACCTGTAGAGTACGACCTACTCTACTACCTTTGAAGGACAAACGTCCCCGAAATGGCTCTTCCAACCGATGACCTTGCACAAGGAGCAAGCTGGATACTGACACGCCCCTTGGAAACGATCCTCAAGGCCTCCGATGGAATCCTTCGTCAAAAACAGCTGGGACTCTGCAAATGGGAGAGGGAGCAAGAAGAGAACACAGCCACTCCCCAGACGATTCCAGAATAGTGAGCACAGGAGACAGGGCGCGGTCGCGTAAGCCAACGTGCTTACGGCGCCCACGTTTGCGACCGGGCTACCAAACCTCACGCATTACGCGTGAGCATGCCAAACCTCACTCATTACGCGTGAGCATGCCAAACCTCACTCATTACGCGTGAGCATGCGAAACTTCACGCATTAGGCGGAAACATAGCAAACAGCAGCCAAAGGACAGGAAAACCTGCACAAACCTACAAACAGGGATACAACCTAACAGCACAAGCAGGTTTAAAGCACATCAGCCACCAACGCCCTCCCAAAGAGGACTGATGCATTTTGCCACAAGGGTGCCTCCGAATGCAGAGTGGGGCGGGCCCTAGACCACAAGCCACCCTAGCCCTGACAGCCAGTAGGTGGTGGCAGCAGGAAGCTGTGGGCCTTTCACTAAGCAGCAGCATAATGTGAGGCCTCTGATGGGATTAAGAGCAAAGCACTGATGGCTCCAGCTCTGTACCTTTTGAGCTGCAGGCAGCAGTAACTGTTTCATCCTCTTGTTGTAAGCATTCGCTGAAGACATGCTATTGTGTCTTCATCCTAGTTTTCCCGCTCATACTTGAACGTACGGCCGGACTCCATTTTGTTTTCTGGCATCCATCTTGTAGGCTACACTTCGCCATGTGCTCGCCACAAGGCAAGTCCTTCCTCACTGATTGTCACCCCTGGAGTTTGCCCAGCAACAGGCTATAAATAGTTCGAGCTTGTTTAACGCATGCTCAGTACGTGTAACATCTGTTTCTGCTTAGAGGGGATTGGAATGTGCATTCGAGGGGTCCCATGAACTGTAAACTCCACCCATGTATCGATCATGTTTGAGAAATGTCCATATATGGCTGTAAATCATGCTTTCTGAGTTGTAACCGCTCACTTATGAGCCCCTTCTTTGTGTATAAAAGGGGACCGCATGTCCGAGTTCTTTGTGCTACCTTGTACAATACTGTAGAGTGTTGTGTGGGCTGTAGTACCACCTTTAAAAGTTTATTAAACTATGTTTTTGTATTTCTAGTTTCCGTGCCAATTTCTTATGTAGTCTGAGGACTTTGCGTACAGAAGGGCGAACCCTTTTCGCACTCGCAGGCCTTGCTGAGGCCTGTACACATCAATTGGCGCCCGTCACGTGGGGCTCATCGACGACTCGGATGCTCGAAGGACTGGTCGTGACGAAGTATTGGAACCTTGCCGGGGACGTGATCACTGCCAGCGGCCCCTTTAGTCCTGGCATCCCGAGGTATTCTTCCTTCCCTTCCGATCTGACCATCTGTGTGGCGCCGTCATCGACTGAGACCTCTTCTGTCGGTTTGCCGCGTAGTGGCCGTTTGGGCGAATTCTGAACTTGGCAGTTGGAATCTGAACGCTCTTGATTGGTAAGAATCGTTTTACGATACTTGCTTTGAGCCGTTGATAGTCTTGTTTGGCAAGGCAGTTTTATACGCTTGCCCCGACTGAATTGTTTGATTGTTTGGCCGTGACTAGTCACATTATTGATTCTATGAATGTACATATGAGTTGCAACCCATATAGGCGGGCAATGTGGGGATATTTCCCCTGACCTGTGAATTTGAGCGTCTTAAGTGCTATTTAATTATAATATTGCATATTCTGCATTATTTTTAGACATGCCTGTTTTTAGCGCACTTCGTAAGTGGTGCTGCTGTTTTGGAAATGACCGGTTGGTACTTGAAGAATCACAGCCGGCTCCCCCACAGGGGACGCCGAATAGGGACATGTATGTCAAATTTGGTCTTTCCCCCATAATGTACAGCACGTTGTGGCGGAAATACACAAAGAAGGATCCCGAGTTGCGATGGCCTATGTATGGATCGTTTGATTTGAGGAAAATTGAGTATGTGGAGCAATGTATGTGTAAGCGGCGAGTAAGGCAAGATATGTTTGAATGTATACGAATGTGGGTGAAAGAGGTGCGAGAGCGGGAGAAGCCTGAACAAGCACTGATTGAGAAAGAGCAATGTAAGAGTGAGCGTGAGAAGGCGCATGAGGTGAAAAAACGCGAAGCAAAAGAATTAGAAGAGAAGCAGGAGAAAGAACGTCGGTTGCAAATATCTGGCCAGTACCCTGTTCGACAGCCTCTTTATCCTGTCCTTAATAAATCAGATGATGATTTTCGTTATTATATCGCTCACCGCCCCGTACGCTGGTCCATCTGCCCCGAGTGGAGGAGATCAAGATTCTAGACCGCCCAGACAGAAAGTGGATACGCGGTCTATGTTATCGACTGAGCGTATGGCTGAACTTCCTAAGATTGCTTATCGGGTTAACAAAGATGCTATTACTCTCACTGACTTGTTGGCAGAATTAGAGTCATGGGAAGATAGGGAGAAATTATACTTTACTGATTATCTTTCTAATGAAGTAGTGTCAGCCTTTCGGAAATATTCTGATGTTCTCGAACCAGCGGATGTGATAGCTGATGCAAAGGATTTGCGTAAAGGTCTTTTTCTTTCTCCCCAGGTACCCGATGCCATCCGACAGTTATTTGCGTTACAGGATGAAACGTTTCGGCTACGGGACGATGCACGGAAACGGAAAGCTGGCGAAGAGCAGTTGAATCCGATTGGAAGCTGTCATCCATCTTTTATTCAGATAAGATCGGTGCAGTGCATGCTAAACCATTTTGGGAGGCGGCGCCTTTATATGTTCCTCCTAAAGGAGTGGGTACTGGTTCCGATAGAGGGTCTCCTGATGCTCAAGGGTATTTTATCTATAACTGGGTTTATACTCCTTGGAATAGGGCCGATGTTATGGCATTGAAGGCAGCATTACCTGATCCTCGAAAGAATCCTGCAGACTTTTATGAGGAAGTTGAGGGGGCTTTGAATTCTTGCACTATGACTCTGGCCGATATTGATTTATTTTTCGGGCTTATTTTACCCCCGGACATGTGGAGATCAATGCGAAAGGTTGATGATCTTCAGGCATTTAAAGCTCAATGGGGGTATCTTGAGGATGAGGACAGGGAGAGAAAACCAGCACAGAAGCCGCCCCAGTCGATTTTAGATCTTCCTGCCGCTATTGTAACTAAATTAAAAATGCGTATCTCCCCTAAAAAGATTGATTGGACTATGTTAGCGTCATGTAAACAGAAAGTAGATGAATCCGTTTCAGATTTCTTTACACGATTTGAGGAAACTTTTCATGATTTTAGCGGTCAGTCGCTTACGGATGACACGGGTCGACATCTTTTTGTTGATAAATATGTTTCGAATGTATTACCAAGTATAGCAGCTCGATTAAAAGCGAGTGAAAGTTCTTGGACAACTTCGACACCAGCATCCCTCCTGACGATGGCTCAGTATTGCGAGCGACAGGAATTAGAAGCAAAGGGTAGTGAGGAAAAGAAATCTAAAGATCTGAAAACGAAGGTTATGTTAGCGCAAGTATATGGGCCGCCTCGTAGAGGTAATGATCGGGCGGCAGGAATTTTCCTAACTCTCCTTCGGGCCGTACTGATTTGGCCCGGGATCAATGTGCGTATTGTAAACAGAGAGGCCATTTGGCGAAGGAGTGTCCATTGTTGCGTGCTCAGCGACAGGAACGTGGGCAAGGGTCTATGACGGGTAGAGGAAACTTTTCAGGCCCTAGGAACAACACGAATGACCGAGCTAGATTTGATTCTAATGTACGACCCCGAGATGGGTCCAATGTTTTTGATCGACGGAATCAGTATCAAATGTCTGACTATGCACCTCCCGAGCAGCACGATTCACAGTATGCATAGGATTGCGTAGGATGGGGTAAGGAACCAGTTGAAGTGCCAGTAGATCAGAGGGGTCCTTATGTTACAGCACATGTTTTGGGCTCTACTGATAGGTTCCTGGTTGACACAGGAGCTACTCGTAGCACTTTGTCCAAAAAATTGGTTCCGAGGGCTCCCCTGTCTGGCTCAACAATTACGTCAATAGGGTTCGATGGAACGCCTTCTGTTAGCCCACTGTCACAACCTCTTGCACTTTATGTAGATCAGTTTGCTGCACCATGCCCATTCCTACTCTCCCCAAAAATGCCTGATAATATCGTGGGCCTAGACATGCTCAAATATTTTCGGGCCACGATACCGTGCTCCCCTGAGGGAGTACGTGTTATTTTGAATGATAATTATCCACCAACAGAAAGGGTGTACATGATTACCGTAGAGGCTGCACTGGCCTCTTTGCCTGAATCTTTATGGGCCACGTCTGATACCGACGTGGGACAGATGATTATCCCTCCGGTGCACATCAGTGTAAAGGAGGGAGCTGTGTTGCCATGCCTGCCTCAGTATCGGATATCACAGGAGGGGGAGGAGGCGCCCATACAGATAGTGCAGGACTTGATTAACGTAGGGGTGGTTGAAGAAGTCCCATACAACGTGTGCAACAGTCCTATCCTACCGATTTTTAATAAAGATACTGACACCAGGATTTATCGATTTATTATCGATTTGAGGGAGGTTAACAAGATAGTGATACCTCAATACCCAGTGGGTTTCCGATATTACGACACTCCTTACTTTGGTTCCACCAACTGCAACAACGTTCTCTGTTATAGACTTGAAGAACGCCTTCTTTTCGATCCCTATTCATCCTGACAGCCGATATCTTTTTGGTTTCAAGTTGAATAATAGATCGTACAGATTATGTAGTGTTCCTCAAGGCTATACTGAGAGCCCAAGTATTTACAGTCAGGCATTAAAATGACAATTAGATTATTTTGTTTTACCTGACGGTGTGGCGCTTATACAATATGTCGATGACATCTTGTTGGCCGCCGACACCCCTGAGCAACGTGAAGAGTGCACTTTGTCCTTGCTTACCTTTTTGGCATCCCACAATCACAAAGTATCGGAAAAGAAATTGCAATATTGTAGACCAAAGGTAACCTACTTAGGTCACCTTTTGTCTAAGGAGGGGCGTGCACTCACACCAGATCATATTCAAGCCATTTTAGACACACCAGTACCCTATACACAGAAAGAAGTTTGAGCTTTTCTGGGTCCTACCTCCTTTTGTAGACAGTGGATATTAGGGTTTTCACACATAGTGAAACCACTGCTAGGCCTGCTGACAAAGGATACTCCAGTTCCAATTCCATGGACAGATGAATGTGAGAATGGTTTTCACCAATTACGTCAGGCCCTTTGTTCAGCACCAGTGTTAGGTACCCCTGATTACACAAAGCCCTTTACATTGTATGTGCATGAGAGAGATGGATGCGCATTATCAGTGTTAGTGCAGATGCACAGCGATAAGCAACGCCCTTGTGCATACTTCTCAGCAGTACTTGATCCTGTTGCTCGAGCGTTGCCTGGGTGTTTTCGCTCAGTTGCGGCGACAGCTGTGTCAATACGCCAAAGTGAAGGGATAGTCTTATCTCATAAGCTGTTGGTATTGGTCCCCCATGCTGTTGATGCCCTTTTGAATTAGACAAAGATGCAGCATTTAACTAGTGCTCGTCTAACAGGATACGAGCTGACATTGTTGGTGGCTCCTCATATAACTTTGAAGAGATGTGCAACACTGAATCCAGCTACGTTGTTGCCCTTCCCAGCGACTCAGCCTGAGGCGCAAGAGACGCATGACTGTGTCTTTGTGACTGAGGAACAGACAAAGGGTCGTATTGATTTGCAGGATATGCCCTTTACAGATGTAGATGGAGAGCTGTGGGTTGATGGGTCCTGTTTAAAGTTACCAGACGGAACCACTTCCGCAGAATATGCAATTACCACATTACACACGATAGTTGAGACAGCACGCATACCACAGAAATCAGCTCAGGCAGCAGAACTGAGAGACGAGCTTGTGAGCTTAGTGCAGGATCATGTGTGAATGTCTACACAGACAGCCACTATGCTTTCGGAGTAGCGCACGTTTTCGGCCTGCTCTGGAAGGAAAGGGGCTTTTTGACATCACATGGAACCCAGATAATGTAGGGAGAATTAGTACAAAATCTCTTGACTGCACTGACGCTCCCTAAAAAGATAGCTATAGTGAAATGTAGTGCACACAAGAAAGTGACAGACAAAGTGGGACAAGGAAATGCTTTTGTAGATCGAGTGGCACGTGAAACTGCGATGGAGCCTGGCTCTACTTCATTGTATGTCGTGAAGTCTCAAGCCAAATGGTGGCACGATGCTAGGGAAAAGGTGCGCGAGATGCAAACGATTGTTACTGAGAAGGAACGAGACCAATGGTCCAAAGATGGAGAATTGGACGATGAGGGTTGTTGGAGAAATAAGCAGATGGATAGGTGGAAGTTACCCACAGCCTTCGTACAACCTATGGTTCAGATGGCACATTGGCTAGCACATATTGGAGCTTCAGCAATTGTGAAATTGCTTATGCAAGTTTGGGAACATCTAGAGATTGCTAGCACAGCTAAGAGAGTGGTACAGACCTGTATGATTTGCCTTAAATACAATCCGGGAAAAGGGACACGAACTCCAGCAGGAGGATTTGCAACACCCACTGCACCTTTTGAAGTATTGCAAATGGATTATATTCACATGGAACGCTGCAATAATCTGAAGTATGTCCTGGTTGTGGTTTGTGCATTCAGTAAATGGATTGAAGCATACCCTTCCAAGGACAGTACTGCTATGACTACTGCTAAGGTGCTTTTGAAGGAATTCTTTCCTCGTTTTGGTGTTTGTAGATTGTTGTGGAGTGATAACGGGCCCCATTTTGTGGAGGACGTTATTAAGTATGTCCTGAAGGGATTAGGCATCGTGCAAAAGTTCCACGCAGTATTCCACCCGCAATCGGCAGGATTAGTGGAAAAATATAATGGCACGTTGAAATTGAAAATCGCGAAAATACAGGCTTCTACTTCTCTGACATGGCCAGATGCTCTGCCTTTGGCGTTGTTGTCTATCAGATCGGTACCACACTCTCGGACAGGCCTAACGCCCTATGAGATAGTTTTCGGGTGCCCCATGAATATATGGCGGTGACCAAACCTCGTTCAGTGTATGATGTACCTTGTGTTTTAATGAATGACTATTTGGCACAATTAACTGATAGCTTGGTTTCTATTCACCAACAGGTTCGAGAAGCACTCTCTGATCGATCCACAGGAGAAGGTCATAATCTCCGGCCTGGTGATTTTGTCTTGGTGAAGTCCTTTAAGAGGTCGAGTAGTCTGGAGCCGAGGTGGTGTGGCCCTGAACAAGTCCTCCTGGCCACAAGAACAGCAGTACGAGTGACAAATCTCAGAAACTGGATACACTCCATCCATTGCCGGAAAGTGCAACCTGATTTGGTGGAATCTGCTGTACTGACTGACCATTGAGTTATCCTGACTACGGAGAGAGGCCGTGCTGTGGTACTTGACGATACTGAGGAGTTCTTCCCGGACCAGACAACGCCTGCATCAAGAAGATACGATCTGATCCGAGACCAAGGAAAGAATCTGCAATTGTATGAGAAGTTGTCAGAACGGTCCCTAAGTTTGTGAAACGGAGAGCCAATGAGGCAGGGGGGGGATCAGCCATGCATTAGAGTAGTGACACCCATCTTGGCCCAATGGTGAAGAAAACAACGGCTACCTACGGGGTAAGAGTTCTGACAACACTTTAGTTTCAGGAAGATACTGTGTACATTTTGCTCGAAATGGATAAAAGAAAGATTTTTGGTTCTGTAGGGTTCATTTTCGTTATTGCAGTCATTGCTACAGTCATGTGGTTTGTTGAGGAGAAAGCTCCTGCCCGTGAACTGTATGTTGTTTCTACTCCAGTCCCTGATGAGCACTTTTTCTATAGACTCCCCTATCAAGAGTTGAAGCATCGATAGTCATATTTGAATAACACTTTCATTCAGATGTTGCATCATACCCATGTTGCTACAAATGCCACAGATTGCTGGATATGTGGGATAATGCCAGATCATCAAAAGAAAGGGGGAACACCGTTTATACCACTTCCCTTTTCTCACAATGGCTCTTGTAGAGCGTGGCACACTTTGCTATTTGCTACAAGGAAGCCTACCGTAGGATGACTGATTTTCAAATTGAACAAGGAATGTCATCAAGATAAAGACGGCTATCCACAAGCCAACGGAACTATATTGGAGTGGGAAGAATATCGACCGGACAATGAATCGACCCCTTATGTCTTCACGAACACTAGAGACACTGCCGGACAAGAGAAGTTTGTGATTTCAGTGGCCCAAGCACAAGCTGATTTATGTGTACAGAGTGTAGGCCACATTCCTGTAGGTGTTAGCGATTGTATTGTTGTATTGAACATTGATGGCCTGAATAACAGTACTTTCCTTGCTTCACATAACACCTATTTTGTATGTGAGAATAAGGGCTATTATCGATTACCAGCCGGTTGGTCTGGAGTATGTTATGTATCGTTTCTATTGCCACTTGTATTTTTGGCGCCTGCCTCATATCATAAAGACTTGAAATTATTGAATAATGTAACTGTGAACAGATTCAAACGGACTTTATCCATAGATGATGTTGATCAGACGGACACTAGTCTGCAACAATACATAGATTTTAATTTAGGGCTGTTTTTCTTTGTGGGAGCTGCCCTGAATAGAAGAAAGATATGGCGATTAACAAGAGTAGTGGAAGCTGTTACTAACCAAACTGCTGCGGCTCTTGGGAACCTTACTGAAGAGCTACAAATTACTAGGATTGTTGCGTTGCAGAACCAAATGGTTCTCGACGTTATGTTAGCAGATAGAGGTGGAGCTTCTAGAATTATTGGAGGCAGCTGTTGTGTTTTCATACCTGACCATACTCCTTCTGTGTATAAAGCTATTAACAAATTACACAAAATTGCAGCTGATATACATCAAGAAAATGGATCTTGGACTTTCTCTGGGTGGTTCTGGACCTTGATTTCTACCTGGGGTTGGAAAGTCCTCACTGGACTATGTATAATTGTTGCCATATTATTCACCTGCTGTGTATGCATTCAATGTAGCCCTATGATATGCTCGTTGTGTGTTTCACTCTGTGTGCCTAATAAACAAGATGTTGTGGATGCTGCCCATAAGAAAACTATAACTAGAGAGATAGCGGATATGATGAGCATCGATATAAACGATGAGTATTTAGATTATCCAAGAAAACCGAATGGCTTCAGCAAATGCTGAAAGGGTCGTCTGTTGTAAATAAAACAGCGATAATGTTAAGCATTCGCTGAAGACATGCTATTGTGTCTTCATCCAAGTTTTCCCGCTCATACTTGAACGTACGGCCGGATTCCATTTTGTTTTCCGGCGTCCATCTTGTAGGCTACACTTCGCCATGTGCTCGCCACGAGGCAAGTCCTTCCTCGCTGATTGTCACCCCTGGAGTTTGCCCAGCAACAGGCTATAAATAGTTCCAGCTTGTTTAACGCATGCTCAGTACGTGTAACATTTGTTTCTGCTTAGAGGGGATTGGAATGTGCATTCGAGGGGTTCCATGAACTGTAAACTCCACCCATGTATCGATCATGTTTGAGAAATGTCCATATATGGCTGTAAATCATGCTTTCTAAGTTGTAACCGCCCACTTATGAGCCCCTTCTTTGTGTATAAAAGGGGACCGCATGTCTGAGTTCTTTGTGATACCTTGTACAATACTGTAGAGTGTTGTGTGGGCTGTAGTACCACCTTTAAAGGTTTATTAAACTATGTTTTTGTATTTCCAGTTTCTGTGCCAATTTCTTATGTAGTCTGAGGACTTTGCGTACAGAAGGGCGAACCCTTTTCGCACTCGCAGGCCTTGCTGAGGCCTGTGCACATCACTCTGGCGCACCCAGACCCTGACCTCTCTAATTGGCTGAACTACTAAATGGTGAATAAAGGAGAACCACAGGCAGATATCACGGTCTGTGTTGAGTTACTATGATGGCACCGGGCACAACACTTCCTTACTGCAAGTCTGGGAAAATCCTCTGCTTCTGTATGTGCCTCTCTAATTTGATCACTGTCTCAAAGACATACAGTGGCTATGTGAGGACGAAATTAAGGTGCCCAACCTTGAATGATCTGTATGAGTACGTACACTGTTCTGCTGCACATCTCGTGCCAAAGTCAGAAGTGGGAGAGACGTAGACCATTATTCTCCCCCTCTCCTTTTGTAAGGTATCTTTTTCCACCAAATCCCCTCTAGTAAGCCACCACTGGTTTTTTGAAAGGGTCAGAGTGAAAATAACTCAGTGGTTGGACAAATGCATGAAAGAGTAGGGGATTGCGTGCATTAACGAATGAATTTTTGAGTGAGTGCATGATTAGATGTCTGCATAAATGATTGAGTACATGAATAATACATCGATTGAAAAATGAATGAGTGCATGGATGGGTGGATGCCCTATTTGTGGAGTGGATAGACATATGGATGAATGGGACTTGTAGAAGTGTTCAGATATACTGAAGGTATGGTTTACCATCAATAAAGTAAGATGGAAAGGGCTTCTGCTGCTAAATGTATCACATTTTACCAGTCCCAGTCAAATCAGATGGGTCTTATGGTGGGACATAATACCCATGTAGTATGGTTTGAGGATGCTGTCCCAGTTTAATTGAAAGAAAATCAGGGAGTTGATAGTACATCTGAGGCAGGTAATGGATACATTTAGCACTATATCAGGCTTGAGAATTAAGAAGAACAAGTCAATATTATTTCTTATGAGTCCCTTGCAGCTATTTCTAAGTAAGGACTTACAAGAATCACCACTCCCTCAGAAACATTTTAAGGCAAATTGGCGTTTGCCCTTGGCCGCCACCTCCCAATGTAAAGTGAGTGGACAGTCAAAGTGGCAGCTATAAAAGCATTGCTCATAAAAATAGCTTCTCTTTTCAATTTCACATCCGAGCATGCTTAACAGAGAGAGGTAAGTCTTTATTGCAGATTAATAAAAAATAATTACAAAAGTACAACACAAAAATGTGCATGTTAGTGTAAATTTAAACAAAGCTGCAGTAAGCTCAATGAAATATAAATTTAAAAAAAACGATGTAAATCAAGCAAGTGCTAAAGGCGATGGCCAAATGGCAAAAATGCTATGTAACGCCAATAGTCATATTTCATGAAAATTCACAGTTCACCCTTCGTACGTGGATTATCCACCTGAAACAATGACAGCAGGAAGCAAACTTTAATGAACAAATGTAAAACAAAGATAGTTTTGCACAAAGGATCGCACTATACAGTAGTGGTAACTGAACGCGTTAATTGCGATGTAATGCAGAAATCATGTTGCACCAGAAAGTTTAGGAACAATCAGCAAATTTTGTTGCGCTGGGAGTGGCCAACTGCAATAGAAGTTGTCTTTTTACTTGCAGTAGACACTTTGCAGCCCTGCAGGAAATCTGGATGTTTTGTGCATTTAGAAGCGCCATCAATGCGGGATAGCAGGATCCGATCCGAAGAGACCTCAGGGCAGGAAATAACAGTTTCCTTCTGAGGTGAGTGACTGCAGGACAAGTGCACCAAAAATGTAATACACGTTCTTCTGAGAGACCAAATATGCAGTAGTGGGGTCCCGGCCAGGTTTGCTTCCCGACTGGAACCAGATCTTTCGATGGGAAGACACCCATACAGATTGAATGAAGAGAGTGTTGAATGGGCTGTGAAATGTGATCAGTGAGATATGGTTGTGGGCTCCAGTTGGTATTAGAGTGAAGAACTGACCATCCGTGCCTCTTACGGGCCATCTCCGCATTGTGGAGTGTCCAAGAATATTTTTTAAGTGCCTTATTGGTAACTTTTTTAAAGGTGGAGCCGATGTTTGAATCACTTGCTTTGGCCAAGATTTAGTTGGTTAGTGCTCGGTGAAGAACTGTTGGCAGCGGAGCAGCAAGTGAATCAGGTAGAGTTGATCTGAGCTTCCAACACTATTTGATGATTGCCCCAAATTTTCCCGATGCTTGATAAAATAAATTAAACTCCAGTCTCACATGTGCTTCTGAGATGTGTTGCGGAAGTCTGAAAATTCATTTGAGCAAGAGAGATTGGAGTTGGTTTAGAGTGGTTTCATCGCTCTGCTTTAATAATTCAGAGCCATAGGTGAGTGAAGGGAGGAACTTTGTCCCGATGACCTGTAGTAGGTAATGCTTTGATGTGCTTCCCATCTTTTTTTGCAACAAGTTGAAAGTGAATCATAGATTATTAGCCAAGTCTCACCTTTGAAGTAGGTGCTCCTTGAAGATAATTTGATATCCATTACCAATCTCAGATATTTGTAAGATTTGGCCAAGTCTAAGTTTACCAGCTGCTTTACACTGAAAGATGGAGTGGTAGGAACTGGGGTTTGCTTAGAGGCAGATTACCTTTGTTTTATTGTAGTTGAGTTACAGGTCCAGCATTTTGATGTACACAACAAGATTTATGATTAGTCGCTGGAGGCCAATTGGTGTCTGAATAAGTAAAACAATGTCATCCAAATATTGTAGACACCGGCCATGGCCGATGTGGGTGAGAGGGGCGGTGGGGCGGTGGGGCCAGCTTGAGGGAATTTCAAGAGATGACCACAAGAGAAAATTAAATAATTCATTAATTTTCTCTTGTGGTCACGTCTCGAAATCCATTCCCGCCGGCCCCGCCACCCCACCACTCTTACCGGCAGCAGCCGCATCTCGTAGACACCAAATTGGTTCATTCACTAGTTTGGGAGGGTCGCCTACTACTACTTTAGTCACATATCGAGATCTGCAATGAAGATGTTGAATAAGTAGGTAGCAAGAAAGCACCCCTGCTTTAAGTTGATGTGTGTGGCGATCTTACAGATTGTTCTGTCACTGCTGCCTATTTTCATTTGAACCAAGGTACCTGAGTACAGAATTATTATAGCCTCCAATATTTTTGATGGTACACCCCAGATGGCCATCTGTGCCCAAACACAATTTCTCTGTACTGTGTTGAATGCTGATTTCAGCTCAACAAAGTAGGTGTATCATTTTTAGCGTTTGCATTTAGCTTTTCCAACAAGGGAGCTAAGTTTGAGGAGGTTGTTCATTGTGTTTGCTCTAAAACTGGTCTGTGTTTATGGGATGATGTTTGCTGATGAAGTCCTAGCTTCCAGTTCTAGTAGTAAATTGAAGGCAAAGAACTTGGCTTCAACATCAAAAGGGCAATCCGTCTTTATTTCGCTGGGTCGGACCAGGAGCCACATTTAAAAATAGGGTCTAGAATACTACCTCCCCAGGATGTTGGGATGGCGTTGAATATAAAAGCCTGGTGTAAGATCCGTGGCTGATGGGTCATCGATAATTACAGGAGACACTTTGTAGGCAGAAGCTGGGTTTATTCCATAGGAAGAGAATCCCATCCATCTACCAACAGCATCACTGGGCAACTGCTGATTTCCGTTCAACAACAACATTCCATGCACTCTAATGACATCTATGCCATTCCAGTGACTACCATTATAATGCCACTTGAGGAATGCCATCACCATCCACAGCCAAGATACCGCACACCTCCCTCCTATTACAAAAAAAACTTCTAATATATGCACAGAGGAAAAACATAGCACAGGTTGAATCTTGAGAAACCAAGAAACTCATGTAGCATTTCACATAAAGCATGAGACCAGAAATGCTGCATACTAAAATAATAAAGAAATCATTAAACACAATCTCTTAAATCTGACAGTTGAGGACATCCTTGGCCAAAACCTTATACCAGTATTGACCACTTCCCCATCAAGTTCCATTTCTCCACCCACCCTCCCCTTTTCAGAGAAAATTAAGGGGACCATTGTACGCCACTACCAAGGGGACCAATGTACGCCACTACCCTGCCATGGTTCCTAATGCGGTGATCCAGCATCTTTACAACATTATCAAAAACTTTGATAACCCGAATAGGTGCCAAAATGTTGGACCCACTTCCACACCATCCAGGGCACTTGATCATTACCATGTCACCCACTGCAACCAGTTTTTTTACAGCATTTCAACAATCACAAAATTCATCTTCTTGGTATGCACTCTTTTAGCCTCCCTTTCACGCCAGTTTTTTGCAAACTCATCCTTCTTCACCACCTCTTCCAAGTTTCTCACCTATTATGGCTCTACCATGGTGGTTTGAGACCTTCCCTAAATAGTTCTAAAGGAGACTTTCCTGTAGTGCTGTGAGGGGTTAATCTGTACATTTCGATTTTCTTCCCCCTCTTCCTTCCAATTCAGGGAATTAGATATTGCCAGCACAATAGTTTCCTTGAGGACTTTATTAAATCTCTCCATCATATAATTTGTTTCTGGATGGTAGAGAGCACACCTCTTGTACTTTATTCCACAAATCCTCAAAAATTCCTCCATCTCCCAGGAGACCAGTTGGACTCCATAATCCATTAGACATGACTCTGGGTTGCCTTCCCTTGCCATTAGACTCTTCAGGAACGCAATAACATGTTTGTTTCCAACTCCCATTGTCAAGGTCAGCTCAGGGCACTGTGAAAACATATCCCCACCATTATCAAATAGAGCTATCACCCATTTACTTATCCTTCCTGACACTAAGGCAACTCCTTTCTTCCTAAATATTTCACAGAGGGGTTTGTGGTCAGTTCTCACTTCAAATTCAAGCCCCAAAGAAATGTCTTCAACTTTTGAATCACCCAGAATACCACATGAGCTTTGCACTCAATCACTAAATATCTAGATTCAGCATCCTTTAACTCATGGGAAACAAACATTATCATGTTCATGCTACCGCTCCATCTCTGCTGTAGCACTGTACCTAATCCCTTATGACTAGCATTAGTAGTGATTACCAATTCTTTCTGAGGGTCAAAATGCTTTAACTTGGGAGCCACATTGAGCTTCTCGTTCAAAAGTGTAAATTTTCAGATGCTTCATGCCATACAAATGCCACACCATTCCACAACAACTGCCTCCTTTTCACAGTCAATTTAGCAAAATCTTCAACAAATTTGTTGTAATACTCAATAATCCCTAAATTTTCATCAGCTTCTCCCATGAAGAAGGAGAGCTCATGCAAGAGGTGGTGTTTACCAAATCAGCTTTAGGCATTAAGCCATCACTGGTAATCGTATGCCCTGAAATAATTTATGGTGGTAGTGGCAAACTGGCATTTCTCTGCTCCGATAGCGAGATTTGATTCATCACATTTTTTCAAGACAGTTCCAAGATAAACACTGTCCTCCTCCAGATCCTTTCCAAACACAAGACTATCATCTTGGTACACACACAAACTCGCAACCCCCTTCAAAACTCTCTACATGGCACGTTAAAAGACTCAAGTTGTTGAATCTAAGCCTAACGGCATACTAATGTATCTAAACGTACCAAAAGGAGTGACAAATGCAGTGTAGTCTTTGCAGGATTCCTTTAACTATACCTGGTGGTACGCTGAGGTGAGATTGATAGTACTAAACACCCTTGCCCCACCAAGCAAAAACAACAGTTCTGGGGTATTAGGAATTATAATGTTCTTGTTTAGGTGCCCTAAATCCACACAGAGGCATAAACTGTGATTGGACTTGCAAACTACCGGTGCAAGCCACTCTGTTTCTTAGACTTCTTCAATTATTCCCCCCTATTTGAGCTCCTCGATTTTCTTTTGCATTTCTTCTCTAACAGAAATTGGCACATTTCTCACCTTACAAAATACTGGTTGGGCCCCAGGACATAGATGTATTTTATGTTGAAAACCTCTTAAGCAACCTAGTTTCTCCCGGAACACATTGGGAAATTCCACAATACCACTGCTAGGTGAGACACTGTCCACAATAAGATTCACTCTCTCCTTCAATTGAATGGGAGGGCTATCAGCTTATAATGCTGTTCTCTTTTTCTGAAACATAGATTTTTCCCGACACATATCTTTCTTTGTATTCTATTAACCCTGTAAAATATCCTCTCAGCTGTATCTGCTCTTCACCGTAAGCATATGGAATGATATCAGGTTTAAGAAGGGAAACTTTATTCTCCAATTTATTTTGAAAGAATGTCTTTGAAATAATTGTGATCTTGGCCCCTGATTCAAATAGAACCTTGGTGGATTCCGCTTCTACTAAAATGGCATAAATGGAACTGGTTTTAAGCTTATCATCCTCACCCTCAACTTGCAAGACAATTTGACCTCAGTCAAAATCCTTATTCTCTTGATCATCCTCCATTTCCATACAATTAACACTTAGGGCCCAATCAAGATGTCGGAAGGACCTGAGTCTGTCTAACATCGTTTGGGAACTGGGACCAACTGACCTCATGTTGTCGGTCCCAACCCAGCAATTAGGATGCGACTAAACATTGTTTGGTTGCATTCCTATTCTTTACAATGGTGTCTAGACTCACCAACAAAGTGTGCCAATCACTGAACAGGCAGTTCATACTGCAATATCTTGATTCACCAGCTCAGTGGGCTCGTCACTGACAGGCAAGTTTCATGAAGACAATAACTCAGTTTTTTCTTTATTCACAGACTAAGTGTGTCTGTGAACGCTCCAGAGTACCGCATTGTTGGGATGTCACAGCCCGTTACACGGACTTCAGGACTGTGCGTAGACTGCCAGGTGAGCGCTCCAACCTTCCTGCTCCTGCTGCGTGTTGACGTCACAGTGCGCGCGCAAACTTCAGAGGTCAGAGTGGTCTGGGAGGTAGGAATTCTAGACGATGTATTACCGCGGTCTGGATACGAGTCAATTTGACAGCTATTGAGAGATATCCCTGAGCCTACCGGACTCGCCGAAAGACAACGGAAGACGGCCCTAGTCTCTAGTCTCCCTTTCTCTCTAACCCAGACGCAGCATCCAGCTCCTAATAACTACCAGCCCTACCCCACCATAGGAAGCACCCTGATCGGAACCGCATTCCCGATCGACATCGAGTGTCTGACGTGGCCCCTACGCCTGCTACACTACCAGTGTGATTATTCTATGCCCTGAACCACGGACATACGCAGATACCTAGACCCTGCAGAAGGAAATTATAATCCAGACCTTTTGGCCCCTGCTAGCGACAGACAGTGTGTTCCCCTCCCCCTCCATCTCTGCCAGCCCTGACGAAGGTGCCTCACACCGAAACGCCCGTTGGCGCTACTACCAAGAACGACAACAGTATTCCACCTAACCTGCCCTCCCCAAGTTGCACCCCCGTCCATGCAACCATAACTCCAACCTTTTTGTTGCAGGCGAAACGAGATTTACCCGTGTGAAGTGGTTGAACATGTACGAGTATGAATGACCCCTGTAAGATGTGAGTGTCTGCTGAGCCCCTTAAAATTCCTTGGAGTGAGTGGAACACCTAATTCTCTGAAGAAAATTCTTCCCCACATGAAATGATGAACATTATTGATGGTTTTATTAATTCTAGAACCTGTAATTTTTTATTGTTTCCTAAATATGACAAATTGCATCAAAACAAATAATAAAAAAACATATATTTTCTATAAAAAGATGAATTGACTGCTGTCTATCTGTTGTCCAGGGTTCTAATATTCATTTGATATTGCTCCCCTCTAACCAGAATTGGATCCTGTATAGGACCACGAATTATCATCCTTGTCAGGGTGTTCTTTTCTAACTGGTCTATTGCTTCCTCCCCTCCCTTGCTGCCTACATCACCTATCTGCCCTGGGGAACCCCCTTCTATTGTATAATACTGGGAGGCAGACAGAGAAATGGAACTTACTATGGAGTCACCAGGTGCCCTGCTTGAGATCAAAAGTGAACACTGGAAAGTACCCTGAGCAAGGCAGTTTAGGGGTAAGGGTGAGATTGTAAAATGGCACCCACAAGACTGCACATTGGGTATTCCAGCCATAACAGCTTTTTCAGATGTATAGCAAATTTACACAAAGAGACAAACAAGTGGCTATGTGAAATGACCAAAGTGACACACTAAATATTTCCAGTGTGTTATCCACTTAAATTCAATTTATTTATTTATTTTGTTATGGAACTCCAAAGGAGGTCCACAAAAACACACCAACAGATTATAAAAGACAAACTTTACATACAATACAAAATTCTTCCTTTATACATTGCTGCCTCCTAAGGGCAATTCGTTTATCAAGCTTACTGTGAAATGTGGAAATAGTGCAATAAATACATAAGACAATCAAATATCCAACCAACAAATATTATGACATAGGAATAGAAGTACTATTAAAAGTTTCCTAATGAATGGACAGAAATCTTTTTAAAAATTGATGTATCTTATAACAAACCATTTTATTTGGAGGAGACAGAATCAAAGATCGGGCCTCCTGGGCAGAGTGGCATTCTCTTCCTATGGAATAAACCCAGCATATGCCTAAAACAATTACAAAAGGACTCATGAACTTCAATGAGAAAGATTTGAAAATGGCAGTCCCTTATAAAAATATCCAGAAGAAACGGTGGTTTGTTGGGATCCTCTCCGTTCCTAATCAGTTGAGGTGCTACCTACACCAGGGTAAGATCCATTGGTGATGGGTCCCATGCTCTCCATGCAACTGGAGTCAAGCTTTCCCGGCTAATGAAGGGTGAAATCCTGAAACCGGTCCTAGGATGCTCGTTCCAAGTCCAGGCAGTGCCTAGCCTGGCAGTTCGGGCAGGACTGTTCCCATTGGGCGCAGGGTCAAGACTGATTTGCATATGACTGGCTTCAAACTGGAAAGGCATGGGGAGCACAAAAACGATGGATTTAGGCACAGATCCTTGTACTGGGGTGAAAGATAAGTGTCCAATTCATTGAACTGGAGACATGCAATTTTTAAATGTTAAGGTAAAAATAAGGCTTAAAAGCACAAAGCAGCAACTGTGGTTATCTGGTCATTCCGGACTGGGACTGAACCGAGGCAAAGTCACTAATTCAGGCCAACCTTGATGGAGTGCAGGGCTAATACATGGATTATGTTAGGCCTGTTGAGAATTGTACATTATGTCCTTGAGGGGGCAATGCGCCACGCAACAGTGGTTCCTAGGAGCGCCATGACGTCCTGTGTCGTGTTGCATTTCATCTACTCTGATGAGGGCTGTAATGCGTGGCCCACATCTAGTTGCATCACACTGTGTTGGTTCCGATGAGAAGCTTTGATGGCTGCAATATGAGTTCCGCATAGAACTGTGTCTGTCCCATTAAGGAACTGTGAGGGCTGCATCTTGTTGCATCACACTGTCTTGGCTATGTCTAGTCTCACTTCTTAGGGTCAAGGACTGAGTAGACATCGCTACGGCGGGGGGTCAGGGTCACAGCATGCAAAGTCCAGGTGCAGGGCTCAAGAAGGTTGGATCCTTTCTGTCCCAGAGGCTCTGATCAGGAGGCCTACCAACTTGCCCTTGGAGTCATTGTGGTAGACCTGGGTTCAAGGTGCAGGTCCAGTCCTCCTTACTCATGCAGCAGGGCAGCAGGGAGGCACAGCAGCAAGGTGGCAGGGCAGTTCTTCCGGCATCCGAGCAGCAGAGTAATCCTTCTTGTGAGTCTTCCACAGATCCAGAAGTGATCTGAAGAGTTGGGTCTGAGGGTCCAATATGTATACCTGATGCCAAGTTTTCTCCCAGTTTCTGGAATTTCCTGCCTCCCAGCCCTGGTCTCATTCTGCCTGGAGGCACCATAGGCTGGTTTGAAATCCTTTGTGAATATGCTGGGGCCCTGCCTTTGAAGTGAAAGTGTGGTAGGTGATAGCTCCACCCCTCATGAAGCCAGAATAGGCCCATCCTGCCAACACTCAGACCCTCTGTGAGGAATATACAAAAGCCAAATGTCAACTACACCTAGTTATGAGACCCAGGAAGAGGCACCAAATGTTAAGGACACAATAATACCAAATTTCTAAAAGTAGCATTTTCAAAATTGTGACTTAAAAATACTACTTTATCACTAAGGAGGATTTTAAATCACAAACACCAAACTTGACTTTCCTACCTGCTCCGAATCAAATGTTAGCTCTTATTAAATGTAAAATGGTAACCCAATGTTATCCTATGGACTGTGTTGGGCTTATCTTAGGGGTGACCTATATGTAGTAAAAAAAGGAAATTTAGACTTGGTAAGGGGGTGATATTACCAAGTCAAAGTGGCAGTTTAAAACTGTGGTAGGCTGCAATGGCAGGTCTGAGACATGGTTCACATGGCTACTTAAGTGGGTGGCACAATAAGTGTTTCAGGTACACTAGTAGCATTTAATGTACAGACCCTGGGTATATGGTACACAACTTTGCTAGGGACTTACAAGTAAATTAAATATGCTGTTCAGTTGTAAGCCACTTGTACCTTCTTTTAGGGAGTGAACACAAGCACTTTAGCACTTCTATCAGCGATCAAGGACACAGTGTCCTAATACCAATAACATTGAATTAAAAAAAAATAGGAGGACTGAGGAAAAAAGCTTGGGGGTGACACTGCAGACAAGGCCAAGTCCAACACATGAGACCTCTGCAGTAACCCTTTTTTATTTGATGTGACATTGGCCAGATTTTAAACATCATTGGAAGAGTGTGATTGCTAAAGATGATTTCGTAACGAATGCCAAAGTGCAGAAGAAAGCAACACATTTCTCAATGCTGTTAGACAAAAGCAAAACAGCTACTCATCAGCTATTGAAAAAGTAGCTGTAAAATAAGACTGAAATATAGATACAATGGTGTGCTGTTTACCTGGGGATTAATTCAAGAATGTTTCCCAAACAGGCACGAAATTAACAGATGATTTAGCAGATTATTACTCTTTTATGATGGATTAAATATATCCGACTGCCGAACATCCACTCTGAAGTATAAGTATAATACATAAAAAATAAAATTAGGTTTATTTTTACTGTTGTTCAGTTGTCTTACAAGCATGATAACTATTGTGTGGAAACGTTTTGTTTAGAAATACTTGGTATGTCTGCATTTTTTTTTATCTTGCTGTTCATCTCCCAAGTGAATGACTTATGGGCATTTTCTTTTATTGTTTTGTATATTGACATCTAGTAATGCATGTAAGTTAATTGACTCAGCAGTCCATGAACTTCCTAATCATTTTAGTTATACAAGTTTAATTGCACCGTCATAATTCTCAATATTTCTTGAAATTTCACATCACTCAATTTTGCATGTTTGTTTAAACAAGTGTCCCCTCCTTTAACAAGTCTTTCTTCAGGTTCTTTCACGTGAGGTGTGCACTCACTTAAAGTTACAAATGATACTGCCAAACTGTGAGAAGTTGGGTTATAATTTGAGAAGAGAGCGTAATATTCACCTGGCCAATTAATAACCACAACCCTTGTCAGGGTAGACGTTTAAAGTACAAAAATAAACCTGGGCTCACCCCCTTCATAGCTATGGCACAAAGCAGAGAGGCTTAGCCTAGAAGTAATGTGTAAAGTGTTTATGGAGTACAAAAACAGTAGTATAGTCAAGACACAATACAAGAAAAATCTGAAACCAATTTTGAAAAATAAGTTTATTTTCATAAATAAATACTGAAACCCCTTGTGTCCGTTCTGGAAGCAAGTTCATCAAAAGGGCTATTCAACTCCTGGGTGACAGTTGGAGGTCAAGCAAATGGGCCTCCAGAGGCTTTAGGCAGGGAAAAAGTTAACTTTATAAAGTATGTTTTCCAAATAATGTATTACGAATTCGAATTTACCAGTAGTTTAGTCTTTTACTATATATTGTAAAAAGTACAGGAATGAAATGTGTAGCTGTTTCCTAACCAGATATATTTTAATATTGTATCCCATTGTTTTCCTTTGGAACAGCTAACCCTACTACAGTGAAAAGTAGCTTTCAATCAATCAATCACAGGCATTTATATAGCGCACTACTTACCCGGAGGGTCTCAAGGCGCTAGGGGGGGGGGGGAGTGCTGCTACTGCTCGAATAGCCAGGTCTTGAGCTTCTTCCTGAAGGAGAGGTGGTCTTGGGTCAGGCGCAGGTCGGTCGGTAGGGAGTTCCAGGTCTTGGCGGCCAGGTAGGAGAAGGACCTTCCTCCTGTTGTCGTTCTTCGGATGCGGGGGACGGCGGCGGGGGCGTGGCTGGCTGATCGGAGATGTCGTTTGGGAGCGTAGAAGTTGATGCGGTTGTTGAGGTAGCTAGGGCCTTGATCGTGTAGGGCTTTGTGTGCGTGGGTGAGGAGGGGGAAGGTGATTCTTTTGTTGACGGGGAGCCAATTCAGGTCTCTCAGATGTCCGGAGATGTGGCTGTGTCGTGGGATGTCGAGGATGAGTCTGGCTGAGGCGTTCTGGATCCGCTGGATTCTCTTCTGGAGCTTGGCGGTGGTTCCGGCGTAGAGGGCGTTGCCGTAGTCCAGTCGGCTGGTGACGAGGGCCTGGGTGACCGTCTTCCTGGTCTCGATGGGGATCCACCGGAAGATCTTCCGTAGAATGCGCAGGATGTTGAAGCATGACGAGGAGACGGCGTTGACTTGTCTGGTCATGGTGAGGGAGGAGTCCAAGATGAAGCCCAGGTTGCGTGTGTGGTCTGTCGGTTTGGGTGCGCTGCCCAGGGCTGGGGGCCACCAGGAGTCGTCCCAGGCGGAGGGCGAGGAACCCAGGATGAGGACTTCCGTCTTGTCTGAGTTCAGTTTCAGGCGGCTGGTTGTCATCCACTCGGCTACGTCTTTCATCCCTTCGTGAAGGTTGTCTCTTTCGGCGGCGGGGTCGTTGGTCAGGGAGAGGATCAGCTCGGTGTCGTCAGCGTAGGAGATGATGTTGAGGTTGTGTTAGCGTGCGATGGCCGCGAGGGGGCTCATGTAGACGTTGAAGAGGGTGGGGCTCAGCAAGGATCCTTGAGGGACGCCGCAGATGACTTCGGTGGCCTCTGACTTGTACGGTGGTAGACGGACTCTCTGTGTTCTTCCGTCGAGGAAGGAGATGATCCATTCCAGTGCCTTCTCCTGGATTGCGACATTGCTGAGGCGCTGCACTAGGGTGCGGTGGCAGACAGTGTTGAATGCCGCGGAGAGGTCTAGGAGGATGAGGGCCGCTGTTTCTCCGTTGTCCATCAGGGCTCGGATGTCATCGGTGGCAGCGATGAGGGCGGTCTCGGTGCTGTGGTTGGCTCGGAAGCCAGACTGTGAGGGGTCGAGGGATCCATTCGTCTCGAGGAAGGCGGCCAGCTGCTTGTTGACGGTCTTCTCGATGACTTTGGCTGGGAACGGGAGGAGCGAGATGGGGCGGTAATTCTTGAGTTCGGTGGGGTCCGCTGTAGGTTTCTTGAGTAGGGCGCTGAGTTCGGCGTGCTTCCAGCTCTCCGGGAAGGTGGCGGTGTCGAAGGAGGTGTTGATGATGTCCCGCAGGTGGGGTGCGATGACCGCGTCGGCCTTGTTGAAGACGTGGTGAGGGCAGGGGCCGGTCGGAGATCCGGAGTGGATGGAGTTCATCAAACGGATGATGTCTTCGGTGCTGATCGGAGTCCAGGCGCGGAGGGTGGTGGTGGGGGGCGGTGGTTCGGTTGTGGCGTGCATCGGTTGAGTGCTGAAGCTGTTGTGTATGTCCGCGATCTTGTTGTGGAAGTAGGAGGCGAGGGAGTTGCAGAGGTCTTGCGATGGGGTGATGTCGTTGTTTCCGGCGTTGGGGTTGGAGAGCTCTTTGACGATGTTGAAGAGTTCCTTGCAATTGTGTGCGTTGTTGTCTAGCCGGTCCTTGAATGTAGTTTTCTTAGTGGCGCGGATCAGTTGGTGGTGCTTCCGGGTGGCAAGCTTGAGGGCGGTCATGTTTTCCGGTGTTGGTTCCCTTCTCCAGGCTTTCTCGAGGGCTCGGCAGTTCTTCTTGGAGCTCTTGAGTTCGTCGGTGAACCATGGGGCCTTCTTGTTGCCGGGTCTGCTAGGCGGGGTCCTCAGTGGGGCGAGTTCGTCCGCGCAGTTGTTGATCCACTTCGTGAGGTTGTCGGCGGCCTGGCTGGGGTTCGCTGAGCTGGCGGGGGGTGTTGGCTCAGGGAAGCGGCAAGCTGGTCGGCTGTGATCTTGTTCCAGCTTCTTCGAGCAACCGGTTGCTGGTGGTGGTGGGATTTTTTACTGCAAGGAACTGTTTCATCTTAAACATTTACATGCCCTACCTTTAAATACCACACACCCTGCCTTATAGACGGTAAGGCCTATGTAGGGGTCAATCAGTCAATCAATCATATAATTTGTAAAGCGCACTACTTACCCGTGAGGGTGTCAAGACGCTGGGGTGGGGAATGCTGCTACTGCTCGAAAAACCAGGCCTTGTGGAGTTTTCTGAAGGGGTGACTTATTATTTATAAGGAATGCTTAGGCCTATCAAAAGGGTTTATTTTGGCAAATTAAATTTTCAGTTTAACACATAATAGGACTGTAGTCTTGTTTACACAGTCACTATAGTAAATGGCATAATGGGTATTGTAGTTCATTGTGACATTCAACTTGTAGGCCCTGCATATACAGTTGTACTATATTGTAGGGGCATATAGGAAGGATAAAATGTCAATCAGGGGTATGCCAATGTCATATAGTTTCAAGCGGAGCACATGCACTTTACTACTGGTTGGCAGGGGAAATGTGCACAGAGTTCTACAGTCAGAAAGAGCAGTCAAGGCAAAACTGTGAGGATACACCAGGCAAAAGATGGTCATTTTGAAATCAAACCATTAAGCTCTAAAAAGGGTAATTGAATTCAACCTCCAGATATTTTCATGGAATTTGTCAGTTTCTTTTCCTGAATGGAATCAATTTGACTAGGGTGTATAGTTTTGTAGGAAGTAGGTAAACCAAAAATGCACTGTACCACAGATCGCTGCTGAGCATATAGTATTTCATGCTAGCCAACTCATTCTTTTTTTTTATATTTCTTTTTATTAAACAAAATTCAGAAAATGTACAATACAGAGGAGGCGTTGTAAGTCTGGCAGCACCCCGGGGGGAATAGGGAAAGTACTAAACCACATGATAGGGGACATTATGGGGAAGAGGGCACATCAAAATCCATAGTTCTCGGTGGCACACAAATATCTCCTCTGTGACGATTCCAGGGTCCCCATACCAATGACCATTTCCGAGGGCGTCCCCTCGCTAGATAAACAGATTTTTCCCTGAACATACACCAGTCTAAATTGTTTTCCCATACTTCCAGAGTGAGAGGCTGTGGAGCTCCCAATAGCTGGGCAATGTTTCTTTTCTCTATCATGAAGCCCAGTGTAGCCCACTGTGTCTGCGCGGAGTTTAGGTCAGTTGACTCCCATATATTCAGGAGGCATATCCTCGCGTCCGGCATCAAAGAGACCCCAGGAACCCTACGCATATTGTCATGAATTTTGCACTTATACTCTGTGATGTGTGTCCATTCCCAAATGATATGGAGAAAGGAACCAGTCAAACCACACTGACGTCTACATAGACTGCAATCTGACAGACTCATATGTACCAACCGGGAACCCATGACATAGATCCTATGAAGTACCTTTAGCTGAACCAGTCGCAGCCAAGCCGGAATAGCAGCCTCCTTAGGGGAGGACACCACCATCTGCCAGTCCTCGTCGTCTAATTCTATCCTGTTCTGGACCCACTTGGCCCTAAGCACCTCAAGAGGATTGGGTCTATGGTTCTTACATATTAAAGAAATTGTTTTTTCAGGGAGGAATCCTATCTTCAAGCGGAGATGCCTCCAGAGGATTCACGTCCCCGGGCAGGGCAGCCCGGAGCGAATGCCGAATCTGCGCATGACGGAAATATTCAGAATTTACCAATTTGTATTCTGCCTGCAGTTCTACGAATGATTTAATCCTCCCTTTACCCCAAACGTCTCTGATGGTAGAAATCCCTATTAAGTTCCATTTATCAAACCCTCTCATCCTCCAGAGCTTGCCCAGCCTCTCTGAGTCGAAGAGTGGAGTGTCCAAGGTCAATTTATCTCTCCAACCCAAGGAACAGGTGAAATCATGCCAAATCCGAACTGCATGCTTGGTGGGCCCCGTCAAATCCGCTTTCCTCCATCTCAAATACAGCGTCCTGCTGTAACCCCCCCCCCGCCAAGGAAGAAGCCACTTGTCTATGGCATACACCTGATCAGCCACCGGACCATACGCACAGTAGTTAATCGCAGCAAGCTGGGAAGCCCAGTAGTACCGTTTGATATCTGGGAGGGCAATGCCTCCGTCGTACCAGGGAAGAGTGAGTCTAGTTAGCACAATACGGGGTCTGCCCTCCCATAGTAGACTACGCTGCAGCCCCTCAACCTCGCGGAAATATGTAGCCGGCACAGCATCCAGGGTGTTCTGAAGAGCATAGAGAATTCGGGGCAGAGCCATCATTTTAAAGAGGGCCGCCCGACCCAACAGAGAGATAGGGGGTCTCCTCCAGTTCGCAATATCGCTCCTAAGTCTCTGCAACGGGGGGAGGAGATTCCAAGCATATCTGGTTGAGGGGTCCAGTGAAATGAAAATTCCCAAATATTTGAACCCATCAGTATTGATTTGTATCGGACAGTTATGAGGAGGGACCGGAGGGTCACCCCTCAAAACAAACAACAGGGACTTCTCCCAGTTAATGGAGAGTCCTGAGTTTTTGCCAAAAGAGGCCAGGACATCAAGAACAATGATAAGAGACTTCCGGGGCGAGATCAGATAAAGCAAAATATCATCTGCGTACAAAGATATTGGGTCCTCCCACTCCGAGGACCACGGCATACCCCAAATCGACGGTTCCCAATGCAGCCAGGCTGCCAGCAGCTCTAGGGCCAGTGCAAAAATGAGTGGGTACAGAGGGCAACCCTACCGGGTACCCGAGCAAAAATGTGGCCAAAACCCTATTGTTTACGACTATTTGGGCCATCGGTTTAGAATATAGCAGACACACCCACCTAACAAATTCGGGGCCGAACCCGAACTTGGCCAACACCACCCAGAGATAGGGCCATTCGACTATATCGAAGGGCATGGTTACATCAAGTGAAGCAATCATGGCTGGCTCATTCAGTATGTGGGTTCTAGCCATCACCCCATGTAGTCTGCGCAAATTTAGAGCCGTGTTTCTGTGGGGCATGAAGCTCGACTGATCCGGATGAATCAAGCCGCTCACCACTTTTACCAGTCTGTTCGACAAGAGCTTAGCCAAAATCTTAGGCTCCGCAATTAATAAGCAAATGGGCCTGCATGAGGAACAGTTAGTCTTAACTTTACCCTCTTTGTGGATTACCACCACTGACACCACCCTTTGGCCCACAGGCAAGATCCCTCTGTCCCGTGCCTCAACATACCTGTCTTTCAGGTAGGGAGCTAGTTTATCCGGCTTGAGCTTGTAGAGTTCAATTAGGAGCCCATTTGGGCCCTGGGCCTTACTGGAATTCAGGGAATGAATGGCTTGACTGATCTCATCAGATGTTAGGGCACTATCCATAAAGTCCTGTTCCTCCTAGAATAGACACAGGAGCTGGATATCCTGGAGCAACAAATGAGAGTCCTTCTCTGACCGAGCAGAGACTGCAGTGTAAACTGTCTGAAAATGAGCCACATCTTGAGGGTCTGTAAGCAAAGTTCCATCCTCCGTGAGGAGCCCAGGGACAAGACGGCTGGCCCAGTCTTTTTTATCTAACCATGCAATGAGCTTCCCCGCTTTATCACCCAGGTCATAGAGCCTACCCTGCTGTTCCCGACCCAATGTCTTGGCCTTATCAGTTGTCAGCGATTTATACTTGTGTTGCTTAAGCCTCAGAAGATGTAGTTCTGCCTGTGTAACACCGAGTTCCAATTCCCTTTCAAGCAAACTAATCTCAGTCTCCAGATCAACCAACTCCCTATTCCTTTCTTTCTTTAAGCCCGCTATAAGGGAGAGGGCCTGACCCCTGATGACTGTTTTAAAGGCCTCCCAGATGGGCAGTGAAGAGGATACTGATCCCTCATTGTTGAAGAAGTAGACATCTAATGCCTTAAGGAGGTCTTTACGAATTTTGGGATTGCGCAAGTACCCAGGATTAATGGAGGCAATCCTGCCGGCCCTACCCTGAGTAATGGTCATGTGGGCCCAAAGCGGAGAATGGTCCGAAATGCACCCTAGCCAGGTGTGTGACTTCAGTTATGTAGGAAGCTTGTGAAGCCGGTACTAAACAGTAATACAGTCTGGACAGGCTATTGTGTGCCGCCGAATGAAATGTGTATTGTCGTTGATCAGGGTGAAGATGCCGCCAGCTATCAACCAGTCCCAGAGCATCCATAAAATCAGGCAGCCACCGCCCAGCTCCTCCCAGATCCCGCGGAGGATGTCTGTCACGTACGCTAGAGATGACTGCATTAAAGTCGCCCCCAAAAACAGGAGTCCCTCCGGGAGAGTAAGCAAAAGCCAAGCCAAGTCTGCAAATGTGGTGCCCTACAAACCCGGAGGAACATAGACCGACAAAAGGGTGATGCTGTGACTCTCCCATGTGCCCGTGACTTCGACGTATCTACCCCTGTCATCTTCCCAAAAAGAAGTAATTGCCAACGGGAAGGCCCTACGGACCAGTATGCCCACTCCTCTGGAGCCTGATGTGAAACCTGAGTGTGCCACTAGTCTATATCCCAGTCTATGCAGTGCTTTGCATGAATTCCCCAATAAATGTGTCTCCTGGAGCAGGGCCACGTCCGCCGACTTCCTCCTGAAATACTGAAGGACCACACTTCGCTTAATCTTTTCCCCCAACCCATTTACGTTCCAACTTAAAAACGTAATCTCCCTACCCCCCATCATCTTCGCAGAAAATCTGACAATCCTCTGTAAACAGGATAACAATAAAGTACAATGTGCTGACAGACCTAACCAACCACACAACAGGTGAACCAAAGCGCCCTCCCCAAAAACCCCCACCACGCTGCCCTGCCCTATAGGCTTAGAACTGCCCTTTTAAAACTGCACAGTGCCTGTCGCCCTAAACATTCAAAAGAAAGAACAAAAAGCTACTTATGGGGATTACGTCAACAACCCCCGGTCAGCGCCCAATCCAGCACAATAAAAGTTCCGGAGTCCTGAACCCTGTGCAAATATACCTGGTCACCAGCCCCCCACCAATCAAAGTAAGAGAATGTCCCACCCTCCCCTACACTCACGCTCCACTCACCGCCCCCTGCAATCCCCAAAACACTCCACGGGCAGTTTATTCAGGAAGGCTGAGCCACCGCACCACCGTCCTCCTCTTTGTCCGCCGGGGACCGGGCACCCCGGTACTCGAGCCACTCCATCACAGCCTCTGGTGGATCAAAAAAGCACGCTCGACCATCCACCTCGACCCTGACATGAGCAGGGAACAACATCAAGTACTTCACGCCCCTTTCCCTTAGATCACGCTTTACCAGTAGAAACGATTTTCTCTGCCTTTGTACTCTTTGTGTGAAATCCGGGAAGAAGGAGATGGTAGCGTTCTCATATATGAGAGGGGGATTGGCCCTCTAGCTCTGGAGGATAGAATCTCTGTCTCAATAATTAAGGACTCGGTCCAACATAGGCCGCGGGAGAGCGCCCGGTCTGGGACGGCCGCCCGGGACCCAGTGTGCCCGCTCTATGACAAAAAATGTACTAAGGCCTTTCGTTTCAAATAGTTAAGAATAAGATCCTCCACAAAGAGGTCGGGGGCCTAACCCTCCGTCCTCTCCCGCACACCCAAGATGCAAAGATTGTTGCGGAGGAGGCGGCCTTCAAATCATCCAGCTTGAGGCTGAAATCAGCCCGGGAGTCTCGCAACTCCTTGACCTCCATCTGCAGTTGGGATACGTCGTCCATCAGGCTGGAGGTAGTGAGCTCCACCTGCTTCACCTTCTCATTCAATTTCCCCATGTCTGCACAGATCAAGGTAATGTCAATAGCCATGGAGTTCATCTTATGTTCCTGTGAGGTCTTGACTTTTGTTATCGCCTCCATGACATCCTTTAAGGAGAGTTCGGGTTCCTCCACAGGCAGAGTCCACTGAGCCCTCCGAGAGGCTCTCTTTTGGTGCATCTTTGGAGATCGTATAACGTTCCAATTTATTTGCCTGGACCCAGGACCCTTCGCACGTTCCATAATTCAAGCGGTCGTACACAGCGGGGATCAATCACAAAAGGCAACTAAATCAAGTGCCCAGCACCATACACCAATTATTGGGCCACCAACCCAGCGCTGGAGTCGGAGCAAACGGCAGCAATGAAATCGACCACGCAGCACCGCACAGCCACCCATCACCAACGCTGCAGTCTTTCACCACAGGCCGCCACACCGAGGGGTCTCCACCTGTGATTCCTCAGAGTCTCAAGGGTCTTCTACGACTGATAAAGCCGCAACCACGCCACTCTCTCCCCCTCAGTACTGGCACTTGGCACCCCACCACTCCTGATCCATGGAGCAATGGTGCAGGCCATGAGAGTCTTTCAACAGCCAGCCGCACTCACTCCTGGGACATAAACAAGGAATACAGGAGGGCGAGAGGTCTCTTCTGTACTACCTCCAGCCAAGCCAGCCACAGAGTCAGTATCCCTCAGCACAGCAGAAAAGGAGGGGCACAAAAACCCAGTTGTATTACGGAGAAGCCCCAGGGGCCGACTGTCGGCCCCATGCCCCTGACAGCAGGCAGGTGCACTCACCCAACTCAAAGCGTGGCCTGCCCCTCGGGCTGCAACAGCAAACTGGAAGGCTCCAAAAAAAGGGGGGGTCCGCTACCCACGGACAAGGAAGGCGGCGTTAATCGATAGCAGGCAGTCGTCCCACACAGCCACTGGCCGGCACAGCTCCCTCCGTGCTGCAAAGCCGCCACGATGCACCAGGCTGGGGCTCTCACTATCGCCACTTCATCTCCATCCTCAGGCGACGGCCGAAGAGGGGAGGGAAAAAGCACCAAAAGTCACTGTCGGATAGGGGGGAGATACGATCACATCCCAGGGTTGGTATTTGAGTAGTTCGGCGGTGTCCTCTGCGGCTGCAACTGCCGCAGCAACACCGCAGCCGTCACCTCGTTTACCGCCGATTTCACTCACAGGCGGAGTGCTTTACCACACAGTCCTGTGGCAGAGTGAGGCCACATCAGTCACCGGCCGTGCCCTCAGTCACAACCCTTCCCCCAGTGCGGACCGGAAGTTGCTGAATGTCGGGCTGGAGCATTAACTGTGGGCCCCGGCTTAGAGGCCTAGACACAGCCTTCCACGTTCCAGCGCCAAAACACGCCTCCGGGACTGCGAACGATTCCGGGACGGGCGGACAAGGTTCCGCAACACATCCGACACCAGGGGTGGTTCTCCGGACAGCAGGATGGGCGTGGAGGATAGGTATTTGGGCTTACTGAGCACGGAGCTCGGGCACTACGCAGCCATTCTGGATCATGTCTGGCTACGCCCCCCCTAGCTAACTCATTCTTACAGTTTGAAAGTGGTTTGGCAAATCTTTAAATGGTTTACCTAGCTACATTGACTTCTTTAATTCATAAAACAAGGGAAGTTAACGTTTTTTTGTGTTTTTTGTCAAGCTAAGATCTAAAAAATATAACCGATATAAAATATACAGGGTCACAATTTACAAAATCAGACACTGCATAACAGCAAAATATTCTGATGCATTGGTAGAAATTTGAGTTTTTACTGATTGATGATAGTCCCTGAAAAAGTGTTCAAGCAGTCTCTTTAGATACCTAAGTCTGCGCATTAACCAATTTACATTTTATTTTAATATGGGAGCTTTATATAGTGCAAAGCTCGTGGAAGTTCTTTTGAAAAAAGAGGGGCAGTTTTGACTATCAGAAAATATTCCAATGGCTGCAAAGAGCAGCGTGTGCACTATCACTGCTTTCCGGCTGTCTGTTACCAGAGCCTCCATACAAAGCATGTCCCTGTCTCAACCCGGCAATCATTACATTATCCCCTGATAAACTGCCCTCTCCCTATGTGCAAAGGTCGCCAGTGGCCAGTACCTCCCTTATGCATATGTGCATGGTCCTGGTGCTGCACCCCTTGCACCACTCAGTGCTTAATTTGTAAAATGTTAAGTGCCAGGGCTCTGACCAGGAGGCCACTGAAGCTTGCCCCTGTCATTGCTGCCAAAACAACTACTAACCATCTCTATTGCATGTAAATGCGACAGTTCAGATTATTCCTGATCCCCGAAGCTAAAGGAATGGCTGGGGAGGCAGGTATTGGTAATTTTCTAATGTAAGTTGCTTTACTAAACTGCTCTTATACTGCTCATATCTAAATTACATGAGCAGCGCCACCTTGTGGCAGACTGCCCTAAGTGTGGTGTTGACAATTAGGTGGCGGTGCCGAACACCGGAAACCAATTAAGTGCAGGTCCTCAGCACCGGAAAGCTCTGGCGCAAATTAAGCACTGGCACCACCATACCCAAGCCCCAATCACCAACGCTACATTCTAGAAGCTCTTTATGCTCCCCTTTATTTTCAGCAATTCAGTCCACACTCAACACTCTGGGGGGCACCCCTATATGCATATTGTATGCATGTTGTGGTACTTACACAGCAGAGGCATCACTGGGAAGCAATGCAGTGATGGCTTGTACATCTCCTCCATCACACATATCCTCTTGAAGTCCATCAAGAATCCAGAAACCTACGGACCGCTGGACCCCACTTGCCTGGGTAAATGTTGTGTTCATACGAGTTAGTGACTGCTTTGATTTCCTAGCGTATTCCCAGATGGACTTCCGCCTCTGTCACCGAAAAATAGACGAGACTAGAGATGCCGCAATCATACTGCTGGACCTCTCGGCTACGCTACAAAACGGTTCATCACCCAAGGTATTTATTATGGGGCATGTAGGGATCAATGTATAGCCGTAGTTCGCAATAGGTGATCAAGAGGAGATGCAGTAAGTTAAAGTGGCACATATTGGTATTTAACCCCAAGACCACCATACCCCCCAACTGACTCCCTCGAGTTTATGTACCATAACGATTTTTAAAATGGTTCCATTTTTTTTTTTTTAATTTCCGAAATTCTTTATTGTATATAGACACACCACAACAGGAAACTGGATGCAAAATGAAAATACGAATGTTTCTTTTTTGCGAAACTTTCAAAACCTTGACCTACATGTGCAGCTATTCCAGCTGGTAAATGACAAACATGAATAACCCCACAAGCACATTTAATTGGAAGTTAATCTATACAATTGACAAACTGGGTGTTGTACATGTGGTTTTTATTTAGTGCAATGTACACAGTAGTTCAGCTAATGCAAACAGTGTTTTAATCCTATAGAGACATCATACATGCATCTTTTTCCACTTAGCTCCCTCTATTCAGTCAAAAGAGTGTGTATACCTTGGTAATTTTATAGACACCAACATTTTCAAAAAACAAAATGATTGTATGTGTGGATGTTTAAATCTAAATTCAAATCATATTTTTCAGCTGCTCAGAAACAAATCGATACTACAAATGAATGTTTCATTACACAGGACCTCCAAGGACCACCCTTGAGAATAAATAGGATGCTGCGGTAATGTTGACGGAAGCAGCATGTTTTTGCTTATTTTATGCACTGATACACAATCATCCTTGAACAGCTGGTCCCTGCAAGAGCTATTAGAGAGTCAGTTCTCCTGTGGAGCAGAGTGTGTCACTCAGTTAAAAAGGGCAACAAAATGTGATTGACACAAATAGTAATGAATGGCAAACAGTTCGGATTCCACACACAAACATTTGATCTGCTACACGGAAGTTAATTTTGTTTTGTGATGCTCAAACTACTTACTGTTACTCTTTAGTAAGGTAAGGGCTTAGTTACCCTCTATATCTATTTACATTGAGGTTTATGACAAATATTCCACTGGAAGAAGGTAGCCATGCATGCGTGGGGACGAAACTGTGGCAGGAAATGGTGGAGGTTCAACTGCTCAAGCCAGCTTGGCAAATCACCACACTGACCACTGGAGCTGCCAGCCACAAATGCCTGCCAAGCATGGTGCAAATATGTTATTAACATTAGGCCTGGGTAGAATTTCGATTACGCTGGAGTAATTTTAGTAATTCTGTGTTACTCTCTGACACAGAATCACCGGTAATTACTCAATTATGAGGGGGAGATTCTACCACAAGAACACATTTAGCGAGAGGCTCGTGCATTAACACATTTAGTGGTGTTTCTTAACTCAAAATGCATCCCAGCATCCATTTTGTCCATGAGGGTGCATTTTGTGCTATGAAAATATCAATAAGTGCGAGCAGTAAGTTAGGGAAAAATCCTACCCCATGAGCACATTTAGAGAGGGTGAGCGGCTGCTCACACTTGCTATTCGTGTTTTCTTTTATTTAGAGCTATTTCTTAGTGCAAAATGCATCCTTCCAGTCATTTTGGACTTAAGAGAACATTTTTGAGCTAAGAAATAGCAATAACTGCAGAATAACTCTTCTCGCGTAATTCATCCATAATCTAGTAACACCAACCCCTTATCAAAACACTTACACATGCATACTATGGAGGTTATTTATGTGCCATTGACAGTGTAACCTCAAAGTGCATATTTAGCGCCCACATATGCTGTTGGAATTTTATCTATTAGTTGTGAATATTGGTGAATTTGTGCCACCAGGTTTCGTAAAGGAAGGTTTAGCAGGATACAGAGACTGTCAGGCTGTTGGAAATGGCCCTTTTTGCAGGGTTATCCTCAAATTTTTTGCTTCTTCCGACATTATTTTCCCTGACCTGTGGTTGTTGGCAATAGGAATCTGAGCACTTTACCATTGCTGATCAGTGCTAAAGTGCATATGCTCTCTGTGTAAATTGTTTTTGTAATTGGTTATCCATGATTGGCATACTTGTATCACCAAGAAGTCCCTTGTAAAGTGCACTGAGTGTGCAAGGGCTGGTGATACAAATGCTACTAGTGGGCCTGCAGCACTGATTGTATCACCCACATGAGTAGCCCTAAAAATTATCTCTCAGGCCTGCCATCGCAGTGCCTGTGTGCAGTCTGTGAACTGCCATGTCCTCCTGGTCAGTGTCCCCACTGACCAGGCCTAACCTTTCCCTTTCTTTACACATTGGTCACCCCTATGGAAGGCCCAAGGCACCCCCTTAGGCAGGGTGCAGTGTATGTGAAAGGTAGACCATGTACCAGTGCAGGTGTCATGTTCTGGTAGTGAATTACAGCCATTTTGGTTTTTCACTATTGTACGGCTATCTTGCCCATAGGCTATCATAGGGAATGCTGGCTACAATGGTTACCCGCATATCTTCCCAAAGGAGCAAGATAGGACATAAAAGTCCGGTATCCTTGAACTCAGAATTTAATAACACATCTTTTAGGAAAGGTGTTTTTAAAGTCCTGTGTTTGAGAACAGCACTTTTAGAAAGTGGCTGTTCTCTTCTCTGACCTTTCTGTGTGCCTTTGCCTGTTTGTGAATTGACTGTCTGGTTTGTGAGTGACAGGGCTGGGAGATTCCCGGAGACAGAATGAGTCTGCCCTGTGGTGAATAGAGAGATCTGCATCTAGATGGGAGGGAGGAGTTGCACCTTGGAATTGAATAGGACTGTGCCTGCCCCCCACAGTGCTGGCTCCACCCCCTGTGGTGCATCTGATGTTTCTGCTCTGCACTGTGAAAGGAAAGAAGGAGTCATGTAAACAGAGTGCTCCAGAACTGGTTTGGACCGGGCTCAGAGCCCTCCTGTACAAAGGGAACAAAACCTTTTTGGGGTATAAGAACAGGACCCCAGACCACTCAACTTTAGATCATCATGGAATCAAGAAGGAACCTCTGCCAAGGAGAAAGCTAGAAGACTGAAGAAGGAAGACTGTCCTGCTGTTGCTTTGCTGGACTGGCCTGCAGTTGCTTTGCTGCCTAGCAAAGGGGAAGGACTTTGCTTTGTGCTGTGTCCCCTTGCTTGAAGGAATCTCCAAGGGCCTGAAGAAGAGCTGGCTCCCTGTTAAGAAGCCCCAGGAATACAAGGACTTCGCCCCCAGCTTTCCTGAACTCTGCTGAGAGAGTTTTGTCCTTCCTAGAGAGCTTGGGCCAGTTGTGGTGCCTCTGGAAGTTGTACCTGTGTGGGGAAGCTGGAACCAACATTTTAAAGACTTTCTGCAAGTTTTAACGCATCGCTCGCTTGCGGAGTGCATCCCTGTCATTGAGAGGAAATTCCCGCCACTACGAAGGCAGAGATCGTCGCAGCACCCGTTGCCGCTACCAGAGTCATCGCCTCCTTCGTTTGCGGGACGCACCAGTCCGGGGCGGGAAGATTACCATTGCTGCGGGTATCGTCGCAGAGCCTGTCGTCACTGGATGAGATCGTCGCACCGCTTGCTTGCGGACCGCATCATATCGCTGCAAGAGTCTATGCAGAGCCATCGCATCGAGGGGCCACGAGAGGAGAAGATCGCTGCTGAGCTGCTCATCGTCGCCGAACCGGAGATCGTCGCCGCCCCGAGGATGGTCGCATCGTATCTTTTGTGAGCCGCTTTCACTGAAACCTGTGCACCGGAATCCACGCAAGGTGTCGCATCCCTCCCCATACAAACCGAAGTCATCGCAACACACCCGCTGCATCCAGCTGAGTTGTCGCATCGCCTCCCCAGGGTCTCAGGAGTGACGCATCGCTTGCTTTTCACCGTTACAGCTTTCACTTGGAACTTTTGTCGCATCTAAAGGTACTGTTGGCTAAAAAGTGAAGCAACTGTGGATTATTTTAACGCAACCGTAAGAACTCATTTGAAACCATATTCTTGAACTGTGTATTTTGGATTTTTGTCATTTTGGTCTTGTATAGTTTAAATACCTTTATTTTTCTAAACTGTGGTGGAGTCAGTTTGTGGTGTTTTCACTGTGTTACTGTGAGTGTTGGTACAAATACTCAGCACATTGCCTTTGATAAGCCTGACTGCTCGTGCCAAGCTACCAAGGGGGTGAGCAGGGGTTATCTAAAGAGTGCATCCTTCTTACCCTGACTAGAAGCAAGGGTCCCTATTTGGACAGTGGTACCTACCACTGCCAACTAGAGACCCCCAGTTCTAACACAGGCTGATAAACCTCGGGTAAGGCTCTGATGTTGCAATCCTATCTATTTAACTTTCAAACCCAGAAAAAAATTGTGTGACCGAAGGGTCCTGCAGGTAAAGGCAAGAGAGGATAGCAGACAATGAAAATGTACTACTCTAGCCAGATTGCCACTAGACAAAGAAATAAAAATCACCCTATCCTCATTCATTGGTGAATGATCATGACTTTATTCTAAAGCTCCAGAAAATAGGTAACTGTTTCATTCAATAGGAGGAATTAACCAGTTCCTTTAGAAAGCCCTGCACCTGAACGGCTTGCTCCAGGGCACCTAGCACAGCAACAGCAATTAGACAGTCTTTAAACCAAGTTGTTGGGTAACTGTACAGTGGGGCAAAACCTATTCATGAGGGCTTCACTGTTATAAGACTTACCAGAGCGGTCTTTTTTGTAAAGGAAAATGGTATAGTCTTCATTTACTGAGGAAACAAGCTGAGTGCCCATATCAGGGATGAGGAAACATATCAAGACTAAGGGCCTGATTTAGAGTTGAGCATTCATAGAATTTTCTAAGTTTTATATAAAATATAACATTTGGAGGATAATCCAACAGTGGAAATGTGCCATGTAACAAATGATGGTGGGGGAAAATCCACTGAATAATTAGTATCCAAATTGAGCAGTTTCTCCAGACACTGGAGGGTTTCCTAGTACTATCAAACTCTAAATCACTACGTCAGAGTATGATAAGGAAGAGGATGGTTCCTAGTTTTGGGACTGATAGTTTGCTTTGATGGTGACTGAGGCAGTAAAGACATCAGCAAAAGTAGCACTGGTGACTCTGCTAGTGAAAAGAAGATTCCCAGATGCAGTTCTGTGCTTGTGGAAGTCTGCATAGAAAGTTATGCATAATATTTTGAGTCTAACTCCACTAAGTCTCTTTGTCTGACTGTACCATAACTTGGCTTTGGAAAAAGACCCGGACAGCAAACAATATGGTATATCCTGGTTTTTCTCTTTTGTTTTCTTATTTCACCAATGTAGCTAAGACTCTTGAGATTCTTTCAAGCAGACCCAAAGGGTTGGTTTGAATCAGGCTGAGCCCGTCTTCTTCAGTCTGTCCTCTTCTGTACTAGGATGGGGAATGGCCCAGTCATCATATTCACTTCACTGAAACTAACAGCACTCTGTACCTTGAAATCTCTTGAAGGTAAAGACAGTGTTGAACTGCGTCGCAGAGTTTCATGATATGCTGTTACCTGACCTTTTGAAAATGTTGTCCATTACCAAGCTATGACTGATGAATGATCGTCACCTTATCGTGAACGAAACACTCTGAAAATATAATAAAATATGTATTTTATCTATCTCCCTCTAAATACCACACTGATGTCAATTTAATGGAGCTTAATTTGCCAACCTATTAAGGATGGGCGGATGAGTCAACACTTACTATGATACTTAAAACTGCATCCAATGCATGTTTCAGTAGCGAATGTTCAAGTTATGGTAAAATGGCTAACCTTCCATGTACTGATAAGGGAGTACTTTCCCTCGAACCTGTTGCCAAATACCTAGCAGCTGGCCACAACGGGGATTGGTTGCTGCACACAGGACTAAATCCTACCATTCCCTGGGAAGCCTCTACGGAACGTCTCTGTCTAAAGTCTCCTGGCTCCAGCCCCATAGCACAGTCTGGGAGCATGGCAAACCCCAATCTTCCCAGCATCATTTCTGTGGGAGGAGGAAATCTCATACTTCAACTGGTGGGATTTTTAACATCAACACATGCCTGCAGAGAATCCTAAACAAATAGATGTATTCTACCTGGTGCTCTAAGTTATCAGTTAGGCTGATGCGCTGCTAAGTGGCCATTTTGGAAGGTTTTTCACCTTCAAGAACAGGAGGTGTGGAGTCTCCGGGTCCCACCCGTACCAAGGTAGCTGACATTTTTATTACAAATTGGAAAACTCCACTCCAATATGGCTGATTTGCTTCCTGTAATGAAATTTCCTTTTTCTGAAGATCACATTCTGTGTTTTTTTTATACAGAGAATCAGTTCAATTGCTCCTTGCATTACAATATAGACGAGCAGTATTTTTTCATGGGTTCACCACACCATATTTACTGTTTTTGACACTTTTTTGTCTCATCATGGATTCATCTTCTACAAGAGTTTACTTCTTTAGCGACAGCTCTAATTCATTTTTGGAGCCTCGTCAGCTCCACTGTTCCCTCACTGGTGGGCTATTTAGAGCCTGGACCAGCTTCGACCTACGGTCAGCAATAACCTACTTCTTTTGTTCTTTATGTCACTTGTCTTCGCATATGATTTGATTTTAGCTGCTTTTGAGAGTTGTCCTTACCTTTGACAAGCAAAATCAAAAGCCACAGCCACTCCAGGCGCCCTGTTCTTGGATGTAACCCTCGGAAGAACCACAGAAAAACCTTTCCCATATCTAAACTCATCACTGACTTAAATTTGGAAGATTGTTGAAGATTACCGTGGGACACATTTATGAAAAGTGACTCATCGCTGCGAGAAAGCAGCGATGCGTCACTTTTCATTGCACCCTCCCTGCGACACCAATGATGCGTTATATTTACAGTATGACGCATCATGTTGCATGAGTCACAAATACGCCAGTTTTTCTGACGTATCTGTAGACGTAAAAATGATGCATTGCTGGAGTGTGTCACAAAAGTGAAGCAACTCCAGCAATGGATCATTACACATGGGCAAGTCCCATGCGAAATGTGCCTGCGTCAGTCTTACACCTGCCATGAGGCAGGCGTAAGATATTTACGTATTTGCATCTTAGAAGTGTTGCAGTGAAATCTTATAGATTTCACGGCATCATTTCTGCGACCCTTTCTTGTGTTGGAACACCCCTGCCTACATTATACCTGGTGCAGGTATAATGTGGCGCAGGGGTTTACAGATTGCCGCATCTGTCTAGGTACGTCACTTTGTAAATATGGTGCAACAAGGCTCATTTTTTAAACCGCTGATGCGTCACAAAAAGTGACGCAGCATCGGTGCAAGAGCAATGCAAGGGCTCATAAATAAGTCCCCGTGTATCAAAATGCACATATTACCGTGTTATCTTTACACATGGAAATTAGAGTAACAACTCGTCGCTTATTTTTCGAAATTCATGCCTTTACAACTTTTTTCTCTAAACCATTAGACGCTTTATTATTGGAGAGGATGTCGCTCAAAAGCTAATGACATGCATTCACAAATTAGGTCTAGAGTAAATACACAGCCAATCAAAATCCACCTGAGTGGCACTTAGATCTAAACTAGAAAAAAAAAGGAATGTCGGGCAAGCTAGTAAGACCTCTTGGGTAATCTACATCAGGACATGGGCAGGTGACCAATGAATACCCTGTCAATGAGGAGGCTAGTCGAAATTGTTAAAAAATAGATTTGTTTCCATACATATTTTATCAATTTCAGCACCTTTCTCTGGCTAGTTCTAGAAGTGACCCTTCGAAAGGGAAATACATTTATGTGGGCGAGAGTGAGCTCAAGAGTAGACATTCATTTCAAGTGTAATAAAACAAAATAGAAGGCAGAGGCCTAGAACTCTCTGGTGTTCCATCAAAAGAGCATTTGGCGTCAATATTTTATATTCGAAAAAGTCTACAAGAAGTTAGTATTAAAGACTGAGTACTAGAGCAAAGAAACCACTACGATCCATTCCTGTTTGTAAAAATGTAATTATATTACATCTCTTCAGCCCTACAATAGTAGAATGAAAGTATTCGCTAAGTGAAGATGGGTGAAGATGTACAAAATAATTGGCATTGCACCCATCCACGAAAATTGCGGGCTCTAGAAAAGCTAATAGAAGCGATAGGGCTATATTTGTAAGACAGTGGTCTCCAATATCTTGCACAATTTTGGGTTAAAAGGGAAACATAAATGCGGTAAGGAGGCAAATTTTCCATCATCAGACTCTGACCCAGAATACTAGTGTGGAAGCACTACCTTAATTTACCAGCAAGGACATGACATACCACCTGGAAAAACGTTTTGTGATCGGCCCTAAGCCTCAACACAACAAAGCAGAATGCAACAAACCAGCCAAAATACAAGGCAACACCACCAATCACCAGTAATGCAGCACCAAAACCCAGCAGCATAAAAACAGAAACCATCACCATCACAACAAAATCCTGAACAAAAAATGTGAACAAACATTCTTGTCACACATTATAACCTCCAGAAACCAGCTTGCTTAAAATGGGGGCAAAATGTGTTTGCACTAGGCCTGGGTGTGAATTAAATTTTGCTGGAGTAATTCGCATAATTTTGCATTACATTTATTAAGTGAAGTTTCCGAAATCACTACTTTATGCCACTTTGCGTGCTTATGTGCTGTTAGCTGTAAAAAATTACAATTGTGCAATTCCATGTAAAATTTTGCCATGAACGCACTGGAACAACAGAATCTGTGAGGCTGATGTTCGTGATGCTCTTGTTCAAATGCATTCCTGAGTCAAAATAGTTTGGGAGGATGCATTTCCTGATAAAATTAGGCGAAATGCTGAACTACGTTTCACACACACCTAGTTTGCACCATGGACTGCTTCCACTTACCACCATGGACATCAAATGGAGTCTGTGAGAAGTTGGTCTGGCATATGATGTCCACTATTCTAGTGAACCCCTTGCACCAGTCCAAATGACCCTGATTGATGGTAGGGTTAAGAAAACCGTTATAGAAAGCTATCCTAGTGGTAGCTGTGGAGAGCAGCCTTCAGGCTAAGTCTTGGAGAAATGTAAAGCAGCTTGTTTTACCATTCTTTAATCTCTTGAATGATCAAATGAAAGTAGAAAACACAAGGTATATATATATAAAATATATGTATTTATTCTAAACACAACCCCTCTAGTCTCTTTATGAGGCTAGAGGCCAAAGTACAACACAAGAACTTTAAATAGCACGCATTAAATAGTACAGTATACGTTTTGCCCTAGGGGCCTCACAAACCATATACTAAAATAGTGGTATAAGAACCACATGAGGGATCGAAGTGAGGCCTATGGCCTGTAGAACCGCTGGGGCAACCAGAAACCACCCAAGGTAGGGACGCAGGAGACCCAAGGGGGACGCGTGCAGTGTCTACACACAGCCGGGAATCACCATTGACTTCTGTAGAGGAAAAGCAAGTTACAATTTTAAAGATTAAGGACACTTCAGAGTGAACTACGATGAAACCCCTTTAGACTTAGTCTCTTCGAGAGTCAAGACCCATGGGAGCACCTGAGCACTCGTGTTACCTCACCCAGGGAAGCCGGGTGCATAGATGTCTTTGGTGTCTGGTTTTGTCGTCGTTTCCAATGGAAAGCTGCGAAGAAGTGCTGTAGGCGACCAGAGGAAAAGTGTCCGGGTGGATCCAAGGGTGGATCGGAGATCTGAAGAACCTGAAAGCAGAGGGGACAGAGTCTGGGTCACTCGCCAGTGACCAGGATGGCGACAGGATGATGCCAGCCTATGTCGGGTGCTTTAAAGTGAAGGAGGTGAAGCTTGACTCTTCAGTCACAAGGAACAGGAGGCATCGACGATGACCAGAAGTTGGATTTGAGCTGTCCAACAAAGGATGTTGAGTGCTGCAGTTTTGGTATCCAGATTGGACCCAACAATCCTTGGCAACAGTAACCCATGCAAGATGACAAGATTGGCTTCGGTGCAGACCAGCAAGGTCTGAGAGACTCACCATTTGGAGGAGAGTCAGAGCACGTCTGGAGCAATCAGGAAAGCTTAGGAAACAAAGGATTGTTCTTCATGGGGACCCACTAGCCGATGGACTAGGGATCGCAAAGGAGCCTCGAGCTGCGGTGAAGAAAGTGGACTCACAGGACACTCGTTGAGTGTAGGCCTCTCAGCTTTGGTGCAAAAGGTGCTCATGGCAAGGGTAACAGATAGCCCAAAGCACTATTTCCGGAAACTTCAGGAAGTAGGTGCAGTTGCAAAATTGCAGGATGTCCAGGAGTTCTGGTCCCTCGTCTATCGTGATGGCTGTGGGTCTCAGCTTTGCCGGGATCTCGTGTCGGCCTTAGAAAAGTCTGGAACTCCATGTCCTGTGTCGCAGATTCTTCGGGATCTGGCGGGAACCTCTAAAATGCAGACCAGCAAGATGCTCTTAGGTGCCTGTCTGAACAGGGGGGTCACTCCGTGACCCCAAGGGAGATTTCTTCCGTCTTCCAGTCGATATGGAATGTCATAGGTCTAAGATTTCTTCTTCAGAGTTTCGTCCAGGGTAATCTAAAGTCCTAGGGACTGGGTTCCTATACTTATACTAAGTTTAGGGGATGGGATAACTCTAGGGTCCCACCTATGGGAGGACCTGGGGAGCGGGTGGTTACACCCCTTACCCTTTGTCCAGTTTTGCGCCAGAGCTGAGGCTGAGTCTGTTTTAAATGGTGGATATGGATATACTATATCCCAGTAAAGGTTGCTTACACCACCTTACCCAGGCAGCAAGTGCAGCCCTGTGGTGCCATTTTGGAAGGCTTTCCATGGGTGGCATAATATATGCTTCAGCCCCTGGTAGGCCTCTGGGGTACTTATGCCCTTGGTACCTATGGTACCATATACTAGGGGCTTACAAGGTAACTCAGTAACCAATCTGGTATGTACCTATTGTACATGAAATCAATTTAGAGAGAGAACAGCCAGGCTGCGGTCCTGATTAGCAGAGCCACAGCCAGACTAAAGTCGAAAAAACAGTGAAACACAGCAAAAAGTGGGGGTAACCATAGGAAGCAGACTGAGGTGCTGGGTTTTTAAGAACCCGGTGGTGCCAGGGGATAACACCCGAAGACCTCTGAGTTCTCCCTGTTCCGGACCACAGAAACAAAGAGTCTTCTAGGTGAAGTCAGAGATCGAGTTTTATTGGCTGCAACCAAGTAACAAGTGTCCTAGAAGTACAACAGCACGGGATGTAAGTTCTCAGGAGACTGTTCGTTTTTACAGAACCAGCCTTCTCCTTTTATACCAAATATTACACTTCAGGCAAGAATTCTTTGTTTTATGATGCAACCATATACATATTTGTTCAACAAAAGGAAAAGCACAGTCATGACGTTCAGCCTATAATTTCGTGTGTACAGTTAGTGATAGATTACCCAGCTCGGCCCAGAACTACCTTCAGATATCGATGAAACCCCAATAAACTCGGGCACCTCCTCATCGTAAAACTAGCCATAAACAAGGGTCATGGACAGGCGTATGTGTGTGGATAACATGGCCTGTATGTAGTGAATGGTTTATGGCATGTCGTGCCTTGATGCTATCTTACTCGGCCACTGGGCGAGGGACTGTCCGAACAGGTTTGGCTGGAGGCAGTGGAGTCAGCTCGGCCAGGTCACGGGGGAGTCAGCTAAGGTGGACGTGTCCTTCCAGATCAAGCTGGGCCTTAATCAATTGACTATATGAGGGCAAGAGACAAGATGGATGCCGTTCACAAAATGGAACCCAAGGGTTCGAGACGGGAACCATGATTTAAGGGTGCTAGCATCACTCAATCATGACGCAAATGCATAGGGATAATGTCCTTATCATTACCGGTCTGCCGATACCGAATTCGTCATGGTACGATGATATTTTGTGACACGAGTGTCGGGCCTCGGTACCATATTACAGCAGGGTCCAGAATTTCAGAACCACAGACACTCCTTTTGCCCTCATATTAGGCAATAACTCATGTCAGTCTGAGTCCAAATCTGTATTCATGAAGTCATGGAGATGCTGCTGTAGCATCATTCTGTTGCTCAATTCGTCCCTTGACACAGGCTTCCTTACACATGATGCAGCACAGAGGCCACATATTGCAGGAGCGCACTGCACAAACAGGCAGAACATAGACAGAATGGCTAAGATCACCCCAATGAATATCAGAGTTTTCCATCCCCAGGCAGATATCAGTTCCCAGAACCACCCTAGCAAGGACCAATCCCCTTTATCCACGTGAAGGGAGTCAGAGATTTTGTGCAGTTTGGAGATGGCCTGGTACACTGTCCGAGCATTATCAGGGATGAAAATGCAGCAACTGGATTGGATCACTCTGCATACACCACCACGGTCTGCAAGTATGACATCTAGGGCAACCCTGTTCTGAAGAGTCATAAGTCAGTCCGACTGGAGCTCAGCTGTCAAGTTACCAAGGGCACTGGCCGTTTCGGTCACGGCGGATTCAACTACCCTCGTCAACTGGCGAATGTTCCTCCTGTTCACCATGGGCCCCCAAAACAGCAGAAAACCCTTTGCGAAGTCTCCAAACTCTTGACCCGCAGTGTCGTCTTTACTCACGACACCCCTAACTATCCTTGTCCGATGGTAATCTGCCTCGGCCGTGTAGGTGGGTGGCAGCAGAAACGAGATAAAACAGGTGCCCGAAAAGTCAGGGGGCAACCATGTATACGCTCTATCGTGGCAGATGAAGTAAGTACCCTTAGCCGCTAGTAATGAAGGGGAGGTCTGAGACGAGAAAACGTAAGTCTCAGTGCAGACACTCTTTCCCAACTGAGCTCTAGGGTTTTTGCCATTTCCCTGCAGACATAAGTGACCTTGGTGGGGTACTATCCAGACTGGGGAGGATTTCGTTGCTTTCAGACTTTCAGCCAAGGAAATTCCATATTGCGTTATATTCCATCTGCTGTAAGGTACCAATTCATATCTGGGGATCGTTTTGTATGTGTCGGCATCCCTACTCATATTCCTAATTCCCGCCACTAGTGCCTTGTTGCTTGAGTTTTTCCCTGGAACATATGGTTCGAGGGCGAACAGGAACATTGCTCTAAACGCCAACAGAGAACCATGGTAGCCAAATGGCAGGACAAAATACGGGATACCCTTATCTGTTGTGTGTGGCATAAGTCCACATACCCAACAATTCGTGGTGTTCATTACGGATTGGTGCTGGTGTAGGAGTTGGACGAATGAATTATTTACAAATTCTAATCTTCTGGCAGACTCGTGTTCAGGTAGAGGGTGAAAAGAATGTGGGGAGACAGTGGGAGGAGGTGTGGGCTGGGTGTTGTGTACAAAGGTAACTTGAAAGATGAACAGAGCAGAGCCAATTAAAAACATTATTATGCTACACAACATTAAGATGCCAACTACTAAAAATCTTTTTCTTGCCATCACAGCGCAAACTCTCTTTTCAAAGTCCGTAAATCTAGCAGGTCTCTTTACCCTCGGAAACTCCATCCTCTAGTTGCTGCCCACGGTGGGAGATTGATTCTGTCAAGGAGTGCTTTCCGTTCAGCCCAGGGTAATTCCCTTACACCAACCAGAACCGTTGACCTAAACGTCTCCAGCTGCACTCCCCAGACTGTCAACCGCGACCCTAGCAACAGAACCGGATGGCGGTTCGAAAATCAAAAATGAGCAAGTTCCCTGGGCGAGAGAGCTGAAAAATAAAAAATAGTTCTTGGGGGAAAGAAAAATCTTATTTGTTTGCTTTTATTAGTTCGTTTTTCTTGACCTTAGATTATATCGTTGTTTCCCGGGTATGGCGTTGTCTTCAAACAAGGTTTCAGGTTCTGTAGTGTCCAACTGCATTGACAGTGGCACAAATCCTTGCAGAACTCGGTCGCTCTCCTTTTCCGTACCAGTTCCTTTCAAACGTGCATCACTGAAAGGCACGAAGCGGGGCACAGACTCAGTCTCTGAGTCAGCAATTCCCTCCTGGACCCACCGGTCATATGGAAGGGGCAGCGGGATCCGTTTACAGTGGGTGCCGTGCACCCAATGTTTCTTCCTGTGGACACGTACTGCAGAGCGGGTAGTTAGCAGGACTTGGAAGGGTCCGGTCCAGCGAGGCTCCTCGTTCTTGGTTCGCCTGAAGTTCCGGACTAGGACCCAGGAACCAGGTTGAATGGCGTGGCCTGGATCATCAGACGCTGGCGGAGAGGAGCTGTGGACCTGTTGGTGTAAAAAACGCAATTTAGCTGTCAATTCGTGCAAATAGTCAAGCAATACAGGGTGCTCTATCTCACTTAGTTTCTTGGGTCTTGGCACTCCCCATATGTTTGCTGGGCGCCCGAACACGACTTCGTGGGGGCTAAGTCCCAGTCTAGAATGGACAATCATTCTTGTAGATAGGAGCGCTAAAGGCAGGGCGTCAGGCCACTTAAGACCCGTGCTGGCTTGGATCTTGGCTAATTTCAACATCAATGTGCCGTTGTAGCATTCTACTAATCCGGCTGATTGGGGGTGATTTGCGGCGTGGAACTTCTGGTGTATGCCTAGACATTCACACACTCTCTTCATCACTCGTCCCACGAATTCACTTCCATTATCACTCCAGACAATTCTAGGCATACCATACCTAGGGAAGAATTCCTTGACCAGGGCTTTGGCAGTGGACAAGGCAGTGTTGTCTTTAAGGGGATATGCTTCCACCCACCTGGAGAAGGCGCAGACAACAACAAGCACGTATTTCAGATTGTTGCACCTTTCCATGTGGATGAAATTGAGCTGAAAAACCTCGAACGGATATGTTGGAGGCGCAAAATGACCAGCTGGAGTTGGAGTTCCCCTACCGGGATTGTATTTCAGACACACCATACAGTTCTTGACCACATTCTCTGCACATTCCGGGATTCCACTATTCTGCAATACTGGGGCCAACAACTTACAGATTCCTTTCATACTGATGTGAGCCATCCCATGAGTCATCGTCACCACTGCAAGTACATATGCATCGGGTAACAGCCATCTTTGATGCTCTGACAATTCGACCCAACAACCATCCGCATCCAATCTACCCTTGCTTTCTCTCCATTCATTCACCTCTTTCTCAGTCGCCTCGGACTGTATGGACTTCACGCTTTCTATAGTGTCCTCACACATACCTACATCGGCAATCCATCTCGCAGGACCTACAACATATATTCGACTCATTGTGTTCCTTGTAGTCTCTTTCGCGACTTCATCTGCAAATGCATTCCCACGACCAGCGTCATCTTGAATCTTTCTGTGTGCACTGCATTTCAGGATCGCAACTTGTAGTGGCAAGGTCAGTGACTCGAGAAGCTCGTTAACTAACTGACCATGCTGTATCTTTGCACCATGCGATGTCAGGAACCCACGTTCACGCCACAATCGTCCAAAACTGTGAGCCACGCCAAAGGCGTATTGGCTATCAGTATACACATTCACTCGCTTTCCTTTTGCCAACACACACGCTCTTGTAAGTGCAATTAACTCGGCTGCTTGCGCAGAATTATGGGGAATGCGCGCGGTCTCTACAATCGTGTGCAATGTTGTCACCGCATATGCTGCGGTCGTATCACCATTTGGCAACTTGAAGCACGAACCATCAACCCACAGAGCATCCTTACATTCAGGAAGGGGAGTGTCCAATAAGTCTACTCTCCCTTTTGTCTCTTCTTCTGTCCTAAAACAGCAATCATGCATTTCGACCTCGTCTGTTTCTGTTGGAATGGGCAATAACGTGGCGGGGTTGAGTGTAGCGCACCTCTTTGTGTGAATGTGACTCGCTAATAGTGTCAGTTCATAGCTTGACAGTCGAGCACTAGTTAAGTGCTGTGTCTTCATTCTGTTTAGCAAAACGTCTACTGCATGTGGGACCTCAACGATCAGAGTGTTATTCATTACTAACCCAGCAGACTGTCTAGTACAGACAGCTGCTGCAGCAGTGGCCCTCAAGCAACTTGGTAATGCCTTAGCTACAGGTTCTAGAGTCGCGGAAAAGTACGCGCATGGGCGCTGTTTGTCTCCAAAGGATTGTGTCAGGACTGATAATGCGCAACCTTCCCTCTCGTGGACGTATAGTGTGAAAAGCTTACTGTAGTCGGGGTTGCCCAACACAGGAGCCGAACACAATGCATAACGCAACTCGTGAAAACTCTTCTGACAATCTTCAGACCAAGGCATGGGATTGGGTGTATCCTTACAGATTAGTGCCAGCAAAGGTTTAGCCAACAGTGAGAAATTCAGTATCCATTGTCTGCAATACGATACCCAAGAAAGCACGCACTTCTCTCTGTGTCCTTGGGACACTCAATCTTGCAATTGCCTGTATTCTCTCTGGGGTCAGTCTCCTTCCCTCCTTCGATAAGATGTGACCTAAGTAGGTCACTTCTTGTCGACAAAATTGCAATTTCGAAAGAGAGACTTTGTGCTTCATGTCACATAAATGACGCAACAACGACAATGTGGCTTCCTTGCAAATCTCTTCAGTATCTGCAGCGATCAGCAGATCGTCTACATACTGAATCAGAGTCGCACCATCAGGTAGAACAATCGTGTCAAGTTGTGATTTCAGAGCCTGACTGAATATCGATGGACTTTCACAGTAGCCCTGAGGAGCGCGTTTGAAGCGGAAGCTTTGTCCACCTAAATTGAAGCCAAAAATATCTCTGCTCTCCTCAGCAATCGGGATGCTGAAGAAGGCGTTCTTTAAATCAATCACCGAGAACCAAGTGGCTGAAGGTGGGACCATAGTCAATAGGGCAGTAATGTCGGGGACAACTGGAAACTGTGGCACAACAATCTTATTCACTTCTCTAAGATCAATCACAAATCTGTACACAGGTGGTTGCGACGGATCAGTACGCTTTAAAACTGGCAGAATAGGACTGTTACAAATGTTGCCTGTTGTCTCTTCAATGACATCTTTCTCAATCAGATCGTAAACGATCGCTAACAGAGCCTTTTCACATTTGCTAGAGATCTTGTATTGGGGAATACGTTGCAACCTAACATTAGCTCTCAAAGTTATCACATATGGCGCTATTTTCTAAAGACCCACATCATTCGAACCAGTAGCCCAAAGTATATCTGGAAGAGATGATAATTCAGTTGGAATATTCTCCTTTGCCAAATACATTGGAGAAATCACTTTCTTACCTAGGGTAAGTTGTACTCCCGAAGGAGAACAGTACAAAGTTGCATATAATCTCTTTAACAAATCCAACCTAACAAATTTTCGCCACAACCTGTTGTAAGAATGAGGGGTGCTTCTAATTCATATGGGCCAACAGAAAGGGGCATAGGACTAGAAATCGGGTTTCTAACCGGGGCGTCAGAAAAACCTACCGAGACATTCATTTCGCCAGACAAAGGTGCGCCAGGAAGTTTTGAGTGCATAATTGAACTTTTTGTAGCACCAGTATCCAGCAGAAAAGGTTCTGACACTCCTGACGTAATCACCTCGACATAAGGTCAATTCTGATCTACTGGAACTGAAACAACTCTTTGTCCATGGCTGTCCTAGCAATTATGACTCTCATTCACATTTTCTGCGTAATAGTCAGCAGCATAGTACTGAGCTGTCCTAGCAGACGCATTATTCTGTTGATCGAAGCTGTTCATGGAATTTTGAGGTGGAAAAGAAGTAGTATTCTGGGGTAAATTTCCACGGCCCCTACCCCTAGGAGCCTGTTGAACACCTCTACCTCTTGCACCAGAAACACCATTTAAGCGTCCCAATAGAGCTGGACAACTATTCTTGAAATTACCCTCTTCCTTGCAATATGCACACTGATTCGGACCATACGCTAAACGCTGTTGAGAAAACTCATTTCTTTGTGAGTTTCTCGAATACTGCTGTGGTTGCTGATAATCGGGCTGACTGGCTGTGCGAGGCGGATAGGCTTGCTGGAGAAGGACTTTAGTCTTCAAATCTTTTGTCTTTTTGTCTGCCTTATCTAGCTCGACTTTGCGTCTACTTTCGTAGCACTGGGCTGTGGCTAAAATCTGCGCTGACGTGGAAACAGCCCAAGCACTCTCTGAATCTTTCAATTTATTACATAGTTCAGGAAGCAGATTATGCACAAATTTGTCTACAAACAATCTTTGGCTACCCTCGGTAGCCATATCCTGACCACTGTGATCGACAAAAGTCTCTTCAAATCTCGTGAAAAAGTCAGACACATTCTCATCTTTCTTCTGCTTGCATGCAGACAACTTCTCCCAATTCACACGTAATTCAGGCATTAAAGTTTTCATATATGTGATAATTCTACCAGGAAGTTCGGCTACTAAAGGCTCAGGCTTAGCGCCACCAACTTGTCTAGCATCAGCAGCAGTGATATGAGCCCATGTGTCACCCAATTCTTGGTCATGATCTGTATGACGAATCTTACTCCATAAAGGCTGTGGAACAACATTCCCAAACAGCATGTCTACATCTGCTAAATTCATTATACAGGAGCTGGCAGTCTGTGATAACTCCTTATAATAGCCTGCAGGATTTTTACGGGGATCGGGTAATGTCTGCTTGAGTGCTAAAACTTCAGATCTTTTCCAGGGGACATGTACCCATACACGCTGGAAATGCGGTAGAATTGGTGGATTTGCATTCGCATCACCTTCCCTCCAAACTGGGGGAACCTCTCTCATGGGGTACTGTCGCGGCTTTTTCCTACCTGACATGTCATCCTCATACAGTGACCTAGAGACGTTTCCCTTACTCCTATAAGATAACAATAAATCTATTGCTCTTTCAACATCGGCACCTACAATCATGCCTTGATAAAACTTGAAACGCATACGGAATAATTCCTTCATTTTGCGTTTTGGATCATTTGTCTCCAAATCTTCGCAAAGATATACACACATCTCTTCGAATACATATCTCTGAGTGGGTGCATCCCACTGACGGAAGACTTCCATAACAGACTGAACATCATATTTTACAGTATCAGTAACCCACTTACGTGCTAACTCATTCAGTACTTCTCTTTCCTCATAATCAGGTAGTTGACTACGCAACTGTCTACGTCCTGTTTTAGGGGTCGTTTTAGGCGACCCAAAGAAAGGTGAGAACAGACCAGTGACAGTACTTGCCACTCTCTGTCGAACAGAAGGAGAAGCTTGCGGAGAGGCAGATGCGCCAGAAAAGACAGGCTGATGCAAAGATGAAGTCGAGGCAATAGCAGAAGAAGTCGAGGCAGTGGCAGAAGTAGTATCAGGATAAACAGTTGGAGCAGTAGGCAAAGTTGTAGAAGAAGTAGATGGAGTATGTAGCAAAGGCGGCGGCCCTTGAGAGGGCTGCGCCGGAGAAGTAGGAACGAGCTGAAGAGGAGCTGGTGCTTGTGCAAGGACTGGAGTTCGTGCGCCGGGGCGTGGTATAACAAAGCACTTTGGGGGTGCAGTAATGCTCGAGGTATATGGGGGTGGTGAATTCAGTAAATGGGACATTAATGGATCCTTCTCTGATGTCTCTTTTGAACCATGTCCTTCATGGGGCAACATCGGGTAGCATTTATCTACTGCTAACTTCTTGCTTCTGAGCATTTGTTCACTTTCCTGCTCTTCCTCATTATCCCTGTATGCAATGGCAGCCTGCACCATTGACATACCTCTTTTATTTTTCTTAACTAATTTTATTTCTTTCTGTTTGGCTTCTTTGCGCCACAAGCGAAAAGAGTCAAACATTGCAGGCCGGGCCTTCTTCTTGAACAATTTGAACTCAAGGTTATCTAAAATTTCTGTGTCAAAGCTACCATATTGGGGCCATTTTAAAACACCATCCTTTTTGGTGTATTTTATCCAGACCTCATTATATGGGATAGGGCCTACTCCGTGCTTCACGTAGAGCTCATATGTTGGAGTTCCAATCGGAGGAACCGGACACGAATCCTCTAATCGGGAGTCCTTGCTACAACCAAGACAAAACAAGTTTCCAAGTCTGCTAAGACCAGGCATCTTCGCTCACTAGTCTAGCTTCAAACTTCAAAGGATTATCGAATACGATATTTTCGTGAATACACGAATCCCTTGGTTTTGGCGCTTGCAAGTTCCAAACAAGGTGTATCTCAGGGATACCAAAACTAAGAACAAAACTGAGGACTGGGAGACGCTCCACTTATACTTAACTGAAGTATTGAAGATCGATGACGTTTAGAAGACTCGTCTATCGTTTCGCTCTACCAAGGATCACTGGGTCCAAAACAGGGTGATAGTCAGGGCAGCAGTCCTTCGTAGCCATCGGGACGCGGGGAACCTCGCAGCAAAGACCTTCAGAACCACGTCGACATACAGGGGTCGCTGAAGTGGCTGGCCGTCCTCTTGAATTTTCACACGAAGCTCCTTACGAACATCTGGCTTGGACCGATACCGCTTGATACCGCCCGAGTTGGGCGCCAACTGAGGTGCTGGGTTTTTAGGAACCCGGTGGTGCCAGGGGATAACACCCGAAGACCTCTGAGTTCTCCCTGTTCCGGACCACAGAAACAAAGAGTCTTCTACGTGAAGTCAGAGATCGAGTTTTATTGGCTGCAACCAAGTAACAAGTGTCCTAGAAGTACAACAGCACGGGATGTAAGTTCTCAGGAGACTGTTCGTTTTTACAGAACCAGCCTTCTCCTTTTATACCAAATATTACACTTCAGGCAAGAATTCTTTGTTTTATGATGCAACCATATACATATTTGTTCAACAAAAGGAAAAGCACAGTCATGACGGTCAGCCTATAATTTCGTGTGTACAGTTAGTGATAGATTACCCAGCTCGGCCCAGAACTACCATCAGATATCGATGAAACCCCAATAAACTCGGGCACCTCCTCATCGTAAAACCAGCCATAAACAAGGGTCATGGACAGCTGTATGTGTGTGGATAACATGGCCTGTATGTAGTGAATGGTTTATGGCATGTCGTGCCTTGATGCTATCTTACTCGGTCACTGGGCGAGGGACTGTACAAACAGGTTTGGCTGGAGGCAGTGGAGTCAGCTCGGCCAGGTCATGGGGGAGTCAGCTAAAGTGGACGTGTCCTTCCAGATCAAGCTCGGCCTTAATCAATTGACTATATGAAGGCAAGAGACAAGATGGATGCTGTTCACAAAATGGAACCCAAGGGTTCGAGACGGGAACCATGAATTAAGGGTGCTAGCATCACTCAATCATGACGCAAATGCATAGGGATAATGTCCTGATCATTACCGGTCTGCCGATACCGAATTCGTCATGGTACGATGATATTTTGTGACACGAGTGTCGGGCCTCGGTACCATATTACAGCAGGGTCCAGAATTTCAGAACCACAAGACCCTACTCTCCTACAGAGTCAATCAAAAATGTTTCATGATCTCACCCAGAGTGGAGAGTCGTGAAGGGATGGACCATGGCAAGCAGTCATGGAGAGCAAATGAATGGGAATAAAATGGAGAGACTGAGTACTGGTTACAGCGATGGTTCGATAAACCATTAGAATAGTTTACATCCCTAACCAGCCCTGCAATGATTCATTTCCTCTTTTTTTGAAAGATTTTTTAGGTCTGGTTTGACTGTCTCATGATGTATAGTTACCAACTCTTTAAAATATGCATAAAGTGGTATCTGGCTCCACCCACAAGAATATTACCTTCTCAACACACACAAATAATTGACCGGTGCATTTTTTATGAAGTACCCTCACTGCCATGCATGAGAAGCGTTTTACATCTCAAAAAGGCACTGAAAAATCACACATTATATTCCTTTGCTCACTACCTAATTAATTGCACACAGAAATCCAGGGTTTCTTGTTATGTCTTTTCACTTCAGCAGGCTTTTTACTTCTTTAAGTCAGGACCCAATATGCAAGCTACACCAATTAGCTCTGCCAATGCTTGTCTTTTACGCATATGACTAACCAGGCATATTTAGGATGCTTTTTTAAGGAAGACATTGACATCGATCGCAATGAATGTATGATCGAATTCCACAAGTCGCCTTTACAAATGTGCTTCTATTTAGCTTCTATTTGAACATGTGCAATTTGAATACATTTAAGTGGAAAAAGAAAGATGTTTTTCCTCAGGAGTAGAATGCAGGATTGGGACAGGAAAGAAAATAGCTGACTTTTGGCCTGCCCACTTCCTGATTTCCTCACTAAAAATATTTTTCAGATCTTTGTGGTTTGGTGATAGTGAAAATGGAAAGAAAGATGAATTCCTGAACTCCATAACAAAATCAGCTTTTCAAGCAAGATTTCGCTTTCCTTTCATACACAAAACCTTTGATTTACAAAGGCGGTTTCTACACTTAAATCTGTCTTGGATTTGAAAAAATGTCACTGAATTCATGAAAATCAAGAAGTAGTACAAATTTATTAAATAAGTGTGCATAAATCATGTTTGCGCTTTCCAAGCGATGACCAGAACTGCTGTGGTAAAATACATGGATGCCATTTAGGCTTCTCCAGGGGTCGCTTCTGCGACCCCTGTCTTGCCACTTGCAACCCGACACTGCATTTGTGACCCCTGGCCTCAGAGGTAGCAAAGTAAGGTGCTTTGGAGCTCCAATCTCCTTGTTTGTGTCAATTTCGTAATCACTAGCATTGAATATCAATATATTATTCACTTTTAGTGTAATGAAACATGGAATACAATTACCTGGGATATGACCCTCCCTAGCAGCAGAGGTAAGTTATAAATGCTTTTAAATGTATGTAGTGGGCATGCTGCAGGTGAAAGTGTGTTTATGTTAGAGAGAGCGCGTGTATGTGTGAGTGTGTGTGTGTGTGTGTGTGTGTAAGAATGTGTGTAAGTAAACATAAAGGTAATGGCTATGTTGTCCCTTCAGCTCCCTGCCTTTTGATGAATTTACGTTCATGGGTGAATTCTCTGAAAATTTGGAGAACACCACTTTCTTTGTGGACATATATACATGTATTTATAATGGTTAGTCCATATCGCACACTTATCTTACAGTATTGGGTAACTACTGTGAGAACAAACACCGCCGTTTTCACGAGAGAGCAAGACAATTTAGGTACAATAGTTTAACTGAGAAAAGAAACGACTTATAATGCTAATTTTAAAGTTTTCTAAGTTTCCAAACCAAATCTAGCATATTTTATGTAGTCAATTTAGGTTAAGAAAAACAGAATTAATTTATGTGTGTGTGTAGATCCTATGCACTTAAACCTGTTCCTTTGCAAAAGTCACCAGTTTAGTTAGGGATGTATAGTAAATGCCTTCCACGTGTAAAATGTATAAATAGTGATCGACAAACATTAAACTTGTGGCAAATGCTTAATAGCTATTACCACACAGCATTTTACAAAACTTACACATTTTACAAAAAAAATTGTAAAAGGCTGAACTTAAACCCATTTCATTATTAAAATGGGCTTTCAATGTATGTTGTCTACAAACAAAGGTACATATGGTGATACAGAATGGGGGTTTTTCTGGATGGCACCTTCTGTCACAGCACATTTGGGGCCCCATTTATGAGTCTGTGCGTCAATTTTACGCCGCCGGTGAGTCACTTTTTGTGACGCACCAGCAGAGTAAAAAATGTGCCTTGTTGAACCATATTTACAAAGTGACGCATCTAGGTAGATGCGTCACTTTGTAAACCCCTGCGCTACATTATACCTACGTCTGGTATAATGTATGCAGGGGGGGGGGTGTTCTAACGCAAGAAAGAGTCATAGAAGCACGCAGTGAAATCTATAAGATTTCACTGCGCCACTTCTAGGACACAAATGCGTCAATTTCTTACGCTTGCCTCACAGTAGGTGTAAGACTGACGCAGGCCCTTTCACATTGGGCTAGCCCCATGTGAAAGGACACATTGCTGGTGTTGTGTCCCTTTTGTGACACACGCCAGCAATGCATCACTTTTGCGCCATTCAGACACGTCAGAAATACTGACATATCTGTAACTCCTTGCATCATGATGCGTCATACTGTAAATATGACGCATCATTGGTGTTGCAAGGTGTTGCAAGGAGGGCGCAGTGAAAAGTGACTCATCGCTGTTTTCACGCAGCGATGCGTCACTTTTCATAAATGAGGCCCTTAGTGCATATCCTGGTTTTCAGAGAGGATGGACTGAACACAGCGGGAGATCGACTTCCAGGGGTTTCAGAGTAGGATTCATTCCTGTGCAGCCCCAAGAAAAAACGAATTAAATTGACACAGATGATAATGTGGTTGAAAGTGCCATTAATTCCCTTTAGTTTCTCATTGTCTGCCTTGGTAAGTGCTGTCATCTAGATCATTCGGTGCTCGAGTCCATCATGCAGAAATGCAGTCTTACCTCTGTGTCTTTAAAGTCCTTTAAACGTACCCTAATTCTTAGAAGAAGATCTGAAATGCAATAGTGAGGTTTGGAAGATTTATGTACGCCAGACTTTAGTCTTCATGCTTGAGGAATGCAATGAAAGTATTAAGTGAACAGGAAGAGTGGACAAGGCAAGAATAAAAGAAATACATTCCAGAGTGTATTTTCTTATGAACACGACTCTCTCTCAGATTAACATCGGCGCAACAACAAACGATAAATTGTCTTGCCAGAAAGCAATGTCTCTGCTACATTGATTTAAAACATGCAGTTTGTAAAAATTAAAAGTGATTTCTTCACTTCAACTTGGAAAATCTGGAAAGAAAACTCTAGTTGAGCAGCAGCCCGAGGGTGTATTAATTTATTTTAAACAAAAGTGTGTGTGGATGTGTTTGGATTGAAACCTTATCAGGAACAAAATCCCAAATGCGAGCAACTTTGAATTTTAAAAAGCCTCTTGCTTGCAATAACGGAAGGCATGTTCCAAAAATCTCATTTCTTTATTACCAATATATTTTTGTTTACATTTTTTCAAACATACATACTTTAAGTGCAATGGTCATTTCTACAATTTCTGACTTTGGTTCTAGTTCTGTTAAACCTTCCTGGAAGTATTTAATTGAATCATGCGCATGTTATTCTTTCAAGAAAGGACTTATTTGATATACACCAAGGCCCTGACCGTAAGCTGCCACGCACTCACACTGCATCAAAGACTTGCAATCACGAACCACGATAGGCCTCCCCTTTCCTCCCTAAGGACTGAGGCACGCGAGAGCAAGTGATGCGCTCATTCCGCCTCCTTGTACAGTAGTTTCACTGGAGTGGATAAGAGGGCAGGTAGGGACTGTGCCCCATCTGTAACTGACCCGGGCCCCCTCCCTTGTGCCCTGCCACTAGTAGACAGCTGCACCACTGTGTAGCTGCGACCATTTTGGGTCAAAAGAAGTTACATTTCTACCCATTTAAAGGAATCTAAAGTGACAAATAGAAAAACATTGATTGGATAGACAAACAGGTCTATGTGAGAAGTCTATTGGTTTGAGGGGAGTGATGTGGCAAGGCACTGTGTGATGTGAGTGGAGTAGCATTGTGTATCATGGAGTGGCATTGTGTGACATGGATTGGATAAGTATTGTGTGACATGAAGTGCAATGGATTGGCATTGAGTAGAGTGAAACGCCACAGAGAGGATTCGAATGCAGTGGCATGCCATAAAGTGCTTCAATGCCTGGTCTGGGGTAGTAAGAAATGTATATAAAAATACATTTACAATTGAATGGAGTGGCATTGAGTGGAGTGGGATTGTGTGGGTTGGCATTGTGTGGAGTGGCATTGAGTCACCTGGAATAGCATTTTGTGGAGTGGCATTAAGGGGATTGGCATTGTGAGGTGTGGAATGGTATTCTGAGGGGTGGCATTGAGTGGGGGTGAAGTGGCATTGTGTGGCATGGAGTGGCATTGGCTGGCATGGTTTGGAAGTGTGTGGAGTGGTATTGTGTGGGGTGGAAAGGCATTGTGTGGGGCTGAGTGGAACTGTGTGGAGCGGAATGGAATTGAGTCGAGTGGATTGACATTGTGTGGCATTGAGTGAAGTGGCACAGTGTAGTGTGGAGTGGAATTGTGTGGCATTGGGTGGTGTGAAGAGGAAATGTGTGGCATGGATTGGAGTGGCATTCTGTGGAGTGGAGCTGCATTATGTGCCAGGGTGTGGAATTGTGTGGCACTGTGTGGAGTGGCCCAATTTGTATAAAAAACAGTGACAAATGGAATGCTTGAATAATCTCAGCCATTGGTAATCATTCGGCTGCATCCCAATTCCTCGTTATTTAGCACATGAGTCCAACTAATTTTGGACTGAGCTATATGCAAATCAATCTTTACCCTGCTCCAACTGGAACAGTCTAGCCTGAATCGCTAAGCCAGGTCCTCCCTGAAACAGAGCACTAGCAACCCAGGACCGGCTTTGTTCTAGATATGGGCTTATCAGCTGTGTAGAGTTTAGTTCCAGTGACACAGTGTGCACGGGACCTCCGTCTGGGTATAGCCGTCCCACTTAGGGTGACACAATAAGTATACAAAACAGTGAAAGTTTGAATGCTTGAATTAATCTCAGCCACTGGTAATCACTCAGGGCTGTATCCTAATCCATTGTTATTTTGCAGTTCATGCCACCTCAATTTGGACCCAGCTCTAAGCAATTCAATCTTGACTCTGAACCAGTAGGAACAGTCCAGCCCGAACTGCTAAACCAGGTCCTCCCTGACTGGAACACAAGCAACCCAGGATCAGTTTTGTCCTAGTTGTGGGCTCATCAGACGGGCACACCTTGGTTCTAGTAACAATGAATTAGGATGCAGCCCGAGTAATTACCAGTGGCTGAGAATAATTCAAGCATTCCATTGATCCCTTTTTTGTACAGTGTGTCACCTTAAGTCGGATAGCTATGCCTAGATGGGGGTCCTGTGCACACTGTTACTGTGTAACATGGATTGAAGTAGAAATGTGTGGCATTGTGTAGAGGGAATTGTGTAGCATTGTGTGGCCTGGAGTGGAGTGTAATTGTGCCACAAATTGCAAATCATAGTACAATTTGTAGTGGCCTTGAATCCCTTTATATTCAGGGATAAGATCATAACCATGTGGACAGGATTGTGTGTACTTTTCCTCAAGAAGACCTCCTCCAACATCTATCATAGCTGTGCCTCCAGACTTACTTGAAGTATGTGTGTGTTACACTGATCCTAGACAGTGCACAGTTGCTCTTGTCCACATTTTAAATGCATTTACATCTAATATTCATGGATACAGCAGCAGCTCAATAATATTACCGTAAATAATTACTGTGAAATAAAATTTGTGACTTCCGCCCATTTATCAAATGGGAGGTCCTGTTTTAATCTCAAAGAAACTTGTTTTATTTGTTACTTGTTAATACTTATGTAACTCCTGAAGTAGGCCCTTAATGCCCATAGGGTAGGGTTCATTTGTATTTAAACATGGTGACATGTGCACTTATGTCTTACATGTCTCCTGGCAGTGAAACATTTCCAAAGTAGTTTTTTACTGTGGCAAATCTGGCTCGCCTGTAGAAATGCACTAGGTTACATTATAACACCTTATAATACATAACTTCAGTTTGGGAATTGCTTCAACCATGGTTCCAGGACCCAGATTATTAGTAATTTGAAATCAATCTGGTGGTGAAGTTGAATTTAAAGTTGCATCTGTGAACTTAAAATGTTACCTTTTTTTAATTAAATCCTCTGTTAACCATTTTAGAGTTAATCACTATCACCTGGTAGTCTCCTGGGAGGTGAGAATGTGGTTTCCTATTTTTAATCATGGTGATGAAGCGTTATTTATTCACAGGATTCTTTAGGAGTGGTACGTATGGGGCTAGCCCTTGTGTGGTCCTGAAGAAGATCTTTAGGGGAAGCTCAAAACATGTCGACCCAGAACTAGGGATACCATTCTCATTACAGTTAGGTCTTTCCCTGGTATTAACCCCTGATTTTAAAACATACCGACTAGGAGTAGGAATAAAATATTAGCTTACTAGCTGGGTATGTTTAACTTATTTTTACCACTCCACATCACTGCACCACACATATTTTCCAAAAACGAAGTATTCCTACGTAGTTCGCAAGTTGCAGCATGCCTCAATCTGCAGCAGATTGAGAGGACCCCAATGATGAAGCATGCCACCAAGGGGTAACCCTGGTGGGTAAGGGAACTCTAGAAAATATTTTTCCTTTCTGGAAAGAGGATTTTTCACACTTGTTCAGTGAAATCCCTGTTCTTCCTATGGTTAGGTTTCTAATTCCGGTATTCTGGATGTTGCGGAACTGCATTATTTATAGTAACATTGATGTATTATTTCAGACATGGCACATAGAGAATTGCATCAATTTTCTCTGGTTGTTCAACTGAGGCATCTTAATAGGACATATGATAAACTATAGTAGTAACTAAGGGCCTGATGTAGGTCACCAACTACCTGACGGTAGCGGCCGATTTCAGCCGTTACCGACTGGTATTTGGGATTTGACATGTAGGTAGGCTTAATTTACAGAATTGGTATATTTACAGATTCGGTAAATTTACCGATTCTGTAAAATATCGAATCGGTAAATGTTCAGAATCGGTAAATACAGATGTAGGTGGCACTGAAAACAGTGCCACAGGCCATTACCGATTTGTTATTTACCATGTAATACCATTACATGGTAAATAACGAATTCCAGTGTACAAACACATCTGTGCATGTACACCTGTGCCATGTGGCACACAGACATGCCCTAAGGGCATGTATGTGTGTCACATGGCACACAAGGCAAAATCAGGGGTGCAACAGGGTGTCAAAGTGACACCCTGTCACCCATGGAAAATCAGTAATTTTACCAAATCGGTATTTACCGATTCAGTTATTGACATTGATTCCTATGGGCCTCTAGGCCCATAGGAATCAAAGGCAATTACCGAATCGGTAAATACCGATTTGGTAATTACCGAATCATACAGATTCGGTAAAAATTACTGAATTTTTACCTACATCTGATTTCCTGAATCCAGAATACCGAATCGGTAAAATTCGGTATTCTAGAGTCAGTAAATCAGATTTACCTACATCTGGGCCATAGAGGCACAAATGCTCCTTCCTAACTCACTGGTGCATGAGTATGTAATGATTGCAAACAGATATCCAGTGTTAATTGTCTGCTGTCATTCTTGCTTCCATACTCCTCTTCAGACTGTAGCAATTGAACATGTTTCGGCTGTTTGAAAATCTGGGGATCATTGGCATTTTCTTTTCAAGTAAACAGATTGGAAAATCAAGATTAAAGTCAGTGGCCAATTACAATCGCAGTGATACTAGAAGACAATAACCTAATTCCTTTAATTCCTGCGGCGCCTATGTCTGCTTCACCTGCAGTTACTCTCATAACCTGAAGGCAGTGCTCCTAATGCCCCAGCATTGGTGCCAATATAATGTATATTGTTACAGTTCCTTGCTATAGCCAGACCTAATACAAATCAGTGTTTTCTCTAAAGAAAACTGCGGGCTCCGAAGTGCTCAGGCCTTAGGGACAGGGGAACGTACAAATAAATTGGATTTGTTCAGGCATCTTTTTAATTACACGAACAATTTCAACAGTGTTGTTTAAGTATGGAATCTCCCAATCAAAGCAGAGTTCTCTTTTCTTTAAGAATCTTTTTTTAGCTCATATATATTTTTTTAGATTGTGAAAAACCAAACAATGACGAATGAGGGCAGCGGAGGTAACAAAGTAATACATGGACCATTAATATATAAATTATGCAATGTTTAAAGGTCTTCTGGTATCCACACAAGAGGTTTTCATTATTGTTAGCAGTTTTAACGATCAATGAAGTTTTGAGTAAGGTCAACATTGTAATGTCTTCAGACAATTGAGCCACTGCCTTAACCAAGGATATATTGAAAATCACTGGGGATTAAGGGTGGGGAAGCCAGATGGTCATGAAGGGAGTTGGATAAAAATTATCAAATGAGAGAATTAAGCTAAAACGAAAGCAAATCTTGAGTATGATGGGATGTTTCAGCAAAGAGAAAAAAGTAAATCTTAAAAAAATAGCTATGCTCCAAATGAAAGAAGGAAGCCCAGTGAAAAAATGTAAACTGGTACAGATTAATTTAAACAGACAGTTTCGGATGATAAAACAGTAACAACTTTCCTGCCTTGTTTAAAGTTGTACAGTAAGTAGTATGCCGACACTTTACCTAATGTCACAAAATCACGAGTGAGGAACATCATGCAAATATCGTAAACAGCTTTCATCAACTCAAGCTAGTGAAAACGAAGTTACAAATGCATATGGAACCACGTGTGTTAACTGTTACTGCAGGTGACACCACTTTCATTCACACAAAGGCCTTAATCTGGATGGAATATCTCATTGACATCTCTAATCTCCATTGGATGAACCTGGTCGTCTCCTTTGCTATTTCACATGTCTTTTGCACACTTTTGCCGCTTCTCATATTGGCATGAGACACCAACGTGATGTGGATCCACAGGGTGTATGTAGCACGTTACTCTATTCAGTGATCATGTGATGGCATTATAGAGTCATATTTCAGTTTCGGATCGGTTGTCCTTTTCTTCATAGGCGCGTTACAAGGAAATAAGGGCCAGATGTACGAAGCCACTTAGCATTTCGTAACGGACCGAATCGCTATTTCGGGGTTAAGAAATGCTAAATGGCCTTTTCATATGTACAATGGGGCACATGCATCAATGTAGGCTTTTGCGATTCCTGAATTGCCATTATTAAGGAATCGCAATTAAGGAATTGTAAAAGCCTATGCATGCTATAAAATAAGGGATTCCCAAATATTCCTTAATTGCGACTTGCAAATTGCGACTCGCTATTAAGGAATGCCTTCCTATTCATTCCTATGGGCCTAAAGGCCCATAAGAATGAATGGAAGATTGCATGGACAATTTGCGAGTACTAACAGGTACTCGCAAATTGCACATGAAATTTCAAGGGTGTCAAAAGGACACCCTGTTGCACCCCTGAAATTGAACTGTGCACACATGTTGGACACACATGTGTTTGTGTGTAACCTACAACTTTGAAAAATGCACTTTTTCTAATTTTTTTGCGAATTACCATCAAGTTCAAACTGATGGTATTTTGCGCCCCCTATTAGCAAAATTGCTATTTGCGATTTCATCATGCGTTACATTTAAGGAATCCCAATTTGCGATTTCTTAAATGCAATCACAATTTAAAAAATTGCAATAGATTGTGACTTCTTAAATTATGACTTTCAGTTTCATGCATCGCAGTGGCCCTTTTTGTGGGTGCAAATGACCGATTTTTGCAAATCACACCGTTTGTGCTCGCAAAAAAGGTTGATGCATGTGCCTGAAACTACTTTAAGCGGTTGCAAATTGCGATATCTACACAGTATAGATCACAATTTGTGATCTTCTAAACATGAAATCGTAATTAGGGATTACCTTTTTGCGATACTTCTGCACATGTACAAAGCATTTACTAAATGCAATTTGGGCATTTCGAAAATGCAGTTACCATTGACTTTAAGTGCCAAATGGAGGACCCTTTATACTGCTCACAATCGGGTAATCGGCCTGTTTGCAGCTGCTAAAAGGTGTGGTGGTATGTACAAAACCTATTTTGTGAGTCAGTAACCAATTACTGACTCGCAAAATATGGTTAGGAGGTCGCTATTAGGAAGGGGTGTGCCCAGGGCATCACTTCCTAATAGCGAGTCACACTTGTATGTACAATTGTTTTGCGACTGTAATTGCAGACACAAAACACTTGCAGTTTACCACCTTCTTCAAGTAAATGGTAAGCCACTCGTAAACAGGAAGGGTTCTCCCTCGGACCACTGCCTACTCTTAAAAAATGAAACAGAAACATTTAATTTTTCTTTTTGAAATGCATCCCGTCTTCTTTTAAGGAAAACAGGCTACATTTGTTTTTGGAAAACTGCTTTATTGAAAAGCAGTTTGTCACAAAAATGGTGGTTTCCTGACCCCAGCAGGGCACTATCCCTGTGAGTGCTGGCAATTCTCAATGGGTCCCAAATTGCTACCTGCCTCATAAATATTGATGCGTCAGGTCATTTTTGACCACATTAGGAATCGCAAACATGTGTCTAAAACACTGTTGAACATTCCATTAATTTGCAAGTCGCAAAACGTCACAATTTGCAAGTCGTAAAATGGAATGGTCGTACATCTGGCCCTAAGTGTGAATTTTAAAAAAAAGCGCCTAACTATGCTTTTCTTAAAGTGCAATAGAGCGCACACATGCTCTGAGGGCACATGTGTGCTCTATATGTGCACCACTATTTTTGGCATGCATCACCCGGGGCCTTATGCCCACAGCCATGATTGGTTTAGCATTTCCAAAAATTGCGATCTCTCAATAGAAAATGGCTATTTTGGAAGTGCTAAACTGGCCCATTAGAACAAATGGGCGATGTAGGAAATGCTATTATGAAATTGGATATTTCACGCATATCATTTTGCATTTCCTAAATAGCAATTTCTAAAGAGTCGCTATTTAGGAAATGCAAAATTGAATTTTCATAAATCTGGCCCTATATATGACCTGCCCCTGCATTCCCTCTACAATGATTCTTTTCAAATATTTGTAAAGCATTTCTAAGTACAGCTTTGACCTCTAACAAATGTATAGCACAAAATAACCTTTATGCTACCTGGCAGGGCTGGAATGGGAACCTAAAACACCTATGGCAAATTTTGACAAATCAGTCCCTGTATGGTTCATAGCGAGCTAGCCTGACCACTACCAGGGGAGGTTTTGGGGTGGTTCTTCCCCCAAGAAAATCTGGGGGGAAATGATGCAGTCTACAAAGACATTTGTCATTATATATTCAATTGCATTAGCTTTTAAAGCGTAGTAAATTATGACGTTACTGTGCCACAGGATACAACCATCTTTGTCACCCTTTAACTGTGCCACTCATCTCTCCATGCTCTCTCACATGCATTTTATTTCTTTTATAGCACCTCATAAGGGAAAGGGGACTACAATGTGTAGGATTTACAAGCCACCATACTGGTAGGCACTTTTTAAGAGTGCCTATTCTGGAGATGCACAAACTCAGGATTCACGACATAACACAGTTGTTAGGGTTGACTTTAATATTAAGAACATATTTCTACCAAAACCAACGTTTTAGCAACATCAGGCTAATGAAAGACTGTGAATAATATAACTTTCTAACCTCTACCATGCAGCTTGTATGCACCTCTTTGTTGGCAGTTCATAACTCACTGTGCTGGATTGTGATTGTAACTTATGAACTGCACAACAGCAAAATAATTTCTGTGATAAACGCAGTAACCCACTGAGCTATGCACATTAAATGTTGTTCTTTGAAATACAAAGTACACATACTTTGCAGCAGGCATATTAACCTTCTGTGCTACCTAACATCAGTGGGGTAGCTAAAGTTTCTGGTGCCCCGGGCTATCCCTCAGATTGACGCCCACAGCAGGTAGTGGGGGGTGAGGGGGAAGCTGGGTAAAAAGAATGGAAAGCACTTGAAAGAGGCCCAAGAGACATGTGGTATCACAACCAATAGTTAACTCGATCATGCAAGTTACATGCCCATACATGACACGGGCCAAGGCTATATAGTTGAATACCCCGGCAGTACAAAGACATACAATTGATAGACGGAATGCAGAACAAATCAATACATTCACCCCCAGTCAAGAGATCTGGGTTAAATCCATCATTCTTTTGCTCACCATGTAACCCCAGTTTAGATTTGGTCATATGCAAATCAAGACTGATTTGCATATGGCTAGGTTCAAACTGGAATGGCATAGGGGGCAAAAAAACGAATGCTTTAGGCCCAGAACTCTATACTGAGATGAATGTATGACATTGTTCTGCATTCTGTTCATCAATTGTTATTTTTGCAATAATAATCTATAAGTTCAGAGGTATCAAGGTCGACTTGTTTGCAACCTCTAGTATATTTAACCAAAAATATGAGCAGAGTACTAAATGCAGTGGCAATGTGTTGGTCTGAATAGATGTTATTACACTTTCCTAAATAGATGCTAGTACTAACTCATCACAATTTGTTTCTGCTTTTGAGCACTCCTCAGGACTTTGAGTTTAAAAAGTTCATGATTGTGTTGTATGACTGTCAGATGCTTGCTAAGCTACATGATTTCAGATCTACGCTGTGTTTATTCGCAATCGAGGCTGCGACTCTCTCAGTGATGGCTCACAAATATGACTGGACACTTTCACTTTCATTCACACTGCATCCCCTGTCCAGCTTGCTGACCTGATGTCTCACAACCTGCGATTGGCTTTTTTGTTCTTGGGAGATTATTGATGCCTGAGTTGCTCACTGTAGAGCCATTGTCTCTGGCCTGGGTGAGGCTTTCCCTCGCAGCATCTCACTTGTAGTCAGCCTCCAAGGACAGTCACAACTGTGTCTCGTGCAAGCCATTGCAAAGCTGTAAGAGGGACATGTCCAGGAATAAGATAAGATGTCACTTTGAAAGTTTTAAGGTGCCGCCTCCGTGTGTAAGTGGCCCTAACATCCAGTGTCACACTGAGAAAGCATGAGCTGTTCTTGGTGGCCTTTGATGAGAGGAAGTAAAAAACCTTTGTTAAGGCAGCTGGTTTCCTTTCCTTTCTTTTGCACCCTGCATTCTGAGTGATTATGGCTACTAGAGCCATGCATGTAAAACATGACTTGCACTAACATAGAACACCTGCTTGTACATGCTGATCTCTTGTGATTTGCCGACACACATACTAGACCAGAAATTTCACTTAGAAGATGGTGGCTATGGACGATCAAAATAAGGAGAAAAGATACCTATTAACGTGTATTTGATAACACAAGTAAGAAGAGTAATGGTTTTATTCTCAAGAATGTTCTAAGATGAAATTCTTCCTTTCACTTGCCAACAACACCAAAGACAGCAAACGCGAATTTCCACCTGAAGCAAACTTCAGTTTCTTTATCGCCTGCTGTTTGGTGCTCAGCAGCATGACAGGCTGTCTCCTAAACCAAGGCTAGCTTAAAACCTATGCTAATTAATTCTGTATCTGGGACCCCATGCTTCTTTACCCCGTCCAGTTCTGAGTTTTTTCTTGGAGATCCATTGATGAATTTCACCATACATAATACAATAATCTTCTTAGTTAGTGCTAGTTTTCCTGATAGTGTGTGAGTCAAAAGCAAACCAGCTGAAGGCTGGACTGGCTTAGGTTCCTCCTACAAATTAAGTAACTAAGGGAAAGAATGACATTTTAAATGTGGCCAACAAATAGCCGATATATAGTCTTTGTGAGATTTTTAAATACCAGATGCAAACTTCATAGCTCTACATGATCATCCATAGGAGATAAAGGATGTAACATTCCTTTTATAAACCCATAAAAACACCAAATAGCTTGTTTAAAGATTGAGGGGTCTTCACAAATAGGGTTAAACTTAACAGTGAAACATAGAATCCTAACAAAACCAGGTGTGAGAACAATTGAGCTCCTTTAGGCATACATGAAAGTAGACTCACAAAGCCCCACAATCAGACTACAAGTGTCCTCTGCAATACAGGTTGTTTTGTGTTCAGAAAGCTACAGCTGGTAACTGTATGCACACAAATAACAGAAGGGAGTAGTCATTTAAAATCTAAAATATACTGATATATGCAGAAGTCATGATCTGAACACACTAACAAACACATACAGCCAATACCCTTTGAGAGAATCTTGGATCTGGTTTCTCTGTCTGCCCACCCTTTTCGAGACTTATTTTCACCTATTTGTACAGCCATGGTTTCACAACTCATTTGATAAACCTCCTGTCATTTCTCTATTTAACTGCATCTTACATGGATCCCGCATGTTATGATATCCCCCCGATGATTGTTAGGCCCCCATTCAGGCATGATACTATTGTATTGATTATGTTACATGTCTTTTAGATTTCCCCTGAAAAAGGATGCAAACAGCACCCGAAATGCATTGGGACTTACCGTTGCCAAACATGTAATCCACGCGAATTGCAATTTTTGAACTTGAACCAACAGTGTTTTTGAATAAAAGAAGCAGACACTCACCACGCCAACAGGCAGCCGTGAGGGGAACGGCAGAGTGTCAGGCAAGGAGGGAGCGCCTGGAGACTCCCTGGACTCCGACCTGGTCGCGGGTCGCCTTCCATGCCATCGGGCAGCTGTGAGGGGAACGGCACTTCATCCCCCAGCAGCCTCGGGGGCGGTGGCGCACCAGTGATGGGAGCAGAGCGCCAGGAGGCGCTACTAAACAGCCCGCACCCTCTCGCCCCGCGAGTCGCGCCCGCGGGAGTGCCCGGGCCGAAGCCCGGGCCGTCTTAGGCCGTCCGGGGACGTCCACCCCTCTTGGCTGTAACTGTGAGTACCAGTCCATACCCATAGGGTTGATAGCTGTTTTTCAAAGCATCTAGTAAGGATTGTGTGGTTCTTACATTTCTGATCATCCCTTGTGTGCTGCTTTGTAACTGCTTGCAGCTTTGATCTGCCAGCAACCATGTCTATTCAAACTACCCTAACGGACAATTATCTGCTGAAAGTTGTCAGCAGAATTAATAGCGATAGAAGAAAATCGCTAGGGAAAGGCAATTTACCTGACCTCCCATCAGACCTATCACTGGACCCCACCAATGAGGGCAGTAACAATACTAATGTGGCAGCCGAGAATGATAACATCAGTATTAATGTTGAATCCATTGCTGCAGAGGCTCCAGATACTCCAGATGATCCTACTACAGTGGAAGACCAACCAGACCTATCTGAGATTCCCGATGGCACCCCGCAACAATCCACTAGGGCCACACGTTTCATGAGAGCATGTAGGAAACCTGCACTTAAACGGGCGAGCCATTCGGCCAGGAAAAAAAAGGACACCACTCCCAAGGAGAACATTGGTTATAAAGGGACTCCTACCAAGGACAATTGTGTTACCATTATTATTAACCAATTTGACTTGTTAGTGAGTTGTATCGATGACAAACTGAAGTTAGTTGTGGAGCCTTTATTAGTTAAAATTGATGTATTGTCGGCTGAAGTATTGAGATTGGGGGCTGTAGTGGACCAGCATGTAGCCAATTGGATAAATCCGTACTACCAATTAGAGTTGCTACATGTCCTCAACCTGCACCTAAGCTAGATAAGGGAAGGCCTTGCCACATGAATACTGCCTCACCTGGCCCAAATGTAGGAAGACAACCACCACAGGTGACACCTGTTTTGACTTGTCCGAAACCACTACCAGCACGTAACACGGGTCGACCTGTGCAGGTACCGGTGGTTACAACAGCGGCCACAGGGCCTACAGGTGCAAATCCCGGTGCAAGTACACTACCAGCACCAAATAGAGTCAGGACCGTGCAGTCGCCAGTTGTGTCAACTGTTGTAGCAGGTTCTGATGGGGTGTCTGTGGTTATAAATAACCGCCCAGTAGACCTTCCCCCAGAGTGTGTACCCTATGTTGTGGTTTTAACTAATGTCCCGTCTCTAATTCAGTCCCCACATCCTCAGGAGTCCGGAGATTCTTTAAGAAATAAAACGGTCTCATGGTTAAATCGTCACTGTGGCTATCCAGTTAACTACTATGACCAAATTATATCTATCAGAAGGGTTAACTGGATCGGTAACACCAGGAAGACCTGCGGGGGTGACTGTGTGATTATCAATTTTAAACACCCCCAACATGTAGCGACGGTCTTACTTAGAGCAGCTGCCTTAACACATTCTGAGACTGATGTAGCCGCAAGACCTTTGGGCTACTTTTATAATCATCTTAATAGGCTGCCTCCTGTTAACTGTAGAGATGGGGCTTTCAACTCTAACTTTATATGTAATGGTAACAGACCTTTTCTACCCACCTTCAACCCTGGACTTACTGGTGGCAGATCTATCTTGCCCACGCCCTTGTTGAATCCTGTTCCTAGTGGTAATAGATTTGTAACACACACTCCTAATTTTGCACCCAACTGCGATAACATTTTCTCGCCTGTTAATGGGATGGTCTATCAAGTCCCGGTCCAGAACAAGTACCAGTCCTTGAGTTTCTTGGACCAAAATGATTGACATCAGATGGGGCCTGGGACGGGTAGGGACGTTATCCTGAGTACCAACAAGAACAACATAAGTGAGGTGAGAGAGGACCTACTTTCTGCCATTACGGGCAATCCTGAAAGTGGGACAGTAGTTCACTTTGTAAATGAGATTGTTGAGGATACAGTGAATGCTACAGGGAATGCCACAGGTAATTGCATCGGCAGGCCGGCGTCTGACCAAAGTAATAGGGGTAATTGTTCCAATAACACCGTTGATATCGCCAATAATTGTCATTCTGTGGGGATGTCTATGGCAAGTTGGAATATTGCCGGATGGGCATCTAAGGCATTCAAATTGGAATGGGAGGATATCGTAAGGTCCTATGATATTTTATGCCTGCAAGAGACGTGGTGAATTGATAAACCAAGCCTTGAAGGGTATACATGCTACAGTTTAGATGCCTTGGAATCTAGCCATGGTAGGGCAAAGGAAGGTCTTCTTATTCTTATCTCGGTATATGTAAAGTTGACTATCATTAAACACTTGTTAGTTGAACCACACTCACAAATTCTGTGGGTACGTTTACCGGATGGCACTGATGTGCTTTTAATTAATTTTTACAATAACATTTTTACTAATTCCCGGCACAAAGTGATAGATGAGTTATCATGTGCCCTAATGAAGCTGGTAAGCGAATCAACATGCACTTTTATTTTTGTTTGGGTGGGGGATTTTAATTTACAAGTATGTAGTTGATCCTCCTCTATGGTCTGTGGGATCCTAACTAACAACGGGGAGAATATGTCCCACTTTCCACATAATGCTTATGGAGAGGCAATCAATAGGACTATGGTTTCGTATGATCTAGAGCTAGTGAGTACTGTACAGGAGGGAAGTGAGTGTCTAATTCCCACCTTTACTGGAAGGAATGTGAGCTCCATCATTGATCATATTATGGTCTCATCCAACTTGGTACCCCATTGCATAATTAAAGTAAGGGATACATCCTCCTTGAGCGACCACAACTGTGTCAGCTTGCAAATAACCACATGGATGATTAGAACCGAACCGCCCACTAGAGTATTGGCAAATATAGAGCCACATAGGTCTAATGGGGTTAGGCTGAGATGGAAAGGTGAAAATTCGGCCACAGTGGAACCTTTAATCATAATAAATGCATGATGGACATTGACATTATCTTATCTCTAGGATGCCCGTCTGCTCAGGTTATGACTCATTTTCTTAAGATCAATACTGTCATTAATAACATCTATACGGGGAAAAAAGTAGGCAGAGGAGGGAAAGGGATTGGATGGTTTGGCCATGCCTGTACGTCCCTGCTCTCACAACTTAAACAAGCTTTGGCCGTTACCCCAAGGGACAAGGACAGAGTCAAATTTTTAAGATTTGATTATAAACAGGCGCTATCTAAAAGAAAGAGGGAATTACAGCAGGAAGCCGGGGAGCATCTTACTCAGGCAGCAGAAACTGCCGATAGTCGCCTGTTTTGGTCCACTGTTAACTCCCCTTTCTTCCAAGATGACAAAATCCCGCATCTTTCATCTAATGTGGGCAGCGTGGACTGGGTGAACCATTTCTCCGCGATTTTCCAAAATAATACTATAACGCCCAACGAAAATAGGACTTGGCCTGTAGTGCCTTTAGATATTTCATTGGGAGAAGTGGAGAATGGTATTAAAAATAGTAAGGGTGTAAGGCCCCTGGGCCAGATAGAGTCCCAATAGATGCTTACATGGCTCAACCGCAGCTTTGGGGTACCAATACTTACCTTGGTACTCAACGCTGCCATAACTACCATGATCCCACCAACATGGGGCAACTCCATTATAGTCCCAATCTATAAAAAGGGGGACAAAGCTCTGGCAAGTAACTACCGGCCCATCAGCCTGCTCGACTGGTCTGTAAAAATCATGAGCAGAGTCTGCTTTTCAGATTAGAGGAGTGGGCTGATGAGAATGGAATTATTGCAAACTCACAATACGGATTCAGCAAGGGAAGAGGGACCCTAGATCAGTGCCTGAATTTAGAGTTGTTGATAGGCAAGTATACCAGAGCCAAACCCGGTAACATCTATCTTTGCTTTGCTGACCTTAGCAGTGCTTTTGATTTAGTTAATCACTCACTTCTTTGGTCAGTTTTGCTTGACATGGGTGCCCCGAAAGAAATTATCTTTTTTCTCGCCAGACTATACAGTAAGCTGAAAACATGTGTTCGGTATGGTGTTAGCGGGGAATGTACTAGTAATTTTAATGTGAAACGGGGAATTAGGCAGGGTTGTGTCCTTGCGCCCCTTTTATTTACCCTTTTTGTTAATGGGGTTGAAGTCGTCTTGAAAACCATCAAGGCTGATGCTCCACAGGTTGTGGTGGATAGTGTTCCAGTTCTGCTATATGCAGACGACGCGGTGCTCCTGTCACGGACACCCGTTGGTCTGCAGCGTCTGATGGACAAGTTCACTGAATTTATTGGGAGCAGGAGACTGTTGATCAGCAAGAATAAAACTCATACGATGACTTGTGGGACTAAAGCGGGCAGAAACCACTCCTTTTTAGGTCTCGCCTGTCGATGCGCATGCGCATCGAGCTTGCGAGACTATGGGGGCTTAACCACTCTTTAACTAACTTGCAAGGAATCGTGGCGATTCCTTGCAGTGCCCGTGACTTTTAAGCTCAATGCGCATGCGCATTGAGCTTAAAAGCGCGTGCACATCAGTTCCCTCAGCCGCACTCCAGGCCCCTGCTGCTTTCACACCCTCTCCCCGCTCCGCCCCCTCCCCTGCCCGCAGTGTCGCATTTCTCCTCCCCCCTCCCCTTATCTGCCTTCCCTCCGTCTTGTTTGTGTCGCATTTCTCCTCCCCCCTCCCCTTATCTGCCTTCCCTCCGTCTTGTTTTTTTTTTTTACCCGCTCCGCCCCCTCCCCTGCCCGCCGTGTCGCATTTCTTTTCTCCTCTTTGCTCCTCCAGCAGTTCTCTGTCACCTTTCCTTCTCTCCTCCCTTGTCCACCTTTTCATTGTTTTTGCCCACCTCTCCTCCAGTTGAACTCTGTCACTAGCTCCTTTCAGCCCCTTCTCATTCCAGTGTTTTCGGGTCCCATCTCATGCTTGGGGTTAAGCTCCCTTTGCCTGCAAATGCACGGGAAAACGGACAGACACGCACCAGGACACACCACACAGACGCAGTACAAGCATTGATTAATCACTCGCACACATCACGTTTTACTCCTTTGCTAGTGTTCTCGTTGTTTACATCTGAAAGAAACAGACCTTAAAACGATTGAATAATTGACAGAATCCTCAAATATTGTTAATTCCATTGAAGTCTAGTGAAAACGCTGCTCGAAGATGATATGTTGCTAAAATTACCGTAACAAAATCAATCCACTCACTGTAATATTCTTAATGTAATTGTATGTGCTAGCACCAGAAGGTATGGAGTGAAATTACTTAACTTGTGAGTAAACATATTTGTTCACACCCTCTCCCCGCTCTGCCCCCTCCCCTTTTTTTTTTTTACCCGCTCCGCCCCCTCCCCTGCCCGCCGTGTCGCATTTCTTTTCTCCTCTTTGCTCCTCCAGCAGTTCTCTGTCACCTTTCCTTCTCTCCTCCCTTGTCCACCTTTTTCATTGTTTTTGCCCACCTCTCCTCCAGTTGAACTCTGTCACTAGCTCCTTTCAGCCCCTTCTCATTCCAGTGTTTTCGGGTCCCATCTCATGCTTGGGGTTAAGCTCCCTTTGCCTGCAAATGCACGGGAAAACGGACAGACACGCACCAGGACACACCACACAGACGGGCTCCGCCCCCTCCCCTGCCCGCCGTGTCGCATTTCTTTTCTCCTCTTTGCTCCTCCAGCAGTTCTCTGTCACCTTTCCTTCTCTCCTCCCTTGTCCACCTTTTCATTGTTTTTGCCCACCTCTCCTCCAGTTGAACTCTGTCACTAGCTCCTTTCAGCCCCTTCTCATTCCAGTGTTTTCGGGTCCCATCTCATGCTTGGGGTTAAGCTCCCTTTGCCTGCAAATGCACGGGAAAACGGACAGACACGCACCAGGACACACCACCAGACGCAGTACAAGCATTGATTAATCACTCGCACACATCACGTTTTACTCCTTTGCTAGTGTTCTCGTTGTTTACATCTGAAAGAAACAGACCTTAAAACGATTGAATAATTGACAAAATCCTCAAATATTGTTAATTCCATTGAAGTCTAGTGAAAACGCTGCTCGAAGATGATATGTTGCTAAAATTACCGTAACAAAATCAATCCACTCACTGTAATATTCTTAATGTAATTGTATGTGCTAGCACCAGAAGGTCTGGAGTGAAATTACTTAACTTGTGAGTAAACATATTTAAGTATTGGATTTCCTTACCAGACATTCAAGTTAGGAAGTTACAGGGCTGGATTACGAATATTGTGGGCTCCACTAATAGCAGCAGATACTAAGGGATTCCCTGAACCTGTTCCAAATGCACGGGAAAACGGACAGACACGCACCAGGACACACCACACAGACGCACACTGTAGGGGTGTAACAATGTCCTACCACTCACGCCTCCAGGGTCACCAGGTCATGTGCATGTTACCCACCTGTGTGCCACTGCTGTCATGTCAATAATGCCCAGCTCTGCTGATACAAGGCTTCTAGACAATATACACAACCACCCCATCCACCACCCCATCCACCACCACATCCACCACCACCACATCCACCATCACCTCCACATCCACCATGACATCCACCACCACCACATCCACCACCACCGCATCCACCACCACCGCATCCACCACCACCACCACCACACCCACCACCATATCCACTACCACCACCACCCCATCCACCACTACTACCACCACCGCATCCACCACATCCACCGCATCCACCACCACATCCACCGCATACACCACCACATCCACCATCACCACCACATCCACCATCACATCCACCATCACATCCAGATCCACCACCCCATCCACCACTACCACCACTACCGCATCCACCACCACCTCCGCATCCACCGCATCCACCACCACATCCACCATCACCACCACGTCCACCATCACATCCACCATCACATCCACCACCACCACCACCACATCCACCATCACCTCCACATCCACCATGACATCCACCACCACATCCACCACCACCACATCCACCACCACCACATCCACCACCGCCACTTCCACCACCACCACCGCCACATCCACCACCACCACCACCACATCCACCACCACCACCACATCCACCACCACTTCCACCACCACCGCATCCACCACCACCACATCCACCACCACTTCCACCACCATCGCATCCACCACCACCACATCCACCGCATCCACCACATCCACCGCATCCACCACCACATCCACCCACCACTTCCACCGCATCCACCACTTCCACCACATCCACCACTTCCACCGCATCCACCACCACCACTTCCACCACCACATCCACCATCTCATCCACCACCGCATCCACCACCACCACATCCACCATACCCACCACCATCACTTCCACCACCACATCCACCACCACTTTCACCACATCCACCACCACTTTCACCACATCCACCACCACTTTCACCACATCCACCACCACATCCACCCCCACATCCACCCCCACATCCACCATCACCACCACCACATCCACCACCACATCCACCACCACATCCACCACCACCATATCCCCCAGATCCACCACCACCACATCTATATGTGTGTGGCTCTGTGTGTGTTTAGGTGCAAATGCAATGTTCTTGGATTTTCGTCACAATAAAATACACTGAACATAATCTTCACAAAAGTTATGTACAAACGTTTAAGCTATTGCCATTATAAATTACAATAACTTTTATTTAAGTATTAATTATTTACAAAATTAAAAGCCATTGTTATTTGTAATATCAATACATCTGAGTCACGTAAATACAACACACATTGCATTACAAATGCTATAGGTGTCACATTTGCGAAAGTTAAAACTATTGACATTGTAACTGATAAAGCTATTAATTTTGCTACTTTCAAAACCAACACATAAATAAAAAAAGTGTCATTTACAATACCAATAGCTCAAACTTTCCTAATGCGAGACCTATTGCATTTCCAATGCTTGTTTATAGAAGGGGTTAAAGTGCAGAATGTGAATAGTTTTTGCTATCTGGGGGTTACTTTTGCTAGTGATGGTAGGTGGGGGCATGAATTAACGAATGTTCGAACTAAAATGAGCAAAAGCTCTTATGGCATTTTTAAATTTGCGCCCAAGCTGGGGGATAGGCGTATCAAGGATATGCTGGAAATCTACAAGGCACGTAGTGTATCCATTGCCCTCTACGGGGCGGGGCTCTGGGGTTACTGCAAAACTGATTGTCTACAGATAGAAGAAAATAACTTTCTTAAGAAATTACTGTGCCTCCCTAAATCTGCCCCAACAGAGTTGATCCATAGAGAGGCTGGGGTTCTTCACCTGACCGAGCTCGCCTCTCTTAGGCCTCTATTGCTTTACCGAGCAATTTGGCTTAACCCCTTAAGTGCTGCCTCGGTGCATTGGCCGACGGCAGCACTACCTCCCCAGTGCTGCGCACGACCATTGAACGTCCATTCAGCACTAGTTCTAATGGACAGCGCAGCACTGGGGAGGAATGTTTAATAGCATCTATGAGGTTAAGGAAGAGACCGAGTTCAATCAACTCATAATTAAGGACTGCCTTGGATTAGACAACTGTATGCAGATACCGTGGCTTAAATATGTTGTAGATTGTTATAAAAGTATCTTTGATATTAATTTGTTGTCAGATAACTGTCCCCCCAGAGGTCTTGCGAAACAGGATCTTAAAAACACCTTTATGTCACACAAAGCTCATAAACGTTCAGTAATAACCAACTCCCTCGCAACTGTTAAAACTTACAATAAATATATTGCTGTCGAGGGATTTCAGTGTTATCTGAACGTAGTAAACAGGCCAACGCATAGGTTTGTATTGACCAGATTAAGAGTTGGCATTGCTCATGTATTAGTGGCCTTCCCACATCCTAAAAAGCCCCCTGTGGGTCTGTGTCCCTGTGACGGACATTCCAAGCAAAGCACAATGCACTTTATGCTCATCTGCTCCCTATTTCAGAACGTTAGGATCTCCTTTTTAAAACCAATATTTCTTAAGTATGGAGTTTTAAATGTGGAGGATGCTATGTGTTTGTTGTATAATTTGGACCACCCCAACATATGTTTTTATACTGCCAGTTTTATATGTAAATCTATGGCTTTTAGAAAAAGTATGAGTTTTTTTTTTTTTTTTTGAAAACCTTTATTTATCTTAAACATAGTACACAGCGTCTGCCTACAACCACTGCTGGCCGGCCGCTATGACAATATACAACCTTCCAATGTACCTTGCGTTGCAACAGATGACAAAAATAGCAGCACTACAATAGACTGGCAAGGAGCCACCGGAAAAGGATAAAGAGGGTTTCATTTTATAATTTTGACGAATCGTCCTAAAGTCAGACAGGGTAGCTGAGTGGGCGAACTACATAAAAGGATATCCACAAGTGAAACATCGTTATCAAAATACAGAAGTGAATCATTACAATAAGGATACACAAGCACAAAAGTACATGTCGCCCCAATTAGCGCCCGCCCAATCAATATATCACATCAGGAGTTGCAATCTAGCTTGTCTACGGTATGATAGGATATAAGAGGGATCATTACATAATAGAAATAAAAGGATCCGACGACGTATAAAAAGGCACTCATTACATGGGAAAATTCGTGATAGGATATGCGCCCTCAAACGGTAGTAGAAAAGGGAGGGAAAAGCAGGATATGCAATCATTCAGCCCTGATTCCTTTTAACCCCCAGCTATCATAGCGCTCGCTTAGCGCTTTTTTAACTTACCCTTTCCTGCATCCAGGGACCTCTCCCCTGCCACAGTCTTTCCCGCGCAGCCGAGCTTGACGCTGCAGCGGACACAGGACTCCCCGTTCGCCGCCTTCAGCGGCCGCTCCCCGGCCACGCCCACTTATTTGGCCACGCCCACCTGAAACCTTCATTAGGAGCTGACTTCTAGCTCTAACCACACGGATTCCTCCCCTGCCTTCCGCGGGAGTGACAGCTAAGCCCTGATTCCTTTTAACCCCCAGCTAGCATAGCACTCGCTTAGCGCTTTTTTAACTTACCCTCTCCTGCATCCAGGGACCTCTCCCCTGCCACAGTCTTTCCCGCGCAGCCGAGCTTTACGCTGCAGTGGACACAGGACTCCCCGTTCGCCGCCTTAGGCGGCCGCTCCCCGGCCACGCCCACTTATTTGGCCACGCCCACCTGAAACCTTCATTAGGAGCTGACTTCTAGCTCTAACCACACGGATTCCTCCCCTGCCTTCCGCGGGAGTGACAGCTAAGCCCTGATTCCTTTTAACCCCCAGCTAGCATAGGGCTCGCTTAGCGCTTTTTTAACTTACCCTCTGCTGCATCCAGGGACCTCTCCCCTGCCACAGTCTTTCCCGCGCAGCTGAGCTTGACGCTGCAGCGGACACAGGACTCCCCGTTCGCCGCCTTCAGCGGCCGCTCCCCGGCCACGCCCACTTATTTGGCCACGCCCACCTGAAACCTTCATTAGGAGCTGACTTCTAGCTCTAACCACACGGATTCCTCCCCTGCCTTCCGCGGGAGTGACAGCTAAGCCCTGATTCCTTTTAACCCCCAGCTAGCACAGCGCTAGCTTAGCGCTTTTTTAACTTACCCTCTCCTGCATCCAGGGACCTCTCCCCTGCCACAGTCTTTCCCGCGCAGCCGAGCTTGACGCTGCAGCGGACACAGGACTCCCCGTTCGCCGCCTTCAGCGGCCGCTCCCCGGCCACGCCCACTTATTTGGCCACGCCCACCTGAAACCTTCATTAGGAGCTGACTTCTAGCTCTAACCACACGGATTCCTCCCCTGCCTTCCGCGGGAGTGACAGCTAAGCCCTGATTCCTTTTAACCCCCAGCTAGCATAGCGCTCGCTTAGCGCTTTTTTAACTTACCCTCTCCTGCATCCAGGGACCTCTCCCCTGCCACAGTCTTTCCCGCGCAGCCGAGCTTGACGCTGCAGCGGACACAGGACTCCCCGTTCGCCGCCTTCAGCGGCCGCTCCTCGGCCACGCCCACTTATTTGGCCACACCCCTTTTCGGCATTACAAACCATGTGCTTCCACCGTACGCGCAGCGGACGGGCGCAGCGGGCACGCCGTTTGCGCGCCGAAGGCGCGCCTAAGGCAAGCCCGTCTGCGCCCGTCCGCGACCGGCCGGGACCAGGGGCCACGGATCCTGCCCCTCTTGTGTCCTATACCTCCGCTCAACTATCCGCACTTATGGCCCCCATTCCTGCCTCTCCTTTGTTAGTCTCACGTATTGCTTCACTTGGCCTTTCTGCGCCTCCTTGTTCAACTTCACCCCCCTCCTCCTCTCCCCCCACTCTTCCTCTGACGGTTCATCAGGTATCCTCTTCTCTCATACCGTCACCTCCTGTAGCTTCTGCTTTACTGCTAAACACCCGGTCAGTAGTTAAGCATCAAACTGAACTTTTCAACCTCCTTTCTTCAGACTGCCCCGATTATCTTTTTCTCACGGAGACTTGGTTCTCTTTTGACTCACTCCCCGACCTTTTAGCTATTCTTCCTGACACACATTATGCCCTCCGAATGGACCGCCCGGCCGGTAAAACCAGCGGTGGAGTGGCAATGATTATACGATCTTCGCTGAAATTCCAGCTTCTTGATCACTCTCCTATATCCAACGTGGATTTCCTGGTCGCCCGGTCCACTAATCTTGTCGATCCCCTCACTTTTGTCCTTGTCTACCGGCCCCCTCTGTCCATGCCTCAATTTGTTCCCCTACTACAAGATATTTTGGCCACCTTGGCAGTGAATAACTCGGCAGTTGTTCTATTAGGAGACTTCAATTATTGGCCTGACGATCCTCGAGAAAGTCTAGCTTCTAAAGATTTTTCTGCAACTCTCCAGTCTCTAAACTTTATCCCTCACATTTTTTCACCCACTCACGATAAGGGTCACACCCTGGACCAAATTTGGTCCCTGCGTCGCCCCCTCTCCGTTCTCTCTACCCTTCCCTGTCTCTGGTCGGATCACTTTTTAATTTCTTTTAATATTTCCTTTCCCTCTTTCACAAAAGCCCCTCTCCCCAAAAACCAGTCAGCCCGCTGCTGGAATCAGACAGATCTCTCTCTTCTCTCTTCCTCTCTGGCCTCCACTGTACCCGACATGACGGACCTCTCTCTGGAAGATCAAGCCGACGCTGTTCGTGCCTGGTTATCCTCCTCCTGTGACCTTGTCGCCCCTCTTAAAAACATCAAATCTGTGCGGCCCCATGAGGCCCACAGATGGTTCACGAGTGAACTCAAAGAGCTCAAACTCAATCTCAGGCGATCGGAGCGCCACTGGAGGCACAACTACTGTCCCCTTCTCCGCATTAAATATAAATAATTGCTTAACAGTTACAAAAAAGCCATTATTTCGGCGAAAACAGTATACTTTTCTGAAAAAGTTGCCCGCTCCTCTAACAAATCCCGAGAGATCTTCTCACTTGTCAAACAACTCGCCACATCTGATCGCACTAACGCTAGTTTTGCCCCATCCCTTTCGTTCTGTCTTTCCCTCAACAATTACTTCATCGATAAAATTACCATTATCAAAGCTAACATCCCCGCAGTCTCACAAACCCAGGTCATCCCCCTTCTTCCCCCCCGCCTCTTATATTAGATCACTTCCCCCCCATTTCTGCTGTACAATTTTCCGCTCTGCTTGTCAAGGTTAAGTCAGGATCACCAGCTGATTGCGCGCCGGCTCGGATCCTTCAAACCCTTTTCTCTCACTCTCCTGGACCCCCCCTTACATTACTTAATTCATCCCTGGCTCTGGGATCTGTTCCTTCCTCCTTCAAAACTGCCACCGTCCTCCCTATAATAAAAAAACCTGGCCTGGACCCTTCCTCACCCTCCAACTTCAGACCCATTTCTCTCCTTCCCTATTTGGGAAAGATCGTGGAAAGCCATGTCACTTCCTGCCTGTCCTCACATATTGAGAAGTATGGTCTCCTGGCTTCCCACCAGGCGGGCTTCCGCCCGGGTCACTCTACCGAGACTGTTGTCACCGCTGTCTTGGACGAGCTTAAGGGTAAGGTCGACTCCAATCTCCCCCAGGCGCTGGTGCTCCTCGATCTGTCGGCTGCGTTTGACACGGTTGACCATGCCATTCTTCTCGACCGTGTCAGCGCAGCCGGCATCAGGGGGGTAGCACTTTCCTGGTTGAAGTCCTTTCTCCAGGACAGGTCCCAGGCAGTCCAGCTCGCTGGTTTCTCTGCTCCCCCCTGCTCCCTTGCGTGTGGGGTCCCCCAAGGCTCCTCTCTTTCCCCCCTTCTCTTTAATCTTTACATCTACCCTCTTATTTTTTCCCTCCGCGAGCTGGGGGTCTCCGTGTACAACTACGCTGACGACCTCCAGCTCATCTTTGATCTTTCTACCCCTGATTCCTCTTCTTTTTTTAGTTCCACTTTAGTTTTTATTTCGGACTGGATGATCACGAATCACCTCAAACTAAATCCTGACAAGACGGAGCTTGTCCTCACTGGTGGTCCTTCTAATCCCTGGTCCCCTACTCATTGGCCCCTTTCTCTTGGTACCCCCCTCTTCCAGTCCCCTCTGTTCGCACTTTAGGCATCAAGGTCAGCAGTGACCTTTCCATGCATTCCCAAGTCAGCTCTGTAATTTCATCTTGTTTTTTATCCCTCCGCCTCATTCGCAAAATTTCCCGTTTTTTTACCACTGAAGCCCTCAAATCCATCATTACAGCCCTTATCACCTCTCGTCTCGATTACGGGAACGCTCTTTACTCCGGCATCCCCGCCTTTGAAATGCGCCGGCTTCAGGCCATCCAAAACCAGTCCGCCCGGCTCATTTTTCACCTCCCCAAATTCTCCCACGTCACGCCCGTCCTGAAGTTCCTTCACTGGCTTCCTGTACGCTTTCGCTCTTCTTTTAAATTAGCCTGCCTAGCCTTTTTAGCCTTCACCCATTCCGCCCCTCTCTTTATCGTTTCTTTGATCACTCCCTATACTCCCTCTCGCACTCTTCGGTCATCATCTCAACTCCTTCTTCAAGTCCCCCGCTACCGTAAAGCCCGTATCGGTGGCACCCGTTTCTCGGTTCTGGCTCCTCAGTATTGGAATAGTCTTCCATTATCTATCCGCTCGATTCCCACTTACCCAGCTTTTCGAAAGGCATTAAAAACCTTTCTTTTTCTTCAGGCCTTCCCCGGTTAGTCCCTCCGGTTGCAGTGCAGAACCCGTCTTCCCTCCCTCAGCGCCAGGAAGCCGCTCGGCCACAGTGCGCTTTATTAAGTTCCTTTTTCATTTCATTTCATTTCATTTCATTTCAGTGACTATGCATTAAAATCGATATCTTGGTCATAGAGTCAATAGATCATGTGATAAAGACGTAGACGCAAAGCGCAAAGAACATCCCGGAAAAAACCAAACCCAACCTCCTGTCTGACCCAAGATATATAAGAAAGAAAAAGAAAGAGGAATAAGAGAAAGAACAAGAAGAAAAGGCCATAGAAACAAAAAAGGAAAGAGAAATCAAGCCCCAACCCCCCCACCCTGCACGTCGAAGAGGCTACGGCCCTCCCCCCCCAAGAACGTGCCTGTCGCCCCAAGAGTACCCACATAAGGGAAAAGACATAGGGAGGAAGAACAGAAGAATCTAATCTATACCTCCCGATGAAAACGGAGGAGGGCAAATCAAATATACGTAAAGCAATCATTATGCGCAACCACGGTCGCCCATCCCCGAGCCCCAAGACCAATACAGAACCAACACCCAACTCCCCGGCATGTGCATTACAGTTCCAGCAATAAGAGTTTCAGCAGGCAAAGAAGAAAGAAGCAGCCTCAACCCAGCCCCTTACGGTCCAATGTGCCAACAGAGTCCAGCTGCACGATAGCCATCCTGGGTGGGGCAGGCAGACCAAACGACCTCGGCAGAATAGAACGCTGACCGCCATGGATTGTCCAACACGAAGCCCAGCATGTGACAAGCGTATCAGAAGGAAGACCACGCAGCATTAGTTCGCCAAAAAAAGTCAACCCGAGCAGTAGCATCAGACCCAGGGGAAGATAACAAGTTCCACCAGTAGACCACAATGAAGTTGCCGGACGTGGCTTTCGGAGGAAATTCCCTCGCCGCCGCGTGAGACCATGAGTAGCAGACGTCTTCCAGGCTAGCGCATGTATTGACACGGCGGGGGCAGGATCCTGTGCCAGTAGCGCAACTGTGGGCAGCTGAATAGGCAATCCGCAGTAATAGGGCATAGGATGTGGCGCAGCGCCCAGCACTCGCAGACAAGCTTGGTCGGTCGGTGTCACACTGGATGAAATAGCGTCCAGTCGGTCCTCCAGGTCTCTAGCAACAGCACATTGGGCAGCACGTAGATCACCCAGGGCTACAAGAACATCAATAATCCGCAGGGGCGTCTCAGGAAATAAGGGTGCAGCAATTCCCTATACGTCGGGCATATCATCAGAAGTCGGTGCTCGAGATTGAGCGCCATCATCCCAAGGGGCGAGTCGATCTTCGAGTTGCCACTGCACACATCGCTCACAGGCGTATGCCAAGTCCTGAAGCCGGACGCCATCGCCTCTTGCAGTCAGCCGAGCACCCCGCCGGCGCTCACCGCAACATAGCCAAACAGGGGGCACAGGGGCAGTCCAGTCCATTCCTGCACCTCCCACGATGGCAGGCGATGCAAACAATAAACGGGCTCCAGCAGCACCCTGGGGCAGTCTCTCGCCAATAGCGAGTGGCAGCTCTCTAAGATGGCGTTCACCGCGTTAAACGAGACAATGTATCGAGAATTGCCGTCTGAGGGCCGGGATGACGATATATTGTAGCGTTCTCAGCTTTGGGAGCAGCTTGAAGGGCAACGCAGCAAGATGGGCTGCCGCGGCGAGGAATTGAATGCAGCAGTCGTTCCCCAGCAGTCGGCGCCGCCCAGCTCGAGATGGCCGCTGTTGCTGCTCCCAGGGCCGGCCGCACACGCAGGACAAAGACCCAGGCTCTGCCGCGAGGCATCAGGGAAGGGCGAGGGCGCACCGTCACCGTCACTGCACGGAACACGAAGGTAAGCACACCCTGGGAACCGGGTTCGTCTCCCGACTCCGGTATCACCGATGAAATTCAGGAACTCTGGCAGGATAGGGCAGGAGACGGGAGGAAAGCGAGAAGGTCGGCGGAGCTGAGGAATCAGGCGGCCATCGTGGTTGCTAGCTAGGCTCCTCCTCCAAGTATGAGTTTTTAATCATGTTTGCACTCTTTTAATTCTCTTGCCTGTTTGCTGTGCTTTTATGGTCACTTTTACTATGAACCGAATAAAGCTTCATGAACTGAACTGAACTGAATAAAAGACGCATTGGACTACGCTGGATGAATTTTTCTTTTTTAAACATTTTACAACATTTGTATAGTTAGTTTAGTCTGTAAAATGGTTTTTTGTACGTTCAAATACATGTATTCAACAAAAACATGTTTCACTCGGTATGAGTGAATTACGGTAGTGCAGATTCTGTCTAGAGCAAGTTGTTCTAGTCTTTATGTTCTTTCAGAATTTGTGGTTAGGTAGACCCACATCAGAATCAGCACACCAACTTGGTATACTTGGATAAATTGAGAATTAGAGTAGTTTTGTATCAGTTGAGTGAATTATTGCTGTGTTTTCGCACATGAGGCCTCGTACAGCCAGTCCATCCTCGCTCACTGTCATGTTTTACTGCCATATTTCATTAAGATGAGCTTTAAAAATCTCCACCTTTCCCCAGAATGAAACCAGCATTCATGTAGGATGTACAAGTGTACATATTTTGAATTTAAATCACAATTACAGTATCCACCAACTTTGCAAGTTGTTGTGGGTAACTTCATACCAGTCAGCACTGGGTTTTTTCCTAATTGAAATTTTAGGATACTAGGCCGCAAATGTATGAGGGCACAAGGAACACCCTACTCACATGGAACCAGGGTACTTACAATTGAAAAAAAGGCAGTGGTTCCAGTGGACACTCAGTGATTAATAATTAAATATATATCAGCGCAATCGCAATTACTCGGAGGTGCAGAGATGTCACAGAGAGAAAAGACATATAACATAATGTATGTAGAGAAACAAGGTAATTTATATTATATATTCACATTGGTTTTTAATCCAGTGCGTGGTGCCCCAAGTGAAAATGAAATTTATCAGTATGGATTGCGACTCTTTGTGACATAAAAGCAAAGTTTCAATATTTTGTACAGAAATTACCATTCAATTAATACATAGTAAGTTGTGATTGCGAGTAGGTACATTTCCTACACCAAGCAACTAAAACATGGTTCTTCAATTAGAAAAAAATGGCCCTAATTACAAGCATTGTGCATATGATATAGTGATAAGGGGACCAAAATTCAGTGAAGAATAACAACATGCATCCTGATTCCAGGGACAGATCCACTAACATTTTCCACACATTCGGAACAGGTGAAAGATGCCATTGTGAGGGCCAATATAGGTCAGGGGTCGGCGTAAGTGTGGGGTTAGGTGGTGAAAGAAATAGTAGTCTCTGTGTGAGTGGGTGATATGTTGACTCATTCCCTAGCTGTGCCATTGACCCATGTCTTTTCTTCTTTTTTTGCGGGTATGGGGTTCACACAGCAGAGCTGGCCAGGTGTATAATCGACAAGGGAGGAGGAAAAGAAGGGATCTGGGGAGGGGGCAGTGTTGTATTCGCCCGGTGTGGTGCTGCAGGGTCCGGGCAGTGCTTTTGCTTTTTGCCCTGCAACTGTAGCATTTTCATTGGGTGTACATCCGCACCCGGTCAAACCAGGTCTGATAACTTTGAAACAGGAATGTTCAGGTCAGGAACTTGCAATCCCAGTAATTTAGTCCCCAGCAGAACTAGAATCCCTGTAATGGCAAGCAGAATATTAGTAGACGACAGGTAGAATTCAGTCACTCAAAACAGGAGTGAATGTGTTTATTATCATTATCTGTTTGCTACCAGATTTTTACTGAGCAAATTAAAATCAAAACAATTCAAATGCTTCTACCAACTTGTTGTTTTACTGCACCTATGTGGACTTGAGTCTAGGCGAAATATAGTTGAAGTTACTTGCTTCCCTCTGTGATCTTTTCTGCAAAGTCTAACATACGGTGAACCAGTGGAAAATGAGAGAAGTGCAATAAGCTATAATAAGCTATTTTTGGCAGACATAACAGCTGTCTCAAATCTCATTAGTTTTTCCTCATAGTTAGTGCAACTGCCTCCTCGGCATGTGCCAGTTGCGGCAGTGTAGGATACAAATGAGTTTTTAAACTTCAGTGACATGTGTATGCTACACTGATCTCTTAAACTTCACCTAAGTTTAGAATTCAATAGGTGCAGAGCTCATATTATGTTCAAATAACACATGTCTTAAATAAAAATAGAAGTAAATGTAAATGTAAAGGAATTTATATAGCGCAAATCACCACTGGTTTCTAAGCGCTTGCTTAGGGAACCCATCCTGGTATTCCCCTGTGAGATAACCCCGGCAGGGTATCCGCAAGGTAAAAGCCAGGCATCCCGCCGCGAGGGGCCGTTGTGGAAATTAGGCAAGCTATTGCCCAGAGTCGCAGAGTGTGAACCCGTGAGTCGAGTAGGCACCAGAGCGAGAATTGTCGAGTCCATGGACATTTCATGATTTAAGACCCCACTGAGCCGGGAATTGAACCCTGGTCCCGGGCTGACCTCTGCTTCCAGGTCTGCCTCCTCTAACCAGTGAGCCACACTTCTCCAGAAGTATGGTGCAAAAAAGTTATTGACTCATCATCTTTTTATAATAAATTCAGTTTTAGCAATGTTTTACTTTAAAAAAAGAAAATATAAATGACAAAATGAAGACTGATGAGTTCCAGAATTGACATCACTGGGGAGCATCAGTAACAGTGCACTTAATAGTTGTCTAATTTCTTGCACTCATCAAATCAACATCAGGGAAACTTTTCTGGCTATTTACCAAAAATACCCAAATCAGCAATCTGATTAAAACAAGCTTAACTCTGTTCAAGGCACTATAATCAGTGTCACATGTATTCTGGTATCATTATTTCATGTTAAACCATATCAACCCCAATTATGAGTTGATTCCATGTGCATTTGTACTCAACTCAATTGTGCATAATCAGTTGTGTCAGCACCGTAATCTAACAGACCTGATTTTACCAGTTGGATAATCAGCCCTGTAGAATTGGTTGGGAATGGGCTATATTGTAGTCCCTATTTATTTTCCTGCCCCTGTCCAGCTCTAAGACAAGGCACTGGTGAGCCTGTAATTCTCCCGGTCATACTACCTTTTTTCCTACCTAGCCTCATCCTCCCAACCATTTCTCCAAACTCCAACTTGCAGAAGCCCCTTTCTCACATTTACCTCACGCTTCTAAGAAGGTGGTGTATGTGAGCGATAGCTCCCCTGGAAAAAGGAATACCATGTAGCTTTCTGCCCTTTAAAAACTTCTCCGAATAATTAATGCAAATTCTATGGTTATTGTGAGAAATTGGGTTACTGGTTGAGGGGAGGGTGAAACCCTATTCAAGCAGCCACCCCAATCTTTGTCAGGGTGATGTCCAAACAATCCCCAAATTAAATTGTGGTCAACCCTCTGTTAGCTTGTCACAGAGCATCAAGGCCCAACCTAGAGGCAATGAGTAAAGTATTTATGCCACACTTCAAACAGAGCAATAAAGTGAAAACCCTACAGATTAAATCCAAAACCAAATTAGAGTAATAAAGTAAATGTTAATAAATAAAACAAAACCTAAACAACATTCCAATGAGTAGAAACGGAGATATGCAGATTTAAAGATTTTTAGTAAATGTAGCACTAACAAACACAAAGCGTCAACTGTGGATACCTGGTCACACTGGACCTGGACAAAGTCACAAGTACAGGCTGTCACAATGGTGCACTGGCTGTCTACAGGGACCCAGTTAAGCCTAATCAAAAAAATTCTTGGTTGTGCAGCATTGCGAGGTCTGGCGTTGAGCATGCATCACACATCCTAGATGATGCATTGGTTCTGTGGAGCTGCAAAGTGGTCATGTGAGGTCCTGTGTTGTCATCCAGGAATCCATCAACGAGGGCTTGCGATGCAAAGTCCATTGTCAGGATATGTTGAGCAGTCAAAGTGATGCATCTGTTCCAAAGAGTGGCGAGTCTCTGACACAAGAACCTGGATTGTCGTTGAGGCTGCTGTCGACTAGAAATTTGCAGTGTGAGGGTCTACGTTGGTAAAGCTATGCACAGTGACATTTCCAATACAGGCTGCAAGGTCGATAAGGAGTCCTTGCACTCAGAGCATGCTCGCCGCAAAAGCGGTTGACCAGTTCTGCTTGGGGTTGCACCTTGCAGCAGTGGTGATGCATTGGTTCTGCTAAAACCACAGATGGACTTCCAGAGCACCTTCAGGCCCATTTACACGCATCTGAGACTGGGGTGGCAGAGTAAAGGTATTGGGTTTAAGGTAGTTGGTAGCTTCTGTCCATGAGGCTGTAGTCAAGAGGCCAGCCAACTAGCCCTTGCAGTCACTCTAGGCTCCTGCATTCAACAGATGCAGGTCTAGTCCTTCTCACTGAAGCAATAGTGCAGCAGGTTAGCACTGCAGGAAAGCAGTCCCTCAGAGCAGCAGTCCAGCAGAGTGGCAGTCCTTTCATCAGGACAGCAGTCCTTCTTCCTGCCAGATGCAGGTAGCCCAATACCGGTCGGTAACGGCCGAAATTCGGTAATTTACTGAATTTCGTCCGTTACCGACCGGTATTTAGCACCTTTCAATGTAGGTGACGATTCGGTAAATACTGAATCGGTATTTACCGTGCTTATGTGCTGTAAGAATTCGGTAATTACCACCAACTTGAAGTTGGTGGTAATTACTGAATACTTTTAAAAATTCACTTTTGAATTTAATTTGAAGTGCCATGTGGCATGTATGTCTACCACATGTGCACCCATGCACTATTCAGGGGTGCAACAGGGTGTAAATGTGACACCCTGGCACCCTTGAATATGTGCCCCCTATTACCGATTCAGTATTTACCAAATCGGAGTGAATGGCTTCCCATTCATAGGAATGAATGAGAATTACCGAATCGGTAAATACCGATTCTTAAATACCGAATCTTACAAATTCGGAAATTTTGCAGAATTTTTCCCTACATACCAAGGGCCAGATGTAGGTAATCTACATTTACTGATTCTAAATTACCGAATTTTAACGATTCGGTATTTTAGAATCTGTAAATGTAGATTACCTACATCTGGCCCTTGGTGCCTTATCTGGGATCCAATATTTATACCTGGGCCTTCTTTTGAAGTGGGAGAAGCTTCCATAGGTTTCCACTTGAAGTCCAGCACTTCCTGACTTCCCTGTCATTACCCCAGATTAACTACAGGGGGTATGCATCCCTTTGTGTGGAGGCACGACACAGACTAATCAAGTGTAAGTAGGGCTCTGCCCATCTCTGCCATCCCATCCTGTTTATGATGGCATTCTAGGAGGAATACACAAAGCCCAAATGTCAGCGACACCCAGTTAGTGACCCAGTGACTGGTTGCAGGGACCAAATAGCTAAGGCAGGAAAATGACAACTTTATAAAAGTACATTCTAAGGGATAACACCCTTTAAAACAGCAGGGTTAGGCCACCATAATGCATATATGAACAATTACCCAAGCTTAAAATATTCAGACTTCTCTCTAGTTCAGGGTTACTACCAATGTCCCAAAAAAAGTGGATTAGTGGAGTACTTTGCAGGACGCTGGTAACTTTACATAGGAACTAATTTTCCGCCAATGACAGGCGCTTTAGGTTTTCGAAACCCCACAGTTCGGATCCATAAAGGACCGAACTTAGTACCTTCATCCCATATATATCAAGGGCTGGACTAATTCGTTTAGATAGCGAAGTTTTACATTTTTTTAGAAGAAGTCCTGACTGCTGTTGGTGCTTTAGTACTGCCAAATCAAGTTGGCTATTCCAGCGCATATCCCTCTGCAGGGTGACACCCAAATAAGTAAAGGTGTCAACCTGCTCTAGTGGACAATTATTCATATGTATATTTCCTCTAAAAGATTTGTGTTCGTTGAAGGACATAAATTTTGTTTTGGCAGTATTTATTTCTAGTCCGTGCAAAAGGCAAAAGTCTCCGAACTGCTGAAGGGCCCACTGGAGGCCACTCGGTGTTTTGGAGATAATCAGGGTATCGTCTGCAAACATGAGGATTGGGATACGGATACCTGCCAACACAGGTGCATCTGTGGGGACCAGGGAAAGGTAGTCCGCCACCCCATTGATGAAGAACGAAAACAGGGTAGGCGCCATAACCCAACCCTGTCGCACTCCGCGCTCAACGGGGAAGGTTTCCGTGACTTCTCCCTGCAGCCCCCACCGCACCTAAGCAAAGTTATCCTCATGCAAGCGCACGACCAATGTCAGCAACTCCGGGTCCATCTCCAGCCCCTCCAAGACTCGCCATAATGTACAACGCGGTACTAGATTGAAGGCTGCCCTCAGATCAACGAACACAGCATACAAAGCCCCTTTTCCCAAGACCACCGTCCGCCAGTAGAGAGTAATAAAACAAAAAACGTTGTCGATCGTGCTTGTTTTAGGGCGAAAACAGGCCTGCAATGGGCTTAAGATGTTGTTTTCGTCCATCCAAGTCTGTATTTTTCCCAAAACTAATCGACCCACGATTTTCTGAATCGATTAGACTAATAGGCCTATAGTTGCCTGCTACAGACTTGTCCCCTTTTTTATATACCGGAACAATTTCTGCCCCCTTCCAAGAAAGAGGGACAGCCACTCCTTGGGCTATAGCATTTGCCAAATGGACAATGTATAATTTCCAAGCTTGTTTGTCGTTTAGAAACATGTCGGCAGGGACGCAATCAATGCCCGGGGCTCTTCAATCCGTTACAGTCTCTAGCGCCCTATCAACATCCTCAAAGGTAAAAGCAGCTTCTTCATGAAATGTAAAGATAAATGAACCATCGTTCTCATCACTAACACTACAAGCGTATTGTGGCTTGAAGTAATCAATCCATGAGTCTTGAGCAGCATTATTCTGCGGGCGATCCGGACACCCACCCCTAGCCCATTTGAATGTGTCCCAGAATAATTTCAAGTTTTTAGACGCCCAGACTTCCTTAAGCTCCTGCCACTTGCACTCGTCCCATATCTTTTTTGCCTCAATCTGTACTTTCCTTTAGCAACCTCGTGCCTCTCTGACCTTACTAGGGTCCTTAGTTTTTACTGCTAGACCCAGCTCGGTCCGTGCTTGCCGGCAAGCTACATTGTACCAGCTCTCTAGTTTTTTCCTGAACTTATTTCTACCTGAGCTCGACTTACAGAAGTATGTTTTAAGTTGGGCAAAAAGGTTAGTATGGGCTTCAATAATGGAAGAGTTTGAGGCCCAATCGATAGCACTAAGCCCCAGAATTACTAATACCTTATTTACCTCGTTTTAATAGAAATCAAGGTATCAGGGTGCTCAATTACTTTACTCCACTTAAGGTGGCGCTCATCATTTGCTAAGGCGATATCAGGGGCTGTTATACTCTGGGATGCTACTACCACTCCATCTAATCCCAGCCTAAATAATGAGGTAAGGGGGTTGTGATCACTCTCTATGCGAGCCTTTACCTCCATATCCACAAGGCAATGCCACAATTTTAGGTGGACAAGCAAATAGTCTATGCAACTAGACCTGTGGCCATTATCATACGTTCTATTGCCCTGTCTATCTTGTGGCGTTCGGCCATTAGCAGCCCTTAATTGATTCCCCATACATAGCCCCTTCAGTTGTATTGCAGCCTCAGTGCATTTTCTTGTAGGTTTCAACTCAAGTTGAGGAATCCCCCATCTTGAGTCTTCCTCCTCCGTTAAACTAAGGTCATCATAACCTAACGGCTCAAAGGTTGTATTAAAATCTCCCACTATCGGAGGCAATGTATTGCTTGGCAGGATCTCAATTAGAACGTCTAAGGCTGATATTACCTCACACTTTTTCCCTCCCAGGAGGCCCCTTGCAGAGACATTAAAAATATCACTGTTTGCACCAGAGGGAAAACTGAGTCTCACTGCGAGGATGTCATAATTTGAGACAGGAAGTAATTGTATATTACAATTTAAGTTCTGTTTAACCCACATCACCAATCCTCCTACTGGGCGTACCTTTTTCTTTTTCACAGCAGGGACATAGAAATTGAGATAACCCAGCCTGAATACTGAATTCACCAACCAAGTCGCTTGGAAGAGACAAATATCAAATTTATCAATAAAATCGGGCCAATCGGGCGTGGCTAGTTTCGACCCCAGGCCCACCAGGTTCCATGATATCAGGGATGTCAAGCAGTTTATGTTGGAAGATCTATCAACATTCTCAGCCCCATCAATTAGAAGGTCTCGCCGATACACTATATTCGGCTCAGCAGGTGGCAATACATTTGTCTCACTCAAAACATGAATGGGTGATACCTGGCGGCCCTTCAGGTTCGAGGCTACACTCTCTACATTTGATCTGATGCCATTTGGCTTAAGGCCTGATGCCCCACCCTGAGAGCTAACATTGTCGATAGATAGATGTGTGCTCTTATCTGAGTTATCCTCGAAAAAAAGCCGCTGTACTAGACCTCAGGCAGCATTCCGATATTCGCCGTCAGTCGCAATCTTCCAACCCGGACAAAAAGTCGTACCTATTAGACATCCTTATGCTCCCAGTGGTACACCAATTCTTTGTACCCCGTTTGGTAATGTTTCCCAAGGGGCAATATATGCTGGTGGATAGAAGTAGGCCAAGGGTAATGGTTTAATTAAGGATGCTGGATCTACTTGAGTCCAGTTGCAGATGTATTCAACAGCCCTCCTATCCCTGAAGTTAATGATTACACAATCCCCCTCCACAGCCTTTGACCGCACCCCCACCCAATCCACTCTTCTAGCAAACAATATTTCTGCACATACATGGTTTGGCAATGGTCGGTTAGCCTTAAGCCAAACAATATACTTGTTCTTAAGCTCCATGTACGTCTCCTTTTTGCCCTGATTCAGTGAAGGAACCCCTGCCAGAACCACCACGTAAGGGGACGATTCTTGTGATAGATCTATGCTTGATAGGCTAATAATGGATTGTAAATAACAAGGAAGGGAGGTAGAGTATAAAGTTAGGATTCCTACTCCACGGGCACTGATACATAAACAAGAAGAATCCTACTACCAGTGTGTACCACAGGGATGGGGAAACACTCAGTGTTGTGTAAAATACCCCTCACACACCAACAGGCCCCTTGGTGTCATGCTTCATCATCGGGGTCTTCGCATCCCGCTAAGGGGATGCGGCACGCTACGACCTGCGACTACGCGGGAGCGTTGACAAGGTTGACTATGTGTGGTGTGTGTTGAGTGCAAGTGAAGGGATAAATGTGAGTGAATGGTGTGGTGAAAGATTAAAAAGTACCTGGCTAGTGGGTGATGTGAAAAAACTTTATTCCGTACCCCTAGCTGGTGCTATTAAAAAGGTGTGCAAAAAGCGAGGTTGATTGTCTTAATTAGGGACAAAACCTCTGGTGTGCATCGACATGTTTCGGTACTGGTGTACCTTCTTCAGGACGGGGCACAACTTCCCAACCCTACTCACGTTTTTCTATAAAAAGTGTTATCTTAATTATCTAAAAAGTGATAACAGTCTTAGAAAGGCTACAATGTGCCTACAGCGGTTCTTTCGGATCATGCAATTGCATGCCTCATGGTCATTGTAGTATATTGCATCATGAGCAAATCCTGGACATCAAGGTAGGTAGGTGGATCCACAATGAAATCCGCCTAAATTGGCCTCCTTCTACCACCCTGTGCTGCTCCGCTGTGAATGATAATAATGGATTGAACAGGGGGGGTTAATCATTACTTGCTTTTGAATTACAGGTCTGCTGTATTCCACTTGCCGCGTCCTTCCCTCCGCGGTGCATGGTTAGACACTGCTAAATTAGTGGGAAGGTGTGCTAGGCAGGGCACTGGAGGACTAATGAGAGCAGGAGCAACAACTTTATCATTTCCTTTTGGAGGTGCTGTGAGATCAACAACTACATTATGTTTATTTTGCCTAGGCATGTTCGTCTGTGTGCTAGTCGCCCCATTGGCCCGGTTTCCCATCCGCGCCTGAGCTGAGGCAAATGATAGTGCTAGGCACACAAGTCTACTTTCGATAGAGTCTAATCTATCGTATATTGGGAGGCATGTCTTTTTAAAAATATATTCCAACTTTGTCCAGAAAATCGGTCCCAACTCGGCAAGTGCTACATCCCCAGGGCTTGATGATAAATTGTCCCCTTCATTAATAGTTTGAGATTCAGCGGAACTGTGGAGAGATGTTGGAGTCGGATTCTCATTAGACAAGTTGGTTTTCATAATTTTTGCTTTCCTCCTTTTCACTTGTGCTTGGGCCCCATTACGCCTCCTTTTAGACGTCAGGTCTAGCATTGGTTGGGATGTCCCCGATTTGGAACTATAGGCTGACCAGGTCTTGATGCTGGGTGAAGGTAATCTTCTCAAACTGTTATTGGTATTGGTAAAGGTCTAGTATCCAACCCAGCAGATTGCAATAGCTGATTTCCCTCCCCCTCCCCCGAGTTAGACAATATATCGTGAGTAGCAGGCTGTTGGGGGATTAGTGACCGGGCCTTAGCCAAACTTCCCATTGAGGATCTCTTATCAAGAGCGATATCAAGCGATAATCTCTTTTCTGTCAGCTCAATTTCATGAGCTAAGACAGAGGACACTCTTACAAGGAAATTATCCAGGGTGCCTATTAATGATCCTCCAGTGGTAGATTTTCTAGCATTCCCACCTGTAGATGTAGACATGGTTTTAAAGGGAATAGATCCAACTCCTCTTTGGAATAACAGGTGATGTCCAATCGGTACCAACCAACACAAGGTTACATCCACTCACTAACCTTGACAATTGATGTTAATGGAGTGGCCCGTCCCGTCCTCGACCGTGCTAGAATAGGCTAAAATGGGCCCGCCCTTGGCCCGGGCTTCGCCCGGCGCGCATCCGCGCGGCGGAGTCAAGTGCTTTCCAAAGTACTTCGGGTACAGAGAGGAGGGGCGGGCGGTCTCCTGACGGCCCCCGCGGCTCTCTGGGTGTTGGAGTCCTCGCTCGTGGGCTCGTAGTCTCCCGGTCTGTGGCACAAACAGGTTACAAGGCGCAGAGACTCCCCTCTCATATGCACTTTAACATATCTTTCAGACTACATTCAAATATAAGGCACAATATTGCATCTTGTAAACATGATTTAACACAACATATACAAAAATCATAATACAATAAAACATTAAGTACAAAACTCAAAAGTAATCTCATTTGAAACCATTTTGATATGCAAAGGTTGTATAAAATGATTTATTAAAACACAGATAAAATGTAAAAACTTCTCATGATATATAACCACTAATTCATCAAGTTAAAAAGAAGACGCCCGCTAGGAGATATCCTATTAAAGTGCATTCCAGGATAAACATGTTCCACCTCCTATTTCCACTGTGCCTCAAGTGCCTTAATTATTTCACTATATTCCTGGTGTTATTAGCCTCTGATTTAAAATAAATTGAGCTTCCCACTATAAGTTTTAAGGTGCCATATTTCTGTTAGTGGCACATTTCAAGGCCTGACATTGCTGAATCTTAAATATTTCTTGACCTTCCTGATGTTAGAAATTTTAATTAGCCCCTGATAAGTAAAGTGAGCTTGCCCATTGTAAGGATTTAAAATGCATTATATCTTTAAAAATTCTCTATACTTAACAGAACTTATGTATAAGAAGTGTGCAAAAGTGACGTATTGTAATTTTTTTTTAAATTAACTGAACAATATACCAAACTAAACTAAAACTATATCTGAGGAATGTCACAGAGATTTTCCTAGAATGATTTGGAGAAGGTTGACAAGGACAGCGCTTTAAATCAGCATCTTAGAAATGAGGAAAACCAAGTTCATGCTGTACCAATGACACCGATGCATGACAAGCATTCTAAACTGATACTGAGCAGCACCGTCTTAAAGGCCCCAGACAGGTCTAAAAGAATGAGGGCTGCTTCTCCAACTGCATCAGAATCATTATGATGTCATTCGTGTCTGAGACTAATACTGCCTGTGTACCAAATGTATGACAAAAGTCTGAGATTTCTGGAAATAGTTTTTTTCAGTATTGGAAGAGATTTGTTGGTTGACATTGATTTTTACGATCTTTGCAGTAAGATGATTTAGTTACATTGTTCTCCAACTAAACAGAGCAGAATGGTCAGCTGTAGTTTTTTAAATGGGGAACAATGATAGCTTTTTGCAATATGTCTGCCACAGTCCCAGTGGATAGGAAACATTACAAGGGAAGTTAAACTTCAAACCATGTATGATGAGAGAGCTATTACTATTTTTACTAGATAAGGGCCTAACAGGTAACCGAAAGAAATGGAATTACGTTTTTAGGGTATTGTTTTCTGGGATACAAAGTTGAAAGAGGTGAAAAAAGTACTTAGCAGACTTTCTGCTGTCTGCTTGGTGACAGCCCTTTAAGCATAAAATCAATAATGACAGACTGGCTGGGGCTCCGATATGGTAACACAGGTGAAGTTTATCATATAACTGACAGCAAACCATTGTTTAGGCAGAGGAGTTTTTTGCGGTCACTGGAGTGGTCACCCCATGCCAGAATTCGAGCCCAGTTGAATCCTGTTTACCTTTCTGAGGAAGACAATGGCCTGCACTCCACAAGACCAGTATCACAATTGACACATACCCACAGGTAACTGAGAAGTTAGATAACCCTAGGATATTCTGGCATATTTGCACCCCTAAGCCCACTAGGTAAGGAAGTGCTAGGTAGGAGTATAGATTTGATTATACATGGATGCTTATAATCAATGTAACAGCGCCATGGTGGGACTGTTCATCTTCTTTGCCCTTCTAGTAATGCTCTGTTTCCTTCTATTAATCACAAAGTGCACACATTTTAAACAAGAATAATAATGCTTCAATAAATCCTTAAAATGCCAATTGAGTTACTAACAAAAGGGACTGATCTGTTTCTATGATTTATTTGGGTACTCAGACTTGTCATTTTCTGAGTTGCAAAGGCCCTCTAGTACCTTGTTAGGTTTATAGGTATGGAGGATGCTCTGTGAGCTAGCCAGAACTAAGTCCAACATATCCTGATGGTGTGCATGGAGTTAGTCTTGCCCAATTTTTGATGTTTAAGTTGTCCAAACGTACAGTCTTACTAACTGCACAACATCACATATGGGCTAATGCACTATCCTATATTTGGGTGTCTCAGAACTTGCCTTCTCCTAGCTTTGTCACCGCCAAGACATTTTAGTTAGAGTGTCTGGACTAGGGATGTTTTGACCATTTCAGTGCTGCCATGAGACATCGGTCGGTGATGGCTTTCTGTAAATCAAATGGGTGCTCTTCCAGATTGTGTGCATAATACGCAGGCTCTATGTTTGAACAATCTGACCTTAAGGACACATTTTTGAGGTACACTATTGAAAGAACTCTTCAGTCTCTCTATTCATATTGCATATCTCCCTGATTAAACTATTCAGATCTAGAGGATGTTGTCTCATATGTTTAGGCCCGGTGATCTGAAATTAACTTGTGCTGCATTCATGACCATCTCACCTTCAGAAGGCCAGTAAAAACACAGCTGCTTTCTTATTTTTGGTCATCGGTTATCAATTTTTACTTTACCAGCTAGTTGTTTCAGTGCTATGATGCACCCAGAGAAAACAGGCACTCTACCAATAGTAAATAAATCATCGCTGGAGTCTTTGTGTGATTTTAGGGATAATGATAGTGTCATGCAGCAATACTGTTTGAGCAGTCAGTGGTTAGGTAATTGTTGCATTTCACTTCATGATAAGCAAGACCTTCTTCTAGTACTAGTCAAGTGTACCATTCCCCCGCTGCATGCCAATGCAATTGCATCATTTCACCATTGAGTTTGTTACATCTACAGGATAAAGTGGTGGGACCTAAGTCCTTCATCCTTTGTCATGATGTCAGATTAAGTCCACCATTCCTCAAGGGACAATCAGCAGTCCGACAAATCTTTGAGATCCCAATATGTATGTATGAAATAAATTATAGGCAATCAAATAAAACTAACAACAAGAACTTAGCACCAATACAGAAGATGGAGGTAATATTTCAGTATTTTTGCCACATAGTACCTTTGAAGAAGTAAATTGCACAAATTGAAATTATGGTTAAAGAGCATTTCTGCTCATTTTTGAGTTACATTTCTTAACCTAAGCTGACTCTGTTGAACCTTTGTAGACTTGCAATTATCAACCCTTGACTTATAGTTTCTTATTACAGGTGAAAGCCCCTCCTAACTCCTATTTGGCCAATCAATAGGCTCAGTATGAGAACCAACATGTGTGACACAACTGCTGTCACTTTGTCTTGCAAAGACCCACACTTATATACTTTCATTCTACATGTGTTTTATATTCTTTGGTTTTCCCGGCAGTAACCGGGGAGTGTATTTCTTTGTATAAACCTGCTCAACGTATGTGCAAGGTGCCTCATTTAATAATTTGCATGGTAAGTTTAGTATTTGTAAAGGTGTAGTGTTATGTACTGAATCCATTGTTTGTCTGGGTAAATACAAGGGTGCCTACAATGAGGTGTGAATGCATTAATATAAGTTGTTTCTATCTCCTACCTAAAGGCAATACTATTTGTGTGTACCATACTGGCTAATAAAGCCAGCATTTGATCATATTTCTGTTACCTTATTTTACTCCTAAACTGCTAGAGATACACTAGTGCTACCTATTTTTAGCAGTTAATAGTGACTCCTGATGAAATCCATGGACTCATAGGGGCTGATAATCATGTGGCTAAAGTATGCTGATGAGCAGAATGGTTGGCAAAATAAAATCCAGTGGCATCCACTTTCTCCTATTTTAATCATACTAGCGGCATCCAAAATAAAAGGATAATGTCTGTATCCTCGAGGTATTTTTAAAGCATCTTTAGATCCCCGGTACCAAGCATTGTCAAAGTACTCTGTCCACTGAGGCGAGCCCACCCTGGTATTTAGTATAGCAGGATGAGGCATGATGGTGAAGCCTGCCACTAATAGAGTTGGTCAGGGTCCTTTTACACAATAGATGGGTACCTGACAGTATTAGACTTGAACAACTCATACCATTCATAGCGTGCACAGGCTTGCACTATCTTTGTGTAATATGAAAAATACCAGTCAATAACAGTTCAATCGAGACTCTACATAATACCTTTACATGGCCACCATGTATGCATTTGCTTAGAAATGCCCACTAGACACCAGGGAAAAATGATCACAAACTAGGAGTGAGGCCGGGCCAAATACTGGGCTTTATCTCCACTCCATAATTGTCCCTGGCAATCTTTCTGCACCTTGGGAGTAGATTTGTTTTTTTTCTCTCTCACTTTACCTCTGGGAGGCAGAAAACACACTAGAGACCATGGATTTTATTTTTTCCGAAAAAATGAGGGGGCAGCGTTTTTCACAGTCATTGTGCCTTACCCCAACCATAAAGCCTCAACAGTGCTTCTGCTCCCACAAGGGCTTAACCCCTATCTGCCCTGGATGGGGGCAAAGAGTCCACTACACCCGCAGACAGTTTTCTAAAAGAAAAACAATGGGTTGAAGGTCAGCCAGCATCAGAAAGTTTGGTGGATTTATCCCCAATCTTCCTCAGATTGGCAAAAAGCCAACTGGGTGCCAGGAATTTTAAATAACATTTTTTGGAGTCTTGTCACCCTGACATCAGGGCCCATGTACCTCCAATGCCCCAACAGTCTTTCTGTCTCATTTGGCCGTAGAGAATTCTTATCCCCAAACCAAGAAAGAGGAAATGTGGATTCTTTTGGGCATAGTTTTATGGGCAAGAGAGGAGGGGGTAAATGCCAATTTCCTCTCACTTCCCATGGAAAATAGCTGCACTGAAAGAGTACTCAGTCAGCTAGAAACCAGGGAATCCTATGAATCATAGCCATTTTTAAAACATAGATACCGTAGCAAATCCAGAGTGATGTGGCTTGTGTTGATCCCAATACTTTACTTACCCAGAATATCATGAAAATGTCCAACAATTACCTATAATTATGCATCTGCCTCACATTTCTGTAACTGAAGGTTTTTACAATCTGCAGGGATCTACAAAATTCCTATTACTCAGTAGTTCCATATTTCACCAGATAAAACAGTATCCCACTTGCATGGTTACCTGAAACAAGAACAGATAAAACCAAGGACCATGCGAAGACCACATTAAATTTATATGGTCAGAGCCTTCATTTGTTCAGTTTGCAGGGACTTCTGGGTAGGCAACCATAGTGAGATCCACACAATTCATACCACGCTATATTCCCTTGGAGTTTCTAGGTTTCAGAAATGTCTGTCTGTATTAGGTTTCCATGGGTGGTGGCCAAGTCCAGGTCCAAATTCCTCAGCCACATATATCGCTAAAATAGCAAAATTGTCATGGAGTAAACTCGATGTCTCTATGCTGTGTTTTGGGGAGTATTGTGTTACAGATGAAAGGCCCCACCACACAAGTTGTGTACTGCTTTTATCAGGACTATTGTGGGATCACTGAATTGTAGAACATTTCTTATTACCAAGTGAAGTTCTCTCCATTTCTGGTGTCCAAATGTAATTCAGGGTGCATGCAATTTGCATTTTGCAAAATGGTCTCTGAATCACATGATAATGTGGGTAACCCCAAAATCAGAACTGTACAAATAGCCCATATTTCTAACTCAGTATCTTAAGTACGTTTAAAAATGTATAGTGACGTTTATACCCATTTTTCATTTATTTTAGTTTGCTTTATGAAGATGCATGGTTTGTATACTACGAATCTTAAAGGCTGTGGCTCATTTGTGGGCTCTGGTATCACATACGTTTAGAAAATTGAAAACTCAATATATTTCTGCAAGCAGAAGGGGCTGATTGACGTAACTGCATATCATGTTTTTTTACTAGCCATGTTCTTTGCTATTTCTACAGCTTTTTTATTTCAATGAAAGAATCTCTGGAGATCTTTGCATATTCAGCCTTGTCTCTATCACAACTGCAAGGAGGTAGAAACCACAAAAATTGGCAAAATGGACTGCAATTTAGGAACATGCAACAATAGTATTTCAAAATATTATTTACAAGTCTAACTCTTCCTGAAGGTTGGGAAGATGATAATGCTAGCACAGCAAACATTGTATTGAAACTATTTAGAAAACTACATACACTTTTTTGTACAATACTTTTTTCCCAGAATAACTACAAGTTTGCTAAATGTTGGCTGTTTTCACTGTTTCCTCCAAGGGAATACACAAACCACGTGTACCTTCAGAAACCCCAACATGTAGAAAAAAGACCCAAATGTGGCTTGCATACCTTTTGCAGAAAAAAGTTATGAAGGCTTAAACAGATCAACCATTTCTTAAGCGGTTTCTGTATTGTGGGCAGAAGAACATGAAGTGTTCTACTGATTTAGCAACGGTAATGCAATTTGGCAGAACTTGGAGTTTGAGAGTGTCCTGCCCCTTTTTATAGTGTGAGTTCTCAGGGGTAGAATGCCACACCTGAATTGGACATATAAACATTTAGAACAGCAAGGGTACATTCGATCCATGTAAGGCTCTAGGCTGGGTGTGAGGAACTGACCAGTTACAGGGTTTTCCTGGTATACTTTCCAGGTTTAGAGTACAATTTCCTCCCAGAACTGGATTTTTGCATGGTGGGCATCACTTTTAGCGATCAGCTCCGGAGTGTTCCATAGATTAACTGTGCCTATTCTATGTGTTAGTCTTTTTATCGCCTTCAGCCAGGGTCTACGTACGTCCCTCTCGGGGTCAATAACTCTTTCACACTATCCCAAAACATCACTAGTTCCCTAGTTTCTAGTTCCCTGGTGATTCTCGTGGACCACAGTCTAATCCAGTATAACAAGGGTTTAAGTAGAGCCACTAGGTGTATTGGGTTAAGGGCTAGATCAAATCTCAGTGGGGTAATTAAGAGATTGGGGTAAGATTAAAAAGGTCCATTATCAACCTATTTTTGACCCATGTCAACACCTCTGCTAGGGCATGGTCCCTGATCTCTGCTCCATGAGTTGCTCATGCTACCGCTGTTGCTCTATACACAGTGATGACCATCGACAGAGCGTCTCTCAAGGTAGCCCTGAACTTTCTCCCTATGTCTGAGGTTTTCATTTGGAGGATGGTTTTACTTTTCTCTAGCTGTGGACCCCACGTCTGCCTATCACGTAACCTAACTCCTAGATAGTCAAAATATGGGACTTTCTCAAGGAGGATCCCCTCTATAAGTAGGTTTTCTCTATATGTTCTATGAGGGTTAATGGTCATTACTTTGGACTTTGAGGAATTTTGTTCTAGACCTCTTTCCTCACAGAATAAAGGCATTTAATTCTGCTTGGAGCCCCATTGGAGTGCGCGAAATTAGCAGGGTGTCATCCGAAAACATCAGAAAAGACATAGACACACCTACTATTTTGGGGGCATAATGTTTGCAGTCTGTCAATCTACCTACTGCTCCATTAATGTATAGACTAAAGAGAGTGGGGGCAAGGACACACTCTTGTCCTAACCCTTGATTGATCTCAATCTTGTCTGTCAGGTCCCCTGCGTTGTTCCACCTGACCTTTGCATAGGTGCTTGTGTGTAAAACTTTTAGTAGCTTTAGTAGGTCTGGGGTAATACCATATCCATCCAAGACCTCCCATAGTGCTTCCCTTGGGACCTGGTCATGTGCCATCTTCAGGTTTATGAAGGGGACATATAGATAGTCATGCTTCAAGGTGACATATTTTCAAGTTATCACCTTGAAGTGGAGGACCTGGTCCAGTGTGCTTTTCTTGAATCTAAACCCGGCTTGTGCCTCTTGTAAGATGCTGTTCTCCTCTATCCAGTCATTAATTTGAACAACACCTGCCTTTAGAATTTCTTTTGAGTGTTATCCAGCAGGATAATGAGTCTGTAATTGGAGGGGTTTGATCTTTCTACCTTTTTGCAGATGGGTATGATAACCGCCCCGTGCCATGTAGGCGGATTAGAATTTTAAAATTCTATTGAATACAGCGTTCAGGTATGGTACCCAGATGTCTGGTTGGGTCAAAAAGAGATCACCTGTTATACCGTCCAACCCAAGCGCCTTTTCTTTTTTCCCTTGGGTTTTGGCTATGGTAAAGCAAAAATTGACTTCTGGTGCAGCAGATCTACTGAACTCTTCATGGACGACGTTTCCAACATTGGTAATCTTTACCCCTGATGGGAGGCTTGTTGAGTTAATTTGGTTTGATTTGCCTTTATACAAGTCACTAAAATGTGAGAGCCATAAGTCAGGTTTTATAGATAATTCCAGGTGGTTGGCACTAGTGGGGATGACAGAGATTAATTTTCAAAAAGTTTTGTGGTCACCCTTCTCCAAGGATTTGGCCATTCGCAGCCACTGTTCCTCCTCCCACTCTATTTTGGCCTTTGCCAATGTGTATTTATACCTGTTTCTGGCCACTTAGATTTCGTCTCTTTGTCCCTTTTTAATTGAACTCAGTAAGAGGAATTTGGCTAAACGACAGGGTTTTGAATACGAGGAGGGGGTTGTATTTTTGTAAACCCCTCTTTTTTTGTTCTTGGCAAAACATGGTACTCATTGTGTAGCCAAAAGAGTTGTATTGTTGATCGAAATCTGACTGAATGCCAATGGTAACTTCCTTTACCTCTCAGTCCGATCTAAAAGATCCACCAGAGAACATATGGTAAGCAAGCTGGCCCAGAAAACACTGGCTCACCATGATGTAGTTGGCTGTGGAGGTACAAATCCTATTAAGATCATATTTTGCCTTGATTAGGGACCATAAAATTGTCTCCTTCAGTGATTCATTATAAGCAGACATGAGAATGGAAATATATTTGTTTTCATCGAATTTGGGATTCTTTTACTTTCCTTCTAATCATGGTGGAGTCCCTCATTATTTTTCCCCCCGCATTGGACTTACAAATTGACCATAGTGTCACTGCTGAAATAACAGAGCACTGAATGTCATTTAGATATGTCATAAGAAAAGAGCTTGGGCACATGTTGTCATCAGCATTTTATATCTGTACACATTCAACCACCATGAGCCCTCACTGGCATTGCAGACCAGTATCTAAATTTTGACTAATTAAGGGGCTGATTATGGTGTAGTTGTAAAAGACCCTGACCCTTGGTCGGGGCCTTTATGACCACATCGTACTATGTTGGTCGGATTTCTTTCCGACCACTTCATTACATTGGAGGTGGTCGAGAAGGAATCTGACCGTTCATTCCGGCTGGCTTCTGACGGGCTCTCTGAGCCCCTCGGGCAGTCGGAATGCGGCCTGTAACCCCAAGGTTGGCTCTTTCTGCCCTTGGCATTTTGATGTCGGGTTTTGGCAGCCTTTTCGTGTCGGTCTTTTTAACACAGAAAGGCTGTCAGAACTCACATTTGGGGGCCCCCAGCATGGCCCCCTTGGGTGCACGGCCTCTGGTTGGAAGCTGAGGTGCCCCGCTGTTGATTCCAGAATGCCTGCCACGGGGTGTAGGGATGAACTGCATCTTCCATTTTACAATGGGAGTATGCATTCCAGCCAGTTTATGGCAGGTATCCATGCTCCCATTGTAAAATGTTGGATTGCAACCGAAAAGTGTTCAGTTGCATCCTAATGGGCCGGTCTGGACCGCCGAACGGGTGTCGGTCAGTCCCATGACCAGGGCGATGTTGGGCGGAGCCGGCATACTACTTGGAATTCTCGTAGTGTTAAGGACTTTACACACTAGTCACGGTCATAACACCAAAAATCAATGTGGGAACATGTTCCATGAACAAAGGTGTTGAACGTATAGTTTCTTTCCACTAGATAAAGCAGATGCAATGAGAGCAGGATCAGTGATAATATCCTGCAGTAAGTAGCTGCCTGATGTGTCTTACATCAGTCCTCTTTTATCGGTACAACAGAGGATCAAGAACTGTATTTCAGTTCCCTCCTACCACTACACTAGATTTCCAACAGCAATAAGTGGTATGAAATCATGGGGGGGGGGTACATTTTCTCCCCTTGAGGGGCATAATTTGATCCCATTAAAACCATGAAGTCCTGTATTTGTATCACTCTTAAATACTACCTTATTGCTCCAATCTTGATTTAGGGTGTCACATTCTTTGGGGGGCGGGTGCGTTTCCTGAACCAAGGCTAAGTAGGACAGCTTGGAGCCAAGAAAAGAGATGTTTTACCATTTATCGAAGTGATTTAGACCTTTACATTCGAGGACATAATGAACAGAGCTGTAGGTGCAGCCCTTTTCAAAATTATTTCACAACAACAATTTTTACCAATAGGTTTCCCTGCTGCATATATGTGGGTTGAGTGTTATAAATAGATTACTGTAAGAGACCCAAGGTTCCTGAGGTTGTTATAGTGGACCCCTAGTGTCCAGTCAGTCAGGCAATAGGATTTTAATAAATGGATATGAATCTAAGATTTCCGACTGTCGGAGACCTGGGATGAGGATTAGGAGGCCTGGGTAGGTGTGTGAAAACAAATTGTAAGTATTCATCACTTTCATGAATAGAGTTTCTGTATGTATTGTTTACTCTGGTTACAGTCGATGAAGAAAAAGTAGTGTTATAGCTATTCAAAATGAGCCGATATGTGGTCTAGCATGGATTCAAGATGGAAGAAGAAAAAAGAAGAATCCTTTGCACTGGTGAGTTGATGAACCAGCAAAAAAATAGGCCCACTATAATATGCTGGTATTAAATTCAATTTACATTGCAATGCATTATTAATGCATTGCATCTGGGCTGTAAAAAGCTTATCAAATATATTCAAGTACCAGTCAAGCACACAGTATTGGGCTCTCCTATTCATAGATCATCAACATCAATAATTGTTCAGTAACTAAAATTAAGCAACAAATATCAATAGGTATACAAAACATTCTTGAAGTTAATTAAAAAGGTCTTCGTTTATGTTGCTATATCTGGATATTGAGACCCTAAATGTTGCATTGAGTGCTTGAAGATTTGTGGTTTCCGAAAACTGTCGCTCATCAAATATATGTAGATCCTGCCCAGTCCCATGTCTGTACCTGCAATATAACATCTTTCAACCACATTTTGTTTTCTTATACAAACCACTTTAATTGCCATCACACATGTTGGTTGAAACTAGGCACACCTGATTTGTCCCTAGTCTGTAAGAGACAATCTTGATTTGTGAGAATCGAATGCCAGGTTCATGAGTTTCGGATGAAACCTGTGAGTAAACTTGATCATGTTACCTGCTTCCAATTTCTTCGGTGTCCCAGAGAAGCGGTTACTATCTCTGCGATTTCTGTCCTCTAAGCCTAATAGTTTTTCAAGAAGGGTCCAACAGCATGTTCCCCATCGAATATTTCCAATAGTGTTTGTTTGACATATGCCAATCTTACTTCATGTGTGCTAACCTTTGTGTTGCCGGAACAATATTACTTCTCATTGATTGGATCTTGTTAAGGTTACTTTTATTATAGCTAATTATTTCAGTAATGGCCTCTTAAGTGGGGTCTGTCAATTTGGTGGGTTTCTGATCCATTTTGCCTTTCTGAGTTTTACCTGCACTCAGCTTCAGCAAATAGCAATTGTCTGGCCAGTTTTGTTTTAGATTGTAGACACTAGGTAGATCATTTGCTACACTGCAGGAGCACACAACACAGTCCTTTAGCCAGCTGTCCAGTTAAGTTATGTTCACAAGTGTATAATAATATGTCAATCATTTAGTACGTGGTAATTATATGTCAGAGCTGAAGCATTATTTTGTGGAAATTGACTCCCAGTATATTAGCAACTTGTCTGGAGTGCAAACAATAGGACAAATGCGGCATGAAATCCAAACCAAACATCTGTACTGTCAGCCAGTGCACATTAATAAAAAAAGAGCGCCCATGGCAAGTACTCTGCTCTCCGATGTTTCCATTTGCCCACCCTCTAGTGGCATCCCGATCCCTTTGTGCAGCATGCTGCTCACAGCTATGATAGTGCAGATCTCCACAGGTGCCAAACCCGCGGTCCCTGTCCAGGATGGGAAAGGATTCCCACTACCTATTCCACATTTGGTAGGTGCAACATCAATACAATCACCATTTCTCGGTCAGGTTAAGACAAAATAAACTCCAGTGACTTCCACCAAATATTTGTTATCCAAGATTTCGAACTTCTGACCTACCTCACCATTATAGTGATGGGCATACGGCCAACAGCAGACAGGCCTTGATGGACCTCATTAGAGAGCCACCATAATTGTCAACACCAGCCCTCCCACCCCGAACAGTACTTTAAGAGTTATTCCTAATGATAGATTCTGTTTACTCTTATTTATGAATAGTGGATTAATCTTGATTAATCATTGATTACACTCATTAGGTATTTTGTGAAATGTAGGTGCCTTGTTTTGAAACTGCATTTCATTCTCTTTTAGTTGTATTTTTTTTTTTATTTCCACTGGTAATATTTGTACCGTAGCATTTTCATATATTCGAGCTGTCATTAAAGGTTGGATTTTTGTATTCTAAATTGATCCTTCTTATTATATTAACGGTCCAGCCACAAACACCTCTTCCTTTAAGCAAGACCTAGACCACTAGTCAACATACCCTGTGTTTTAGGTGGCTTGGTGGGCAAGGATTCTGCTGCAGACCAAATAGTATGTTCCTTTTAAGGAGGAACAAATGCAGTCTCTCCTTTACTAGTGCCAGACTACTAGGTGCGGCTGGCAGGGAACTTTGATCCTAATCTGCCAGTAACTCCACCCTCTATCACAAGCATAATCACTTGGATGTAACAGTGCAATATGAAACGTACTGATAAAATAAATAAAATGATGTCACAACTACTATGCCTTCTCTCTCTCAGACACATGCCCCACCTCACCCCCACCCCACAAGCAAAACTCGTTCTCCAAAACAAGAGAAAGCCAAATTAAAAAATTACATTACTTTGTTGTTGTTCAATGGATGCAATTGGTGAATGGAAACAAATATTTATTTAAAGATGTCGATTCTTCTGCAATGTTTTAAACTGTACAATATGCTTAACGAGAGATAACAAATGACTTTAGTCACCACTAATTATTTTGTGTTGATGCACATGAATTACACCTCTTGGGGTGTGTTCAATTGTTACTAGGTCCGTGTCAAAAATGTAGCCCTTGCATTCGTTTGATGGAGCAAAAACCGCTGACATTTCAGTGATTGTATGCAAGCCCTTTTAAGGTAAGGAGGAGCGTTTTACAACTGTATACATTAGGCATATAAAACTGTGCCTGTACGCTTCACAACCACAGACCACCTGCAAGACAAACAAGTCATAGGCACTAAACCTGCTTTGCAACTGTGAACCCTAGAAAATATGGTCCATGGAATAGAACATACGTGTAATGTCTTAATACTTTTACATTTAGACTTCATTTCTGTTGCATTGGAATAATCAGTCCTGGGAGGTCATGCTTAGGCAGATGATGAAAAATTGAACCAAAAGAATGGAAGAGATTATTAACTATACAACCACAGACAACAAACTACTATTATGAATCCATTCTTAAAAAATGCGTATTGTAGCTTGTTAATTTTGAAACCTTGTGAAGAGAATAAAAGAAAAGGTGCCGGATTCCCAGGGCCCAGGGAAAGGACATTTACTTCTGAATCTTTTTGTTTTCAGGATCTTTGAATCATATCTCTTTTAAAAGCTGCCATAAGATTTCGGCACGAGCATTTTTGGATGCCTTTCTTTCTTTTGAAGGTGGCAATAATGTGCTCACAATTCATTAGACCGAACCCTAAACGGTGATGCATTTGAGTGTCACTGCTCAAAAAGAAGAACACAATGAAGGCAGCACAGTGAGCAAGTAGTACCTGGACAGCAAGGAAGAGCAAGGAAACTTCTTATTGGTCATAAGTTAAGTTAAAAGCAGTAACAAATAAAAGATACGGCGGTAACATAACTGTTGATTAGTAAGGTGCCACTAACTGTAACAAAGTGAATCATAGAAAGTTTAGATTTATTGGATCCTTTGAATTTTGAGAAGTCAAAAGCACAGGTGTAAAAAGGTATGAACAGATCATGTAAGTAGTACTGACAGGTAAAACTTATTAAGGCTCACTAGCGGAATAAGAAGCGTTTAGAGCTCCTTTAGTTTTTGGCAGGCGAGGCCGTTTGCTAAGGAGTTTTATTGATTCTTCTTCTTTGTCCACCCAGTAAGGCAAAATGGTGAAGAAAGAGAGCATATGAATGGTTCCACTTAACTTTCTGCTAGGTCAGTCGACTCTGTACAAAATAGGCAGGCTTTATTCAATGGTAGTGAAGACAGAAAAAATGATGGGCTACGTATACGAAAGAATACATATTAATAAATGAAGAGCTGTGCTTAATTTGAGCAGGTGGTTGCCCACCATCACTCAGTTTGGAGAACTAACACCTATTTTTCTTCATTTGACCCAAAGCAAAAGAATGAAAAAAAAACACAAGGGGTGAAGATTGAAGAAGAGAAAGATACAAAATTGTGAGAAAGGGAGTTAGCAGGAGCCTGCATGAGTGAAATAAAGGAGCAAGTAGTGTCTGGTAGTGCATGAAAAATGCATGAGATGGAATCAACACTACGCAGCCTTGGTGTTTGTCACAAAGACATTCAGTAGGGCTGGATGCAGGCTTCTGAGAAAATCTTTACGCCCTGCACTTATATTAAGTACTGCTGAAGAGATGATAAGTTACAACACCAATAGGAGCTACAATGCACAGAGGTGAAACACTATCTTCTCTGGACAAAACAGGTATAGAACTGGTGCATATGGAGCTTGGATCATCAACCACAGACGTAATTCTGGGCCTATGACAGGATAATGCAGCCCTGATGCCCCGACAATGGATTTAGGCCCAGATCTCTGTACTGGGGTGAATGTATGACATTGTTCAGCATTCTGTCCATCAATTGTTCTGTTTGCATTTGTCACTCCGAGTGGGACTGGTATGCCCAGGCGTGGGTCCCGTGCTTTCCATGCCACTGGAGTCAAGCTATCCTGGCTGATGAGGGCTGAAAGTCCAAAACCGGTCCTAGGATGCTTGTTTCCAGTCTAGGGAGGACCTGGCCTGGCAGTTCGGGCTGGACTGTTCCCATTGGGAGCAGGGTCAAGACTTATTTGCATAAGGCTGGGTCCAAACTGGAATGGCATGGTGAGCAAAAAAACTATGGATTTAGGACCAGATCTCTGTACTGGGGTGAATGAATGACATTGTTCTGCATTCTGTCCATCAATTGTTCTTTTTGCATTTGTCACCCCGAGTGGGACGAGTATGCCCAGACGTGTGTCCTGTGCTCTCCATGCCACTGGAGTCAAGCTATCCTGGTTGATGAGGGCTGAAAGCCTGAAACCGGTCCTTGGATACTTGTTTCCTGGCCTGGCAGTTAGGGCTGGACTGTTCCCATTGGGCGCAGGGTCAAGACTGACTTGTATATGGCTGGGTCCAAACTGGAATGGCATGGTGAGCAAAAAAAACATGCATTTAGGCCAAAGTCTCTGACTTCAGCCCCAGCAGCGCAGCACAGGCAAAAGTACCCAGGTAGTCAAAGGCAGTGTCACACAGCACGAAGTGTGAATAGACAGAATAACGATGAAGAAATATTGAGTGTCATAAATATCAAGTCAAGAATATCGAGGATGCACAATATTGCGGTAAGTTTTATTGTTGTAAAAAATATCAATTTTTGTGTAAGTCGAAAATATCGATTTTGAAAATATCGATGTTAAAAATAAAGTTGTAAATAATATCCACTATATGTTTTTTGCATAATGTTTAAAATATTAGTTTTTATTTCAATAGAAGTTATTTTATAGGTACAAATATAATTTTTTATGGTAAAATGTATGTTTGTAATGTTTTTTCTCTTATTTCTAGGAGTGGGACGTTAGGTTCACAGGGGATAAGGGTGAGAAGTAGTTTAAAATATATTTGTTTAAAGTAAGATATATTTTTTCATTTACAATTAGATTAATTAGGAGTGGGAGGTTGGGTTCATAGGGTAAAATGGTGGGGAGTAATTTCAAATATATTTTTTGAAGTAAAATATATTCTTACATTTGTATTTATATTTTTAGGAGCAGGTTGTTGTAGTGGATAAGAGTGTGGAGTAATTTATAATATATTTTGTTTAAACTAATATTTAAATTATTTTTTGTAATTTATTTATCAGAGTTTAAAAAATGCAAAATTCTAAATATCACATTTTTTTAGGTGTACATATGTTTATAAAAAACACTTTATTTTTTTAATTCTTTTTTACATTTATTTGTATGTATATAATATTATTTCTTATTGATTAGTTTAATACATTTAAAAAATAAAGGGCCAGATGTAGGTCACCAATTACCGGTCGGTAACGGCCGATTTCGGCCGTTACCGACCGGTGATTGGTTTTTGAGATGTAGGGGGCCTGAATTTTACCGAATCTGTAAATGTACCGATTCTGTAAATTTACAGATTCGGTAAAATACCGACTCGGTATATTTACCGAATCGGTAATTCCAGATGTAGGTGGAACTTAAAATAGTGCCACAGGCCCTTAAGAATTCGTTATTTACCATGAAATACTATCTCATGGTAAATAACGAATTCCTGTGTACATGCACATCTGTGCATGTACACTTGTGCCATTTGGCACACATACATGCCCTAAAGGCATGTATGTGTGTCACATTGCACACAAGCCGGAATCAGGGGTGCAACAGGGTGTCAAAGTGACACCCTGTCCCCCTTGTAAATTCGGTAATTTTACAGAACCAGTATTTACCGATTCGGTAATTGACATTGATTCCTATGGGCCTCAAGGCTCATAGGAATCAATGACAATTACCGAATCGGTAAATACCGATTCGGTAATTACCGAATCTTACCAATTCGGTAATTGATATACCTACATCCCGATTGCCAGTTCTTAAATGCCGAATCGGTATGATTCGGTATTTAAGAATCGGTAATTGGGGATTACCTACATCTGGCCCAAAATATTTTATGTTAATATATTTTTAAACTCTTGAACTTTTAAAAATATTAAAACATTTGGGAAATTGTGTATACATTTAAATTTTGAATTACATTTTGTTTTAAGAAAAACAATTGTTAAATAGTTTGTTAATAAACTTTTTTGAAATGATGTTATTTATAATATATAGATTTTTAGCAAATGTATAGATATTTTTAGATGTTTATAAAAATATATAGTACATTTGTTGTGTTAAATTTCAAAGTTTAAAATATATTTGTATGTTTTTGCAAATCTAAATTAAAAAAAAATTGGGGTATTTTAGTTTGGAGTAATTTTTTATGGTTTATTATCCAGCATTTTCACTGAGTTTAGTTGTTTTGAAGTTGGAATAGTAATTTGCTGTGTTTTTTTTTATCCAGCACTGTCCCTGAGTTTAGTTGGTTTGGAGTTAGAATAGTAAATTTAATTGGTTATTATCCAGCACTTTCCCTGATTTTAGTTGATTTGGAGTTGAAATTGTAATTTTTCATAGTTTATTATCCAGCGCTTTCCCCGAGTTTAGATGTTTTGGAGTTGGAATAGTAATTTTTATGGTTTATTATCCAACACTTTTCCTGAGTTTAGTTAGTTTGGAGTTGGAATAGTATTTTTTTCAGTTTTAATATTCAGCATTTTCTCTGAGTTTATACATAAATATACTAAGCATCCTCAAGGACAGCTCAGTATCCACCCGCCCTCACATACAGGACCTCCCACCTGGAAAGACGTGGCAGATAACCAAACATACCAACTGTAATTCTTGTAACGTTATTTACCTGATAACCTGTCCCTGTGGTCTCCGATATGTCGACATGTAAGATTAAAATTCGCATTTACCAACATTGGAGAAACATTAGATATAAGTGATGTATCACTAAGATGACAGACCATTTCCTTGAAACTGGTCACACCACTAACGATCTCAGTTGGATGATCATTGAACAAATGGAGACTAACATCCCGAACCTCCAGAACTGCCTTTTCAAAAAGGAACAACATAGGGTATATCGCTTGGCCACTAACAGGATATGAAGCCCAGGTTCTGGTTTTAACCTGGGCTTCTATGGGAATTCACAAACGCATTTTATCAAGCCCATTTATTGCCACATTGTCGCCACTTTAGCGGCAGTTTACTGCTGATAAAAGTGGCGATAATGTATTGCCCTTTCTTGATAATAGGGCCCATAGTTTTGTATCAGAAAGAAGTGCATTGAGTATTGTGTTCATGTTTAGCTCATAAGCAACCCTGTACAGAATCAGGCCTTTGGTGATGATGAAATAATACAGTTCTTGTATCTAGCATAACCCTTTACCCCATGGACACATAACTTGTGTCACTAACAGCCCCATTACTCAAACATGGGGTTAGAGTTATTCTACTCTGACCCCTTATGTGGGCTTTCACACAAATTTTAAGCCCCAGGAACCATTCCCAATAGATAAAATGGCTGCCACAACTTTCTGTTCAGGTTGCATCCAGCCAATCAGAGGACTCCTGTTGGCACATGCATTCGCAATTCATCGTGAAACCTTTGCGAAATATCCTCGGCCAGAGAAATCACTATAAATTTCAGCTTAAATTTTGCAAGAACTATTGAAGAGATTTACACCATACAGGAAGAAGGCACTTCCTTGAACCAACATCTACCTCCATGCCAAATTAGGTGTAAGTCTGCTCAGCGGTTCTGGCTGTAGGTGTGGCTAAAGGATCCTATGGTAATTAACATTACAAGCGCATTACGTGCCCCAAATTCTTGGTCCCCACTACACGGATCACCCCAAACATTTTATGACAACCAGAACCTACCTTGACACTTTTGGGGGAAATTACATGAAGACTGGTCAAACAACGCCAAAGTTATAGGCCAGTCAAAAAAAAATGTTCCTATGGAAACATGGTCCTAACTATAATTACCTACTGGCGACCACTAGTAGGTGATATATAGATATTGATATTTCTGCCAGTGGGAGTTTTACCTGACTGTTGATAGCTCCCCTGTGTTGAAACGTGGATTACTCCCAGACAGTGCACAAAGTGCTTGGATGTGGGGAGATGTTTTTCTCCCTGACAGGACGGCCAAGTGGTTTGTGCTCAGGAACTAATTAACTTCAAAGGGGACCTAAAAGCAGATATAGCACACACCTTGTCTGCCTCATCTATTGCCCTGCTAGCCAGCCAGCCCCAAATCCCAGTGGGAAAGGGGCTCCCTTCAGAACTGGTTTCAAGTAATTACAAGTGACGGTTTACCCATCATAATTGTTACA